>NW_022196895.1:75094319-75180237 GCF_008632895.1 Mastomys coucha
GTACCTACTGCCACCAGGTCGGTGTGGAGAGCCCAAGCAGCCTCCAGTGTCCGCCCGCCCAGAGTACCGTAGCTCTGGTGGGACACGGGTTTTCCTTCCCACCCCTTTATTCCCCCACCACCCAGTGGTGGTGGTGTCCGGTGCCCAATGCTGCCCTGGCAGCAGTGGCATGCATGTGGCGCTCTACATCTCCATACCAGCTATTGGTCCGGAAGTCATGGGGAACTTAAAATAATCAACACAGACTATTGTCAACACTTTGGTTTGCTCGCCATAACTAGCAGGTAAGAACAGTGTGAAGACACTACTCACTATGGATGCAGAACACAGAGAGATCAACTATAACTAAGCAGAAAACTCTCTCCCTGCTGGTAGGTTTCCACAGTGTTGGGAGGTGCCAAGCAGGCTACTTGGGGGGGAAGAGATCAGTAGTCTTACTCAGTTCTAGACCTTGTTACTATAAATGTGACCTACCAGGCAAGATGTAAACCATGAGTGCAGTAATGGCCATAATGTTTATGGTAATAAACAGCTACCTCCTTGATTTTTGAGGTTTTGAGGTTTACTCCACAGGAGGGAATTCATGTTTGGTACTGTTAGCAAAGTCAAAAACTATGGCTAGGGAAATCATAGATCCAAGGCAGTTATCTTTTGATGTTGTTTTGCTAAATGGTCATATTTTCAATTGATTTATAAATATTTACATTTTTACCCATACAGCTGTGTTCCTCTCAACCTTGAGCAGAGGATCTTCTTATTGCAGAAGGCAGCAGTTAGTACAGAGACTCACTACTGTTCAGGGTGCTGACAATGAGTTCATATGCTTAGTCACAGATGGGACATTGGTATTGACCACTCCCCAGGACTTAGGGAATGCTTTGGAGGAAGGAGCAGAGAGAATGTAAGATCTAAAGGATAATGAAATGTTAGCCTCTAGACATAACAGAGCTGGTGCCTACATGAACTCACAACACCTAGAGTTTGTAGGCTTATTTTCCAAACTTACTTCAGAAAGTGTACTTAAATGCTTTAAGTTCCCTTCTAGCCCACTGCCCACCAAAGGTAGTGGAAAAGAAAGGTTAATAAAGTAAGAGGGGATGTGGACCTACTTCGAAATAATTATTTTGGGAGGGTGAATCCAATCTGTGCTGTCAGGATATCAGCAGTTCAGTTCACACGAATCAGCACCAGTACCTTGATCCTCTTGCAAACACCATTCACAAAACAGCAATGGCAGTTCAATCTAGCAGAAACCGTGAGGCTCAGTCAATTGGCCCAAGTCTGCAGACGTGGCAAGAAGCTCTTGGAATACTACCACAAGTACTTTGGTGCATTTCTCTCTACAAAGTCACCACACATGATGATCAGCAAAGAGTGGAAAGGTGAACCAATGCCACACAGCATCGTCAGCAAAGCCCAACGAAGACCAGCAAGGTAAACCAATATTACACAACATCACCCATTGTTCGTTGGCTTATACTTGTACCATTTTCAAACATCATGTGTTCTCTCAAGTGTCTGCTCTAGCAAAACATCACATGCCCTATTTTCAGGCAGCTTCCAGAAAAACACCAGAGTCTGTTCTTAACAAAATATCCTCCCACGTGTCTGCTTCAGCAAAAACATCCTATCATAAGACAGTTTCCAGAAGAACATCACATGACACAACTGAGTCTCTAAAAAAAATCTAGAAATTTCCATTTCGATGGTTAGCTGCTCAAGACTTCATGAGATTAAGCCAGTTGAAAATACTATCAGTGAGAGAAAAGCCCAAGTCCCCATCCCAGATGAGTAGCTATTGACAGTGAATAGTTTCTGCTGGAGGGTGAGTCACTGTTCTTTAAGGGATAACCATTATTATGCTATTCACGGCCAAGTGAATAGCATCTCAATCATGGCATATTGGAAATATTAATTGAACTTGAGGAGAAAAGGGAGATATCTTGGGGACAGAGGCCAGTGGATGTAGAAGGAAAGAATGGGGCACAGACATGATTAAGTTTCATGGTAAAGATCCATGAAATTTTCGAAGAATAAAAAAATGAGAGGAAATAGTGTATTGTGATTTAAGGGAACAGCCTGTTATAATGAGGAATGCATCGGCTTCTCATGGTAACAGATGTATGGCATTTGGGATCTGAGGTGACTGGTTAGTTGTTACAACTAACCAGTTAGGAACAAAAGAGAAACATGTGCTGATGTTCATGCTGCTTTCTTCTTTATTCAGTTTTCATCTAGCCAGGGACCCAAGCCAGTAGGATGATTTCCACTCACTTTACCTTGAGTCTGCCACTTCAGTTAAATGTCTGTTCTCTACATGATTCCATCTCAGTTATGCTGACAATGAAATATAACCATGGCAAACAGAATAGTCTATAGACTGCTCTTAGGTTCTCCTGATCTGTAGTGTAGTTTAAATATGAGATACCGTGGTTGAATCTTAGTTTGGATGTCCTATCTAAAATTAAAATAAAGTATTGAAACCACTGACTATTGTTTCAGGTCCTATCAGATCTTTAACATCTAATAATGTAGCTAGTATTTTTATGTGTAAAACTGAAAGTCTCAATATTCAGCAATGCATATTTGTATTACTCCTGGATGTTTTTTATGGACATGTAGTAGACTTCTTTAGTTTGTATGAATAATCTTGGTTTGAAGTTTACTTCTCAAATATCAGAATAGTTTTACTGGATGGATTTCAGCCTCCAGTCCCTTGAAAACCTAAGTTCTATCACTTGATTGTTGGTTTTTGGTTTTCTTGAGCAGGGTGGGTGTGCTTCTTGACATAAAAGTCAGATAAACATTTTAACCCAGCCAACAAGATTTTTTGCTAGTGAATTAAGGTCATTTACATTTCAGCTTATTACTGAGAGATGCTTACTAACTGCTAGGAGTTTTCTGTTGTTTTCTGAGTATTCTATTGATTTCTGTGGTTGTTGGTTGATTCGTTTCTATTTTCGTCCTTCCCCTCTGTTAGAATTAGAGATTTGGTAGTTCCCTATAGAGGACAAGATGAGCTCAACCTTGCTCCTCTTTGCTTGCCTTCTGCTCTCGTGGAGTTTCTTTCTTTTCTGTGCTGTTGTTTTGAGATGGCTTTTCTTTCTTCTCAATGTAGATTCTCTTAGAATTATCTTCTGAAGTGATAGTTTAGTTATCAAAAAGGTCCTTAGTTTGTGTTTGTCCTGAGATGTTCTTGTTTCATAGTCAAATTGTTTATTTTTGAGTTTGTAATTTAATTACAACATTTCTCCATTCCCTTTTCTTCTTCCAAATCTTTAAATATACTCTTCCCAACTCTCCTTCAAATTGATGGCCTTTTTCTTCAGTAATTGTTATTGCATGCATATGTCTTACACACACACACACACACACACACACACACACACACACACTAAAATAGAATGTGTTACCTGTATCTATGTTTTCAGAGCCGAATGTTTAGCACTAGACAGTCAAGCTTAAAAGACAGTTGTGTTGTGTATAGAATCACTAGTTTATAGTTATTTACTTTTACGGATTAATCACATCATTCCATGCTTTCAAGCCTTTCAAGTTTCTGATGAGAGATTTGGTATTATTCTGGTCTTTTCCCTTGTAGTTGATTGGCATTTTTCATTTACAGCTTTGCTGTTATTCATTTGATTTGCATCAATACTTTGCTGTGAATCAATGTTTTTCTGGTCACATCTTTTAGGTTCTAGATATTTCTTACATTTCAATGCCATTTGTGTTCTCTGTGGGTGGAAATTTTTTCTGATATAATTCATTGTGTAGATTTTATAGGCCTCCAGCATTTATCTGACCTGCTTTCTTTATTCCGAGGATTTTTAGGTTTGCTCTTTTGATCGTATCCCACAGCTCTTGGAAGTTGTGGGCAGGATAGTTAATTTGTTTTTATTGAACTGTTAGTGTAGTATTTCCCTGACCCTGTCTTCCATTCTTGATATTCTTTTTTCTTACAGGTTGAGTTTGCCTAGGGTCTCTTTGAATTTGTCTATGGTTGGGGTTCCATGACATTTTCTCCATTCCATGTTAGCGTGTCTATCACCTTTTTTACATGTTCATTACACACCCATGTTAATATAAAATAGGTGTAACTTCCCTAACATTTCTAGGAGACAAAAATTACACTTATGGCCCCAGGCTATTTAAGTCTTTACATGTCCTTTCCCAAGACGTCCCTAAATCTTTAGGTGCTTGATATGCATTGGAGGTGACTCTGCTGGAGCTGTAGACCACACAATCATTTGTTCTTTGCATTTTCACTTATTGTGTTTTTCTTAATGGTCTTCATTTGCTGCTGCTTTGAAGGGTGAGATGAATACTTATCTACAGTTGTAAGAATAAATACTTAGAATGTAATTAGGAATTAATGTTGGTTTAGTAAAGTAGCAGTTGTAGGTGTTCATTCATGGGACATGACTTCATTAGCTCTAGGTAGTTGCCATAGGTTTCCAATAGCAGACATGATTTTCTTCTTATAGAGGGGGCCTTAGGTGCAGCTAGAGACTGACTTCTTTGAGAGATCAATTACTTTTTTCCTTTGACTAATATTTTTGCTTATTTTCTTGGATTTACAGTAACCAAGATGAATTCTTGCAAGGTTCCCCAAGATATGAAGGAAACTAACATAGAGGATATCCCATCTTCTGTATCCTCTATACCCTAGCACAATGAAGCCTACTGTGATATGCTCAACCAACACAAGGTGCTTCTATTAGCCTCTTATTCAGAAACCTCCAGAGGATGGAAATTTTTAGGAATATGATCATAAAGTTACTATTTCCATGGAAATACAGGAATCAATTTCACATATTCTAAGCCTTAGCATACTACTTGTAAAAGCTACTAAACCATTTATATTTCTTTAGCATTTTGGAGCAAATTAAAAACTTGCATCTTCCTAAAAAGAAATCCTTTGGAGGTAGCCATTCAGAATCAAACACAATTACATCATAACACATTTAGTGACAGATATGTGGATTGTCTAATGAGCTGGGATGCAGCCTACTACTATATGATGTGTGTGTGTGTGTGTGTGTATGTGTGTATGTGTGTGTGTATGTGTGTGCATGTGTATGTGTGTGTGTATGTGTGCATGAGTGTGTGTATGTGTGTGTATGTGTGTGTGCATGTGTATGTGTGCGTGAGTGTGTGTGTATGTGTGTGTGTGCATGTGTATGTGTATATGTATGTGTATGTGTGCGTGTGTGTATGTGTGTGCATGTGTATGTGTGTGTATGTGTACGTGAGTATGTGTGTGCATGTGTATGTGTGTATCTGTGTGTATGTGTGCATGAGTGTGTGTGTGTATGTGTGTGTATGTGTGTGTGTATGTGTGTGTATGTGTTTGTGCATGTGTATGTGTGCGTGAGTGTGTGTGTGTGTGTATGTGTGTGTGCATGTGTATGTGTGTGTGAGTGTGTGTGTATGTGTGTGTGCATGTGTATGTGTGTACGTGTGTGTATGTGTGCATGAGTGTGTGTATGTGTGTGTGTGTGTATGACTGGCTAATTTTTTGTTATGTGAAATTTTCACAATTCACAGGATAGGAATCACAATATATTAATCTTCTTATGCCAGTAGAGTTTGAGCACAGCTTCGACACATGTTTGGAATGTAACAGTCGTTTAAGAGTGATGGGATGAGTCCTGGTAAAGGATTTTTTTTTCTTGTTTGCTTGACTGATTAGTTCAGATTTTTTTTTCTTCAAGAGAAGCTAGATCTCTTGGGGGTGGAGGGTGAGGTTCTTTGATTTTTAATTCTCAATTAATTTCCCTCTTATTATCTTTAGATGCAGTTTCAGGTGATCCGGAAACGGGTCTGAAATTCCTGATCTTCCTGTCTCTCTCTCCCCAGAGCGGGAATCACAGGCAGGCAACACCACACCAGGGTCTTGACCAGTAACTCAATCCCTGAGAATGCAGATGGCTCAGTTCACACAGAGCCACCGATCTCAGCTTCTGCATTAAAGACGCAATGACGTCAACAAGGTTCTCTTCAACCTCCACCCTCTCAATACTTCTGAGCCAGGAAACTGCCCTTTCTTCTCATAGAGCGATCTAGTGGGGTTTCCTACCCCAGCCCAATAGACACAGAGACGGCAAGAGGATCCCAGGATGTGCAAATGCATCTGGTAACCACCTAGTAGATTGTACCCTGTGCCCAAGACCAGCACTAGCTAGAACGTCTGTGACTCTGGAGGATGTCACAGGTTCAAGTCTCTGGGATTCAAACGTTGTACATATTTCACCCTCTATGTTGGCATTTTTAAGACCACCCTGATACTTGTGGAATATCTCTGGTAATGCTGGAAGCCCACGGGTAGATCCGGATCTGCTTGGCCAGTGCCCAGGGATATAGATAACTGATTGTCTTTTCTGTCCCTACGGCCTTTGGCTCTTGGCCGATGACCTACTGGTGGCTTGTCATAGCTGACTTCGTGTGAAACTGCCTGCCACATTGAGGGCAGGGGTAGTGTGGATCTGCCCGAGGGCTGCAATTTCAGAGCCCTAGCGAAAGCAGCGTCCACAGTCAGGGCATGAATAAGGCTTTTCACCCGTGTGGGTGTTCACGTGGCGTTGAAGATATTTGGAATCCGCAAAGGCTCTGCCACAGTGAGTGCAAGTAAGGGGGGTTCATGCCGCTGTGTACCACCCACTGGCGCTCATGGAACCCTGAGCTCTGACTGAAGCAACGTCCACAGTCAGCACAACAGTAAGGCTTTTCCCCAGTGTGGACACGGAGATGGCTTGTGAGTGCAGAGCGCTGTGTGAAGGTCCAGCCACTGTAGGTACAGCGATGAGGCCGCTCCTCTCAGTGTACGGCCCAGAGTGTGCTCTGGAAAGATGCCCGACCAAAGGACTTGTTGCAATCTGGGCAACCAAATGGCTTTTCACCTATGTCAGTGTGCATGTGCGCAACCAATGTGGACCGCTGGGAAAAACACTTCTCACAGTCAGGACAGCGATGAGGCCGTTCCCTTCGATGGCTCGGTGCATGCCCAGGGAAGAAGCCCGGTCAAAGCATTTGTTTCAGTCGGGGCAACGGAATGGCTTTTCACCTGTATGTGTGTACAGGTGCCTCACCAATGTGGGCCACTGGGCAAAACTCTTCCCACACATATGGCGCCCATGACGCTGATTTGCCCTTGGGACCGTGGCTTGAACACCACTAGAGGTAGGTTGCCCCTATTGAGTGAGAGTCCCTGGACAGCAGATCCAAGTTGCTAGGTGGGCCAGCAAATGAGAGTTGTGGCTCCTTCAGCCCAGCTCCTGTAGAAAATGTCTTCTGGGTTGCCTCGGTCTCTTCCCCTGGTCTCTACCTTTCCTCCTCATGTAGGCAATCTGAGTCGACTTCTGTCTTGCACATGGCCACCTCTGGATCCTGGGCACCAGGTCCCCATAGTTCGTCCTCTTCCTCCACCCAGCAGATGAGCGCTGGTTTGGAGCCTCCGACTCCGATAGAGCCCAAGAGACTGTAGGTCTCGCTCATCGCCTCCCGGTACAGGGTTCTCTGTGCTGGCCGCAGACACCTCCACTCCTCCAGGGAGAAGCACATGGCCACGTCTACGAAGCTCACTGCCCAGGGCTTACTGAACGCAGGCTGTGCGGAGGCCCTTCCCCGGGGCAATCCCCTGTGCCATGTGGACTCCCACCACAGACCCCGGGTCAGACCAGCGGCCCAGGGATCGCTGGCCCAGCCTGTGGTCTCCGTGGTCTGGTACCAGGGCTGAGAAGGGACAGGAACCAACTCCCTGAGCAACCTAATGTAGATGAAAATTGAAAACTGATAGACGCACAACCCTGGTAAAGGATTTTTAAGAGCTTTGACATCCCATACTTGGAGGTGTTGGAATAGCAATAGTAGACTAAGAGTAGGGGGAAGGTGATTAATTTGAGAATCAGTGAAGGGATTTTCTAGCATTACTTATTTTCATTTTTTTGTCAAAGAATGAAATATGACAATTGAAAGTTCTTCAATGTCAAGCACTCTGTCTTTAGTGTTATTGTGTCGTTTGTATCCAAGGCTAATCTCAAACACAAAATCTTCATGAGTTGGCCTTACAAATTCTAGGATTACAGATGTGTGCCACTATATCCACATTCAATTTTATGACCCACTCAGCTGAAAATGAAGGAATTAAACTCTATGTTACCTCTCTGTTCTTTTACTCCCTTGTTGAAGAAAGGTATTTTAAGTGTCTACAAATGTTTCTGCTTTAGAACTCTAAGAAAAAGTTGAAACAAGCCGGTGGACTCTAAGTACTACAATTGAAAGTTTGACATGAATCTATGGAAGTGGCTGAAACTTTTCTGGCAGAGTTTCTATGGTGCTTTCTTGTCTCTGACTTGAAGCCAATACATGCAACTCCTCATCTGATGCAGGCACTTCCAACATCAGTAGAATTGTTTCTCAACATAAAAGATTAAGTGTAAACTTTACATTGTATGCCATTGTTGAAAGCTGTTCAAGTCTAATTGTAGATCCCTAGGACTGGAGTTTCATACTTGTTAATTAGAGAGAGAGAGAGAGGGAGAAAGTGTGACAGAGAGACAGAGACAGAGACAGAGACAGAGAATGAGGAGGGAGAGACAGAGAAAGAGATAGCAATAGAGAGATTGACCATAAAGATGGGAGCATGGGTAATGAGGATCTGAGAGAAGTTGGGGGAGGGGAAAATATGATCAAAATATACTATATGAAATATTTCCAATTAAAAAAAAATTGGAGGGCTTTGTTGCTTAAAGCTGGCCTAAGGAAAACAGATCAATTCTCCTCCAACAGACAACTCTTGGCGCTATCCCTTTGCAGAAGTCTCCTTTTAGGACATTGTTCACTTCTTACAGACCTCATGGATGGGGCCATCTTCACCAAACTCCTTGTCCAGAGGATTCTGTCATCCAGTCCATTTGGACCTGTGCTATATGCCAGGCACATTGTCCTTAGTGACTATGGCACATGTAAACAAACAAAAGGTAAGTGGCTACTTCGTCTAAGAGCCAAGAGCCGAAGACAAATGTAAAGAAGCAACAACTATATAGTCCTGAGAGGAGACATCCAGTCAAAATGGCTGACCTCAGTGTTATGTACATCACAATACAATTAACCGGATGAGGTGACAAACGGGTGATTGTCTATGCAAGTGGGACATTCCCAGGATAAAGACATATGAAGGTGTCTTGTAAGCTAGATGTAAATCCAGGTGCTGAGTATTTAGGCCAGGCCCCCAGCACACAGTGGTCAGTGTTATAAGCTGCATCCATATGATTAGTTCTTAATTTGTTGGTAATAATAACACCATATTACATTTCATAGTCTACAGCATAAAAGTTATACATTCACATGTACCATTTTAATAGAAACTTGGGATAACTGCCATTTGTGTGATTTAATGTAGCCATGTTTTATCAATGGCCATTTTTATATTTATACAAAAAAAAAACCTTGACAAATCATTTCAAATTAATATTCCAGGTAAGAGGAGAATGTTATTGCTAAGAGGGTCTTTAAATACAGACTTCATTACGTCCCTGATTTTATAGATAAGAGCTTTAAATAGGTCAACTGATTTTTAAAAAAAAAAATGAATAATGTAAAATATTCAATATCTCGCCATGATCCCCATCTGCAGACTCCAGGTCTTCTGATCCTGAGGTCTGAGAGATTTTTCTAAACAACCTGCCTCTCCAGGCACAGAGCTAAACTGCTTCTATTCTCAGGCAGACACTTTTTAAGGGCATATGACAGCAGGTGAACAAAGCCCGTGCTGCCTGGTGTCATATCATGGGCTCTTATTTAGAAAAAAAGAAGAGGGCAGAGCACAGGAAGCCAGCTCAGCAGTCCCTCTGCCCTGCAGTGTCTATTGCCAACAGGCTTTTATGGCCAGCCCTCCTCCTCTGCCACTGTAGCCACAGAATGGTCAGACAGGAAACTACTTCATTTAAATTATGTTCTCATCTCCTTGAGTATGGAACACAATCCTCCTGTAGTTTCTGATAAGGCTGATAATGAAGTGATCAGTCCATGAGATTCCTAAGTGGCACGGAGCCTGCATTTGCATAATGATATTATAGCGTCTGTCGAACTCAGTCGCGGTGATCCATCCATATGAGAGAAATATAGGTCAGCAAAGATGCAGTAGCAATGAGGGAGGCAGGGCTATTCGCTTATTAGAGTAAGAAAGCTCTCTATCCTTTAGCTCAGCGTGACAGAAATAAATGGAATGGATTGGATCAGGAGCTTCTATTGGCTTCTGAACAATAAAGGAGAAGCATCAATTCTGTCTCATGGTTTAAATTCAATTCAAAGCCTACTTAACCCTTTCATCTCCATGAGCAGAAGATCTTTTCTGCACTTCAGTTACCTCACTGGGAAGATGTAGCACAACATTCTGGTGTTACGCTAATAAGGATCAGGAGTCACTGTCCCTGTGTTGCTGGGGGTGGGGGGCTGGGAGAGAGGAAAATAGTTACTTCTTTCCTGGGTTA
Organism: Mastomys coucha; assembly: GCF_008632895.1. Lineage (NCBI taxonomy): Eukaryota > Metazoa > Chordata > Mammalia > Rodentia > Muridae > Mastomys > Mastomys coucha. The sequence continues at coordinate 75,104,813 of NW_022196895.1, forward strand.
GTAACTCGCTACCCTTCCCTGTTTCAAAGATCTGTGAGGTGTTTGGGCATTCTACTACTCTTACCTTTATTCATATCATCATATATTATTATTTTTTTCATGTAAAAATATTTAAGTTGTTTTTAACAATAGTCTACAAAAGGATGATTGTCTTCCAGAGAGTTAAATGATTTTTACAAATGGAAATTGGAATTATATCACTACTAAATATATTAAACAATCAAAAAAAGTATCTTAGTATAATAAAATGTCTGATTATGGGTATACACCTTATTTTTAAATTGAATAAATAGATATATTGTATTACTCTGAATGAAAATGTATAGCCTCCTCATATATATATGTATAATATTCACTAATAAATATATTTGTACAACATTTATATCAGTTATACTACAGTGTGTGTGTGTGTGTGTGTGTGTGTGTGTGTGTGTGTGTATGTGTCTCTGTGTGTAGAGTAAATGTTCAAACACCTTTAAGGAGAAAAGTGATGCTTTCGTGGAGGGATGACTACAATTGGGAGTGTTATTTATCAGCGAGTTAATTTCACAGGTAAATTAACATTAACATTACCAAGAACATTAATTTTTGGCTCCAAGTAGCATCAGTACTGAGCCATGACTACTCACCTGTGGCAAATGAAGGAACTTGAGGTCTAGGTATCTCCTAGGAACTCTGGAAGTTATATTAGTCCAAATGGGAGACTTGGTCAGAGTGGGACAGTGAGTTTTACTTCTGAGTTAGACCTTAGATGCCTTTTTATTTTTGCATCTCTGATCTCTGGGCTTCCTTCTTGCCAGACTCATAATTCCCATGCTCAACTCTTACAAGTCTATGCTGTGGCCACGGAATATAGTCAATAAAGGAAATGGTTAAATATAAGAATATCCCAAGCCAAAGTATGACAAATCACTACCACAAAAAAAAAAAAAAAACCAAAAAACAAAAAGCAATGTAATTTCCCTCTTGACTGAAAGTTTTATGTTGCCTGTCTATTATGATCAACTATGAGAATATTCACTGGGGTAAAGCATTAGCATGTTTTATGGCCATTGTTCGTTGATGGTAATCAATACACTTGTTATTGCCTCCCATCTACCTTGCTGACATGAATGTGAGGCAATTATCTGCTCATAGAGAGCACTTTGTAAAGACTTTCTTCCATATGATTGTAAACATATTTTAGTTCAGAAGAAGAAATGTATCACCTCTTTCCATTCTCCTCAAACTTTAAAAACAGTGTCCAATAGGCTATCATGTACAGGAGAACCCTGTGAAATGAGAGCAACTATTCCCTTTGTCTGGTTGCTGCGTTTTAAAAAGAGCAAATGGGAAACATGATCTGAACGCTATTGAAATCTGTCTATTGCTTGCCTAACGACTGAAGGGCTTGCCCGCAACTCTTAGATAGGAATAAAACTTGGAATACTTTATTGTTATCTATTGGACATCATAGTTATTGTAGCAACTGGAATCTCATAATTCTTGGAAAAATAGATTCTTTAGTCAATTGGTTTCTTTCTCCTCTGGTGCTCTTTAGTCCTCCTGCAGTATCACACTGTGGCTGCCAAAGTTCTTATCTCTCAGATAAGAATGTGGCAGGGAAGTTTTGGTTTATGGGACTTTTTTATTATATGATATGGTATTCAGTCAAAGTGGAATATGGAAGAAAATGATAAAGTTTGGCTTTCTTTCACTAATCACTGTGTTTACATTTTGCAAGAGTCATGGCTTTCTTCAAAGGCAGAACTGGCCAGCTTTCCAGGAAGGCAGTTGAAGTATGCCTTAAAAGTTTAAATAATCTCATTGAAGTTATAAATCTATTTACATCCTGATCTTTTCACTGGTGTGCCAGTGTGGGTGCCACCAAACAATAGCCCCGGGGAAGAATCATGTTATTGTTGCTGTCTGTATAATCTAAGCTACCTTAATTTCCCCTCCCTCCCTTTGATGCAACATTACCATATGTTGGATACTTTTGCTTTCTATTTGCTCTTTAATTTGATCTTGGCTAAAGAGTATAAACAAAGTGAGCATTTGGATCATGGAAATGCATACACTATACTTGCTATAAACTGCACCCTTGTTTTAATTTAATTTTGTTTTATTAAAGAGATAGTAGTGAGTGTGGGACAAAAGTGCTCCATTTAACCTATCATGAGTTGAAGAATAGCCTATCATGATATTTATTCTATAATTCAAACTGGCAGTTTTATCACGCTTTGCAGATTTCAATGAGCATGTGTGGGTATCACTCTGCTTATTGTATTCTTCTCTAAAACATGAACAAACAAATCCCCAACTAAGTAGAATGCAGAAGTTCCTATGAGACCCACCCATCAAATAACAAGAATTGCTCATCTATGATTGTATAAAACGTGAATAATGTGTGCAATAGAAAAGAAAACCTCGGGACTTCTACCCAGGCATAAAAAAGGGGGCTCTGACATGGAAAAAAGAAAAAGGAAGATCCCCCCACCCATAGTTCAAAGATAAAAGATAAAATCAAGCTACTGTGTATGATTTACATAAAAAAGAAAGCAACTCTCTATAATTGTGAATTGAGAAATGAAAAATAATAAAGTGAGATGTGGTGTGGCACATGCTAAAATGTCAGCTACCTTGGATCTGAGGCCAGAGAATTGCAAGTTCAGGAGCAGCTTGAACAACTTGCTGAGATCCTGCAAATATTTTAAATCCTCTTGACTAGTTTGGATTAACATAAAAAGAAATCAAATTTAGTCACTCAGTCAGTCAACTTTTATTTATTAGTCAGAAAAATCAGAGTAAGTCTAATCAGTGTTTCTAAGTCACTGAAATTTCAGCAGATTACATGGTGTGTTCTGCATTGAGGTCCCACATTAAAATAGTGTAAATTAGTTTTATGAAAATATAAACTAACTAAATATCCTTAATAGCTAAAAATTATATTAAAGCAGAGAGGTATTACCTGAATCAAATAATTTCCAGCTTGAGCACACACAGGGTTCGATAGCTTTCTCTTTCAGATGGGGTCAATCAGGAATTGTCTAGGTATAAGTTTCAGATGCTTAAGACATGGATTCGTGGGTGCCAGGCACGAGCTCCTTCCTACAGTATGTGGAGTGAGATTTGATATGGAGACTAAATTAGTGAGGTGGTATGATGAAACATCATGGCCAAAAAGCAAGCTGGGGAGTAAAGGGTTTACTTGGCTTACCCTTCCAGACCATAGTCCATCATTAGGAAAGTCAGGGCCAGAACTCAAGCAGGGCAGGAATCTGGAGACAGGATCTGATGCAAAGGATGCAGAGGGTGCTGCTTACTGGCTTGCTTCCCCTGGCTTGCTCAGCCTGCCTTCTCATAGAACCCATGACCACCAGCCCAGGAATGGCACTACACACAATAGGGTAGGCCCTCCTGCACTGATCACTAATTGGGAAAATGCCTTACAGGAAAGTCTTATGGAGGCATTTCCTCAAGTGGTGATCCTTTTTCTCTGTTGAGTGTAACTTTTGTCAGGTTGACACACAAAACCAGCTAGTACAGTTCTAGAACCCACACACTTAACTACCCTATTCTACTTGCTCCCTGAAGGAATCCTGCTTGTCACAAATCCCAGTGATCTTCCCCCTCGTGTGGCAGACTACTTTCCCACCCTCACAATGGAGAAATTTAGCATGATTTTTATAAAAACTTTCAACAACAAAAGCACAAATGCAAATTGAAAGTAGATACATAAATTGTATTTGTCACCAACCTAACATATGGCTGCTTAAAATGTTTAAGATATAGTATGAAACCCATGCATTTCTTTTTTTTTTTTTTGGTTTTTCAAGACAGGGTTTCACTGTGTAGCCCTGGCTGTCCTGGAACTCACTCTGTAGACCAGGCTGGCCTCGAACTCAGAGATCCGCCTGCCTCTGCCTCCCAAGTGCTGGGATTAAAGGCGTGCGCCACCACCGCCCGGCATAAATCCATGCATTTCTAAGGCTCCCTTATTTGAAATTATATTGTTGAATGATCTAGTAAGTACTTTTCACAATATATGGGGTATTTCAAAGGTGCATACCATGTAGCAAACAAACGGCTTTGAAACAGTAATGTTAATAAGTTGATATATTTCTCAGTTCTTCTGCATTGGGTACCTGTTATGTAATATAATCTTATGAGATGATTGACATAACAATAAGACTTTTATTTTTTAGCTGAATAGGTTTCTTCATGGCACAAAGAATATAGATTAATTTTTCATAAATTACATGTGGAGTAGCTTGTGGTGATCTTTTAGAAAGCCCTATAGATGTGGTATGATTTGCCTCCACTTCATCATCAAATGAAAATGAAATACTAGTTTTTAGACCAAGAAAAATAGACCAAGATAGGTTGAATTATTCACATCTGAAGATTTCCAGTTAAAATGTCTCACCAGCTCATTTGCAGCTGGGTTGCAGCAGGCACCATCCTCCTCTGTTTAATGAAACTCATGCTGAAAATCTCAGTTGGAAGTTCAGGGAATCAGAGCCATTCATCAAACCTCATCATAATTATTTAATAAGCAACATTAAATGTTCAGTCAAGTCTTTAACTCGTCAGTTCAGTTACCACAGCTTAGTGCCTGTGAACATCATTTACAAAGCTTCCTGCTGCACTGTAGAGGATACAAATAAACCCCGTAAATTAAACCAACCCACAAAATAACCTCCTGATGGCCTGCCCCCTGGCTCACCTTTTCAGTGTTCAAAAGGGGTTTTTCTAATGGATTCTCACCAGAAAGGTGATGAGATTGCATTAGTCAGCTTGTGTGTGTGTGTGTATGTGTGTGTGTGTGTGTGTGTGTATGTGTGTATGTGTGTGTGTGTGCATGAGTGTGTGTGTGTGTGTGCATGAGTGTGTGTGTGTGTGTCTGTGTGTCTGTGTGTGCAAGTGTAAGCATTTAGGACTTCCTATGTGTATCTCCCTTCCCCCCTCTGTCTCCGTCTCTGTCTGTCTCTCTGTGTGTACGAGTGAGAATTTTGATGGATATTCATACACTATTGTGTAAGAAAGGATTCCACAAAAAAAAGAGAAAAAAAAAAGAGAAAGGACTCCAGACCACCCACAGGTAGAGCTTGAGACACCCAAGAATCATCACCAAAGTTGTGCATCACCCATGTGTAGTACTGTCCCACTCTTTCTGTGAAGCCAGCTTCTGCCACTCAAACAATATGCTCAGAGCCTTGTGCATGTCTCAGGTAACTCTGATAACAAACCTAAGCTCCATTCTCAACACCTGAGCATTATAAAAAACAGAGAACACCATTCAACCCCTTGGGAGTCAGCCCTTGCCGTCTGAAGAACTAGAGAGAGCCATACGTGTCTCCCACATGTAGCACTACCCAATGCCACCATGATCTGAGCCTCTACCACCTGCAGTTCAAGTGAAGAGCCTCATATATCTTCTATGGGATCTGACAACTTGATCGTTTGTTTATGTGGTCAGAAGTTGTTCTTTGCCCCAGAGGAGCTAGGAAAATTTCTGATACCCCAATGCATACATCAAATATCAACAATGAATGGCCCCCAATCTGAGACTCAACGACCACTCAGTTGGTCTAAAGCCTGACCAGTTGGAGTGACTACATATGGAGATACAAATTTCCACTCTAAATGTGGGTTATATATACATATCAAAATACAAGGCCTGTGACATAACCCCAGATGCTCAAGTCCCATTGGAAAACACAAGTAGACAAAAAACCAAGACAATGCAGCTCAAACAATAATTAGTACTTCATAGTAATATTCTCTGAGGATGACACAAAAGACAATGATTTCAAAAAGTAACTGTAAGTATGTTCAAGAAAGCACAAATAAATTAAATAAAACAGAAAACAATTCTGGATATGAAAATAGAAATGATAAGGAGAAAAGTTATAAAGAAAAAAAATAAAGAATTGAAAGCTGTAGCAACAGAATGGATCAAGTGGAAGACAGATTATGAGGATATGATAGGGAATTTAATGGCTCATTCAAAGAAAAATGACACATCTATGAAAGCCCTCACTAGAACACACAGGAACAACGAGACACTATAAAAAGACTTAGCCCATGGTCAATGGACATAGAAGGAGAGAAAACCCAGGTTAAAGGAACAAAAAATATTTTCAATGAAGTCATAGCACAAAAATTTCTAGATCTAAGAAAAGAGATGCTTATTAAGGTACAAGAGGGACACAGAACACACATTTGACAGGACTACAAAATAAGTTCTCTGTGTCATGGAATGGTCAAATTAGTAAACATACAAATTAAAGAAACACTATTAAAAGATGCAAGGAAGATCAAGTCACACACAAAGACAGGCAATACTAGAATAACAGCTTATTTTCCAATACAGGCTTCACAAACTAGACAGGCTTGATAAGTGTAGTAAAATTTCTGAAAGACTGTAGATGTTGGGTCAATAATTAAACAAAGGAAGAAAAAACCTAAATACACACAAAACCAATAAACAACAACAAAAATGAAACCAAAGAGATTATAAAATTTAAAAATGGCAGAATTAATTCATATATTTCAATAATAATATTGAACATCAGTGGCCTCAAATCCTTAATCAAAGGTCACAGACCAACAGACTGAAATTAAACCCGTATCCATCATTTGCTGACTTCAAGAGACACACTTTACACATAAATCCAATAGAAAACATGTTACAGTAAACTGATTGACAATGGTATATTAAGTAAATAGAACCAAGAAATGAGTAGAAAATATCTGACAAAATAAACTTCAAAGCCAGAGCTACTCAGAGAAGGTAAAGAAGGTCCTATCTGATCAAGAGAACAAGTTCTGATCAAGAGAACAGTTCAACAAGCATTACAGGCTTAATATGTATGTACCAAATTCTGACACAGCTAATTTCATACAACAAAGCTATGAAACTTAAAGCAACAGATTGATTTCAACATATTAATTATCATTAGGTGACTTTAGCATTCTTGTTTCACCAATGGACTCATTGTTTAGACATCAGTGAACAGAGAAGCCAAATAACAACAAATAACATTAAAGATCAAATACTTCTAACATATATTCAAAGCATTCCCAACACTAGAGAGTGCCCACCCTCCCCTCTTCCTTTTCATTTAATATAAAATTATGTTTTATTGCACAAGTTCATATGATAAGTGATTATACAACCAACCCCAAGTTAATGTGAATATTGATAGGCCATAAAGAACCAATCAGTCACCATACAAAGGCTGGGTGGATGTGAATGTTGACAGGCCATAAAGAACCAATCAGCCACCATACAAAGGCTGTGTGGATGTGAATGTTGACAGGCCATAAAGAACCAATCAGCCATCATACAAAGGCTGTGTGGGCTCTGGTAAAGTCCTGAAGGCTCATAGCACTGAAAACAAATACAAAGTTTAAATATGAAACTCATGACAAATTTCTAGTGGCAGCAAATACAAAGCCTAGGACATGAGTATCCTGTGCCCTGGGGTCACTTGTACCACACACTTAACAGAAAAGCCACTTTAAGGCCTTCTAGAGTGTTCTTCAATCAAGTTTGCCTTTTTAGAATATCATCACGTGGTTAGAATCTGTGTGATTACATTCTGACATAGAAGTTCAGACATAGTGAATTACAAGTCCTGAAATTTTTTTGTTAAGTTTATAGGAGACAAAACCTTATTGTAATATATCTCAGTTAAGTGCTTTATGACTTAAATTTCTACCATCAATATGGAGAGTAAAGATAAAAACCAAGCCCTATCCAGCACAGAAGTGCTGACCATGGAGGTGGGGGTTGAGAGCGAGCCATTCTCAGGAGCGCGAAAGCAGGAGAGCCAACCATACCTCTTATCCCCAGTGTGGTGGTATCACCAAGGGAGAGCTCCTCTTTCCTTCCTTTTCTTCTGACCAACAATGCCCTGGAGGTTTGACATCCCTGACAGCTTCATGAGAGCAGAACTGGCCCTGCCCCTTCACCTGCTATAGCACTCCAGAGAGCAGGTCCTGCACCTCACCTGGGAAGCGCATTAGAGCTGGCCCTGGATATTAGGGTGTCAAGTCACCCAACTCCTAGGGAATGAGACCAGGAGAGCCAACCCTGCTCTCCTGGATGGGGCTACAGACAAGATGTCTTCCTCCCCTATCTGATAGCTTGATCCAGTTTGTGCCAGTTAAATACCACCATCTGAGCTCTATGTATCTGAGATGTTCTTCTTTAAATTTAATCCTCTTAAACTTGTTTTAATGATAATGGTAGACTGCACTCCTCTGATTCAGAATCACTGAAGTAGATGAAGAGATGTCCTGTGGTAAAACAAATCAAGACCCAACAACCTAGAAAACTTAGGTACCTTCTTGTACCCTAGCTGATCACCGTGGGTTAAAGCAGATACCACCAGCAATAAAGAACACAAAACAATACACACAGTCATGAGTATTAAACAGCATACTACTGTATAATGAATATATCATGGTAGAAATAGAAAGACAAGATTTAAAATCTTCTGGAAAATGAAAACATGACCTAGCAAGATCTGTAAGATAAAGTGAAGACTATCATACAGGGCACATTTATAAGGGTAAGTGCCTAGATTAAAGAAATCAAAGACAATCCAAATAAACAAGTTAATCATGAACCTTAAGGCCTGGGAAGAACAAGAAAAAACAACAACAAAAACAGTAGACTGGAAATTAATAAAATAGAAATGAAAATAAAACAATGAAAGGAAACAATGAGATGGGTAATTAGTTCTTTGAGCAGGTTAATAACGTTGTCAAACCTTCAACCAAAACCAAGAGAAGTGCAGGAAAGCCTGGCATTAATAAAATGAGTGGTGAAGACCACAAAGGCATCAATGAAACACAGAAAAGTGCCAGGAGATGCTTCAAACACTATTCCAACAATTTGGCAAAACTAAATGAAATGGATGAATTTCTTATGACATGCAGTACTCTGACATTAAGCCAAAGAAAGAGAAAGAGAGAGAGAGAGAGAGAGAGAGAGAGAGAGAGAGAGACAGAGAGACAGAGAGACAGAGAGACAGAGAGAGACAGAGAGACAAAGAGAGACAGAGAGACAGAGAGACAGAGAATTACAGAGGGAAATGGAAGGAGAGAGAAATGAAAGATGAGAGGGAAATGGATGGAGAGAGAGAGAGAGTTCTAATAAAAGATTAATGATCCATCACAAGCTGTGAGATTTAAGCAACCTAAAAGGTGTTCTAGGCAGGGCCAAGGAGTGCAGGCATTTGTGGGCACCTTGCTCATTATTTCAAAGGTTTTGGCACAGACCTCTAGTTTTGACCTTTTGGAAACATTTGTCATAATTCAAGCTGAACATTCAGAATTGGCCAACTTGCATGTACAGATCTGAACCCAGGTGAGCCAAGGATAGCAGCACAAGTGTGCGTCTGGGGTAACTCTTCTCTGAGGAGACAGGTTCTTCACCCCTGTACTGTGATTGTCAGCAACACTCTCAAGAGAGCTGGAATGTTGTCTCTGACATATTGAAGAAGTCTTCCTTGTAGCTGAATCTGTAATACTACAGAATTATCAGGGGTTGATCATTTTTATTGTATGTTTCAGTGATTTTCAAAAGATTTTTCTTTTGCCATATGGGAAAAGGAAAAAAAAAAAAAGACAGGACATCCAGCACCTTTTCTCATCACAGTATCATACAATCTTACACTGTTTTTTAAGGCACTGAGTGCACACCCATAACACAAGTTCTTTTACCTTATGAACAAGTAGTCTTAGCCACAGTGATACAAAATTACATAGTTAGATAAATACGATGTATACCTTGTTGCCTAAATGTTCTTTGAAATATTACAATGGTTTAATAATTTCTCCTAAACAAGGCATAATGGTGTATGTACTTGGGAAATAAGGTCAAGAAGATCAAAAGTTCAAAGTTAATTTAAATCATAGAAAAACCTGTCTCAAAACATTATAACACTTTTTTTCTACTCCCTTGGATGTATTTTAGAATAGCTGGCCAACTCCCTGTTAAACACCTAAGCTTTACAGGTTAACACAGCTGGGTATTTTATGGTTTTTATAATGTCTCTAATAAATGTGTAAGAGTAAAGCTACTGGATCTTACACACTTGACATAACTAAGATGCTTCTCTCAGAAAAGTTAATACCAGCTTCTCTTGGATGCTGCAGCAGGAGGATCCCAAGTTTGAAATTCAACTTTTCCAAAGTAAGAGCACAAGAGGCAGAGTATCAGCTATGAGTATAACACTCCCCAAAGTTCATATGTACTTGAACATAAGAACTAGGTTGCCCTCATTGGGACTATCTTAAAACCTTTAAACTTCATGCCTTGGCATGATACCTGTCATAAGCCTTTCCTGCCATCTTTTTCTCACCTAAGTTACTATTTGCTTTTGGTTATTTTTATATATGCATATGTTTATGTTTGTTACACTTAATTCCTTCATTATTATTGGCATATAGATACAATAGAGATACATATTTGATAATATCTACAGTCTTTACAAGTAGGGTATTTTATGGAGATTTCAGTACTAGATGGTGAATGAAATAGAAAGTTGAAACCTATTAAAAATACAAAAGAAAGATTAAAAAACCCTTCCAATCAAGCAATCAAACAGCTAACAAAACACACAATAAACAAAGAAAGTTCTAGGCACCAGTGGATTTATTGCAGAGTTTTTCAGACTTGAAAAAAATTTAAAGCAATATTTCTCAAACTATTTTATAAAATAGAACAAGAACAAATGTTTCCCCATTCTTTTTACAAAGCCAGAATTGTACTGATATCTAGGCCAAAGACACAAGAAAAAAAAAGAAAGAAAGAAAATTGTAGATCAAGCTACCTGAAGAAACCAGATGCAAAATTTCTCAACAGAATACTTATAAATTTCAATTCAAGGATGCATCACAAAGATCGTCTACCAAAATCAAGTCAGTTTTATGCAAATTAGTAAGTGTAATCTCTACATAGATAGATTCAAGGACAGAAACTATACGGTCATCTTTTAGAATCAGAAGAGACCTTTAAAGAATCCACCATTTTTCACAAAAAAAAAAAAGCGCTAGAGAATCTAGAGATACAGAGGTATATCTCAACCAAAGAAAGACAATACACAAACCATACCCACCATCAAGGGAGAGGCAGAAGAATTCAAACTATTTCTAGAGCATTAAGACAAGAGTGGGAGACAAAGGGGATAAAGATAGAAGAAGTCAAAGTAGTCTTGTTTGCACACAATATGATTCTATACATAAAAGCCCCTAAAGATTCCATGAGAAAACTCCTCCAATAGTTAAGCACATAAGCAAATTGGCAAGGCACAAAATCAACATACACAATATAACCTGGTGAACCAAGTGGGAATAAAATCATGGAGATAATCCCATTCCAGTAGCTGAAAAAATATCTAGTAATAAACCTAAACAAATGAAGCTAAAGCCTGTATAATAGAAACTTTAAAACACTAAAGAAAGTAATTGAAGATGACACCAAATGATTGAAAGACCTCCTGGGCTCATGGATTGTAGCATTAATGTTGGAATAGCCATATTCCCAAAAGCAAGCTGCATATTAAATGTAATCACCTCTAAAATCACCCCTAAATTGTGTGTGTATTCAACATTCTTATCCATAAGTGAAACACAAATTAAAAGTACTTTACAAGTTCCTATTTTATTATATCTTGTTAGAATGGTTAAGAAAAACAGCCAGAGACAGCAAATTCTGGTGTGGATATGGAGAGAGACCATTTATTCACTGTTGCTGGGACTGTAAACTGATAGATTTCATTAGGGAAATTGGTGGGAGTTTCTAACAAATACAGAACCACATCTGCCATATGACCTTGCCATACCACTCCTGGACATATAAACAAAAGTCACTATATTTTGCTATACAGATATTTGCTCATCTATTTCCCTTTCAGTTCTATCCATGAGACCCAAGGAAAGGAAACAGCTTAGATGTCCATCAACTGACTAACAGATAATGAAAATATGGCGCGTTTACAAATAAAATAGCATTGTTTATCTGTACAGAAAAGAAAAAATTTGGAAGTAAATGGGTGGAGCTGGGAAGAATCATTCTGAGTGGGGTAATCCAGGTGCAGAAAATGGCAAAGGTCCTAACTTTGAATCTATCCCTACAGGCACAGGAGAAATACGAATGTTATGGAATGACCAAGCATTTCTCACTTATTTTTTTTCACTTTTATTATAAAACCTTGCAACTCCACTTTCAGATTGGACTTAAGATCCACTCAATGGTATTATCTAATAGCCCCAGTACCTGAAGCTTGGTAGGTCATAGACTATATGTAGGTGAAAACCTACTACAATTTCCTATGAAATTGACATAATATTAAACTTCTCTGCTAGGTACTTTATACCCACAAAATAGAGCATTTCTCAATCCTCATCCAAGAAGCTTATTTTTGCAGATGTCCATTAATACAGAAAATCAAACTATAGAGCATAAAAGACTGCAGAGTGCTTTCCCTTACACACACACACACACACACACACACACACACACACGTGTGTGTGTGTATACACATGTATATGTATATATATAGATTATATACATGTATGTGCATGTATAGATTATATATATATGCTTATACATATATACACAATATATATGCTCCCCCCATGAAAGCTCAAGGATCATCATTGAAGAGAATGTGGAAAACTGATAAAAGCCAGAGATAACAGAGAATGTAGATAACTGATGCAAAACAGTGCTTTCTGGCCATGACAGGGATTTTGCACAGATGGCTTATTCCACCTGTGGCTACATGCATATGATGGAGTCAGTTTTATTCAGGCATACAGCTTTATATCAATGCACATATTGAAAGCAATAAGTGATCTCAAGAAGGTTTCTAAAAAGAATACTTGAAGTTGAAAGTAAAATGCGTTGAGATGGATATGAGGAGTTGCAAAGGAGGGAATAAGGGTAGATTTGATCAAATGATATTGTATGTATGTAGAAACTTATCTAACAAACTAACCAATAACAACAACAACAAAACCTTAACCACTACACCCACAGAGTAAGAAGTAGACTAGGTTGTAGTTGTAAGCCTACAGGATCTTTACTTTACCTCAGATATACTACTGGATCTTGAACAACTCATATAATTAGAGAGCCTGGTGGTCATCCATCACAAGCGGGGATGCACAAGGTTGTCCCTTGATTTCTCTTTGCTTTCAATACTTTAATGTGATTCCAGCTCCTTTCTGCAGTACAAACCAGAATTTAAACCACCCAGGAGGAAAACGGAAGTGTAAAATGAAAAGAGTATTGTAAACCTTAATCTCTTTCTGCATAATTGGAAGGTTTGGCAAGTTCCAAAGAGCAAGCTAGTTTCCGAGCCTCAAGGGAACTTAAGTGTTGATTAACTCCAACTTTCTCACATTAAAGATAAGAAAACCAATGACTCATATTTTCCAAGTCACCTGTTCTAACACCACAGAGAGCCATGAGGATCAAAAGTCAAATTCAACTGCCTCTCGAGACATGGTTTTGTATGGAAGCAGTTCAAAAAACCTTTGTCTGGCAGTGACATAAAAATGCATAGATTAGCCATTGGGTACAGATTTATCCTTTCGTCTTAGTTTGCATTAGGCTATGGTTCCTTGGTGTCCACTTGGCACAGTAATAGTGGCTTCCTCAAAGGACTTCAGATTTAGTGGTAGACAAGCAGATATAGTATAAATACTTCATGTATAAAAATGTCCCTTGACATGGTGAGCTGTGTGCTAAGGAGATCAGTCAATTAGTAAAGCACTTGGTTCTTAGAACCACATAAAAAGATGGATCATGGTTCAAGTCTGTAATCACAATGATGGCCTGATGGGAGGCAGAGACAAATATATTCCTGAAAACTCAGCTAACCTAACTTACACAATTAAATCTCTGTGCCTAAGAACTGAGATTTCAGCTTGTCCTTTGACTTCCACATCAAGAATGCACACAGATAACAATGTGTACTGCATACAAGCATATAAATGTGAACCTAAGATATACACAAAAGGGATCATATCTTGATAAATTCATCATCAGACAAATATATCATAAGTCAAACATGTGTTTAATATATCTAACTTGCTGAAAATTCTAGCTTCTCCTTGCCAAAGCACTTACCATTAGCCTATACATGGGGAGGATTAACAAATACACAGTCTATTTTATAATAAAATGTTGAATATATTATGTTAAAAAGGAAACAATTGCAAGATTTTGGGTGGCTTGCTTTCCTAAAATTGTCTTCCTGGTATGTATTACCTGGTATGTATGGTCCCTGTTAGACAGGTAAACAATTTTATGGACATCTGACAGTTTCTTATTTTTCCCATCATATTTAGGACACCAAAAACAACAGAAAGAACATTATCTAGAGTCAGAACATAAGACCAAAAATTAGGGAACAAAGGAGACAAAAGAGAAAATGGAAAGTGAGAGGCAAAGTTTAAGGCTCATAATGGGCTGGTAAAGGTGAAGTGCAGAGCAGGGGACCCACCACTAGTTATTTTGAATGGGGCTCTTCTTAAGACTGAATTTATTTACATACTGATAGAGTGATTCCTAATGATGAAAATGCTATACCCATATATCAGTGCACTGTTCAACTCTTGTTAGGGAAGCCTTTTCTTGCGGTAGATGAGAAGACAAAGGCCCATGGCTTGAGACTGTACATAGTGAGAGAATATTCAGGCCTAAATGGGATGTCTCTATTACACTGCTCCCTTCAAGGCTCAAGGATCTATTCAGAAGAAGTGCTTTATCTGCATGTATATATACAGTTGCATGCCAACAGGTGTATGGAAGGTGAAGGAAGGCATTAAATGGGGAGAACTTGAAAACAATTCTATTAAAATCAGGAACAGGACAAGGCTTTCAACTCTCTCCTTGATTCAATGCTGTAATTGAAGTTCTAGATAGAACAATCATTGAAGGTTATTAAGGGAATACAGATAGAAAATGAAGAAGTTAGAGTATAAATAATTATTTGTAGGTGATATAATAATATACATAAGTGACCCCAAAATTCTACCAGGGAATTTATATGGCTAATAAACATTTTAGCAAAGTATATTGGATATAACATTAACTCAAAAAAATCATTAGCCCTCCTATTAACAAATGAACTGAGAAAGAAATTAGGGAAACAACACTTTGCTCAATGGCCTTAAGAGACCACAGATGTCAGCCCATGCTATTATACCCAGCAAAACTTACAATCACCATAAATGGAAAAATCAAGATATACCATGACAAAACCTAGTTTAAACAATACTTTTTACTAATCCAGTCCTATACAGGATATAGAAGGAAAACTGCAACACAAGAAAGGTAACTACACCCAAGAAAATACAAGAAATCAATTAGCTCACAACAAAACCAAAAGAAGAGAATGTAAGTAAGAAAAGTAAGTAAGAAAATAACACACAAACAGAATGACCACCAACATCAAAATAACGGACACTATCACTGGTCATTAATATCTCTCAACATCAGTGAACTCAATTCACCAAGACCCAATAAGCAGCTGAAAGAGTCAGATGCAGATAATTGCACCCAACCACAGAAGCTGCTGACCCCTGTAGTTGAATTAGGGGGAAGCTAGAAGAAGCTGAGGAGAGGGCAACCTTGTATGAGGACTATCAGTCTCAATTGACATGGATCCCTGAGATCTCTCAGACACCGGACCACCAACCAGGCAGTATACACCAGCTGATATGAGGCCCCCAACACATATATAGCAGAGGACTGCCTGGTCTTGGTTTAGTCAGAGAAGATGCACCTAACACTCAAGAGACTGGAGGCCCCAGGGAGTTTAGAGGTCAGGTGGGGTGGAGGTTGGGATGTGTGGACATCCTCATGGAAACAGTGGGCAGGGAGGAGGTATGGGATGTGGAACAGTTGAAGAGTGGACTGGGAGGGGAATAAAATTTGGAGTTTAAAATAAGTAAATAAGTAAGTAAGAAAATAAAAGATTTTTTAAAAAAGACACAGACTGAAAAACTGGATATATAAACAAGATCTCCATTCTGCTGCACACTACCTAAGAGTAAAGGGCTAGAAAAGGCTTTCCAAGAAAACTATTCAAGAAACAAGCTGTAGTAGCCATTCTAATACAAATGAAATAGGTTTTCAACCAAAAGGAATCAAAAGAGATGGGGAAGGACACTTCATACTCATCAAAGGTAAAATTCAAGATGACATCTGAATTGTGAACATCTATACCCCAAAAGCAAAGGCAACTACACCTTTAAAACAAGCATTACTAAAGCTCAAATTATTCACTGAACCACACACCATAATAGTGGGGCACTTCAACACCCCATTCTCATCAATAGACAAATCATTGAATCAGAAACTAAACAGAGAAACAATGAAACTAGCGCATGTTATGAACCAAATAGATCTAGCAGGTATTTACAAAATCATTTACTCCAAAACAAAAGAATATGCCTTCTTCTCAATACCTCATGGAACCATCTCCAAAACTGATCATATAATCAGGCACAAAGCAAGCCTCAACAGATACTAGAAGACTGAGATAACCCCTTGTATCTTATCTAATCTTAACATAGATTAAGGCTGGACTTTAAGAACAACAGAAACAACAGAAAGCCCACATACTCATGGAAACTGAACAACTCTATACTCAATGATCACTAGGTCAGGGAAGAAATAAAGAAATTAAAGACTTCCTAGAATTCAGGGAAAATGGAGGCACAGCATACCCAAACTTATTGACTCAATGGAAACAGTGCTAAGAAGAAAGTCCATTGAACTAAGTGCTTTCATAAAGAAATTAGAGAGGTTTCATACTAGCAACTTAACAGTACACCTGAAAGCTCTAGAACAACAAAAAAAGCAAACACATCTAGAAGGAATAGACAGCATAAATAGTCAAACTCAGGACTGAAATTAAAATGAGAAACAAAGAAAACAATACAACAAAACAAAGAGCTGGCTCTTCAAGAAGATCAACACTATATACAAACTCTTATCCAAACTAAATAAATGATACAGAGACAATATCCAAATGAACAAAATCAGAAATGAAAAGGGAGACATAACAGCAGAAACTGAGGAAATTCAAAAAATCATTAGGTCTTAACTCAAAAGTCTATACTCCAAAAAACTGGATATTTAAATGAAATGGATGATTGTCTAGACAGATAACACTTATCAAAATTAAATCAAAATCAGGCTAACTATCTCAACAGTCTTAGAACCCTTAAGTAAATAGAAGCATTCATTAAAATCTCCCAATCTAAATAAGTTCAGAGCTAGGTGGTTTGGGTGCAAAATTCTACCAGACTTTTAAAGAAGAACTAATTCCAATACTCCTCAAACAATTTGACAAAACAGAAACAGAAGGACCACTGCCAATTTCATTCTATGAGACCAGTCACCCTGGTAACTAAAACACACAGAGAATCAACAAAGAAAGAGAATTTAAAACCAGTTTTCCTAATGAACATCAAAACAAAAAATACTCAATAAAATGCATGTAAACCAGACCCAAGAATACATCAAAAATGACATTCATCATGATCAAGTAGGCTGCATCCCAGGGATGCAAGTGTAGTTCAATACACAAAGCTCCATCATTGTAATCTAACATATAAAAAACTGAAAGAAAAAAAATCACATGATCATCCCATTAGATGCTGAAAATACCTTTGACAAAATCCAATACCCCTTCATGTTAAAAGTCTTGGACAGATCAGAGAAACAAGGCATATACCTAAAAATAATAAAAGCAATATACAGCAAGTCAACTGCCAACATCAAATTAAATGGAGAGAAAATAAAAGCAGTTAGGTCCCTAATACAAGGCACAAGGCTGTCCACTCTCTTCCTACCTGTTCAATGCAGTATATGAAGTTCTAGCTAGACAACTAAAATGATCAAGGGGTTAAAAATTGGAAAGAAGAAGTCAAAGTATCACTTTTTGTAGATGATATGATAGTATACATAAATGGCCCCCAAAATTCTACCAAAGAACTCTTCCTCTAGCTGATAAAAAACTTTAGAAAAATTACTGGATAGAAAATTAACTCAAAGCAATCAGTAGCCTTCCTTTATACAAATCATAAACTGATTGAGAAAAAAGTAGGGAACAACACACTTCACAATAGCCACAAATAATATAAAGTATCTTGGTGTAATTCTAACAAAGCAAGTGAAATACCTGTATGACAAGAACTTCAAGCCCTTGAAGAAAGAAATTGAAGAAGGTTTCAGAGGATGAAAAGATCTTCTATGCTCATGGATTGGTAGGATTTAACATAGTGCAAATGGCCTATTTACCAAAAGCAATTTACAGATTCCATGTAATTCCTGTCAAAATTTCAATACAGACCTTGAAAGAGAAACTCTAAACTTCATATGGAAAAACAACAACAACAACAACAACAACAACAACAACAAAACCCAGGATAGGCAAAACAATCCTGAACAATAAAAGAACCTGAGAAACCACCATCCTGGATCTGAAGCTGTATTACTAAGCAATAGTGAAAAATGCTGCATGGTATTGGTATAGAAACAGACAAGCTGATCAATGCAATTGTGTCAAATATCAGGAAGTTAACCCACACACCTATGGGCACTTGATTTTTGATAAAATGTTCAAAACTATACAATGGAAAATACAAAGCTTCTTCAACCAATGTTCCTGCTTTAACTAGGTGCCTGCATGTAGAAGAATGTAAATAGATCTATATTTGTCGCCCTGAACAAAACTAACGTCCAAGTGGATCAAAGAAACATTAAACCTGATACACTAAATCTAACAGAAGAGAAAATGGGAAATAGCCTTGAATGCATTGGTACAGGCGACAATTTCCTGAGCAGAACACCAGGTTCTAATGTCATCAGTTACTAAAGGCGAAGGACACTGTCAATAGGGCAAGACAGCAGCTTACAGATGGGGAAAAGCTCTCATTAACACTACACCTGTAAAAGGCTAGTATCCAAAATATATAAAGAACTCAAGAAGTTAGACTCCGACAAACCAAATAATCCAAGTAAAAAGTGGGGTACGGAACTAAATAGAGAACTCTTAATAGAGGAATCTCAAATGGCAGAGAAGCACTTAAATAAATGTTCAATGTCCTTAGTCATGAAGGAAATGCAAATCAAAGCAACTCTGAGATTCCACATTACAGCCATTAGAATGGCTAAGATAAAATACCCAAAGGGACAACACATGCTGGCAAGGATGTAGAGAAAGGGGAACACTCCCTAATTGTGGGACTGGAAACTTGTACAGCCACTCTGGAAAAGAATCTTGTGGTTCTTCAGAAAATTGGAAATAGTTCTACATGAATACCCAGCTACACTGCTCCTGGGCATATACCCCAAACTTACTCTACCATACCGTAAGGACACCTACTCTACAATGTTCATAGCAATTTTCTTCTATTAAGTCCAATGATGTAGTTGTTGGTTGCCTGAAAATACATGTGTCACTATTGCACTCAGGGGGCTATCTTACCCTTCTGAAAAATGTGAGTTTTAGAGACATTATAGCTGGGTAGGACTACAGATTGATTTTCTTCCCCACTTGGAACCTTGCATAGCTCATTTTGATTCTATGAGGGCTGGTCTTCAGGGAGAAGGTTTTCATGTCAGTTCTAGTCAATTCTTTCAGCTCCTATGTCTGTATTGTGTGCTGTCTTTAGCAATAGGTTCTGAGACACAAGTAGGGCAATGTAGTATCCTATATTATTTTGATAGTGTCTTTGACTCCCTTGATCTGTAACTTGAAGGCATGTTGCCTGGCACTGGGGTTTGTATTATTTTATGTTTAATGTACATAAAATTATATAATTTGGCTTTATAATGCCCCCCAGCGTCATAGACTATCTTTTTTTTCTAAGTTTGTGTTTTCTTATTTTATTCTTGTCTCATTAACTATTTCACTTTTCCAGCATTTGTTATATTTGTAAAAGCATTTTATAAGCCTTCATTCCTGGTATGATAAATATAAAGCAACCTAATTAAACCAAGGCTTTTAGAATATATATATATACATATATATATGTATATATATATATATATGTGTATGTATGTGTGTGTGTATGTTTATATATATACACACATGCACACACATATTGTGTATATATATATATATATATATATATTAACATATTATCTAGATGACTAACCTATTACCCTGAGGCCTTGTCTGTAAGTGCTCCCAATAGAAATTATATATATATAATTATATATATATATATATTTACATTTTAAACAGAACAGTGTCAGACTAAGGCAAACCAGTTCCAGACAAAACAGGCCGACTTCTTGTTCTGCCCTTACAGGAGCCACTATTGTGGAATCCCAAAAGAATGCACACAGGTTTTTTTGCTAGGGATAGCTCTGTCATCCTTCTATCTCTAGAAGTTGATTTGTTTGACCTCAAGAAACCTAACTAGAATCAATTTCTTTTCATCTCAGTTTTGTTACTTTGTCATTTTTCCTCTAATCTACTTTCTTTTTATTTTTCCTCATTTTAAATTATTCAAAATAGCCTTCTTAGAGGAGAGCAAGAATGTTTTTTCTATATCTTAATATTTTCTCATTTTTCTTTTGTTATCTTTGTTTTTCTTGCCTTTTCACTATTCTATCTATCTCAACTTTTATTTTGTTATTTTAAGCTTGTATTTACTTATCTTATTTTGTCTAGTATTGTATTTTCATGCTATTATAGTGATTAGCTCATCACATGGGCTTTGAGCTTGAATTCTTTGGAAGTAATGTGGAACAGCTTCTCCCCAGATCTCCAAGTTTTGAGTTGATATTGGAACATACTTCTTCCATGGCCAGAATGAAGTCCAATATCTTACATGCCCCTTTGGCTACTCCTGTAGAGGGACAGATGCCTATTGGCAACCATTGGCTCCTCAAGGCCACTGGAAAAGCTAATTTCACTAAGCTGACATTGTGCTGGCAAAAAATATGCTTCCCTTAAAGTGAGTTAATGTTATGTGTTAAAACTGGGAAGCTATCCAGGATTCAGTACTAGGCCAGAAATAACACAAGATAATAATCATACATTTGTTCTTGAACCGAAAAACTCATATTGCATCAGGCAATTTATACATGTGTACGACCAATAGAGTTTGAATCTATGCATGACCCTAGCAAGAACCATGGTAGAATGACACCACTGCAAAGTTTTCAGTCCTCTTTATTCACAGACACCGGCGTTTCAGGTAAACCAGAAAGAACAGGTGTGAAGTTTAAGGAAGTGTGGAGACATGTTCATGTGGGAAGCAGCATAGGTTTTCACAAAGTTGAGGATTCATGGAAATCATGCTGAGTTTCCCAAATTTCACAATATATATGAACATATTCTCTAGATGACTAACCTATTACTCTGAGGCATTGTCTGGAAGTGCTCCCAATAGAAATTATATCTGTTTCCCATACTCAACTCTCGTCCTTCTTTATTTGCCAACACTAAGAATCTAATACTTTTATTATTTTTTCATACAGTATATTTTGATTATATTCTTTCCCCTTTCCAATTCCTCTCAAATTCTTCTGTTACCACACCCCTTAACTTTATGTTCTTTCTCTCTTTCAAAACAAAACAAAACAAAACAAAACCTCAAACAACAAAATCAAAGCAAGCAAGCAGACAAGCAATGACATATCAGTAAGACAAAATCCATGAAACCAAATAACGAGTTTTAAAAAGATAAATAAATCAGGGGCACAAAAAAAACCCCCCACAAAGTCCCCTTTGTATTGCCCAACGATTCCTGGACATGGGACCTGCCCTGGTGTGTGGTTGACACACCCAGTGACACTCTGATGAAGAAAACTCACTTTTCCTAGTCTAAAAGATAGCAACTATGAACAGCTTCATGGTTAGAGGTGGGACCTTGTGTCTGTTTCCCCGTTACTGTGTTGACATTTTGTCTGGTGTGAATTGGTCTTTTTTGCACTGCCAAGGTTTCTCTGAGTTTATATGTGTATGGGTCATGTCGGGTCTAGAAGACACTGTTTCCTTGGAGTCAGTTACCGCCTCTGGGTCTTGCGTTCTTCTCATCTTCCATGAAGATCACTGAACATTGAGGGGAGGAGTTTGATAGACACCCTCTTTAGGACTGAGTGCTCCAGAGTCTCTTACCACACACACCTTGTCCAGCTGTGGGTCTCTGTGTTCTTGTGTACAGCAAGAAGCTTCTTGGTTGAGGATTGAATACTACACTGTTCTGTGTGTACACCCCTCTGTCATGAGGAGCCATTTCACTATTGATATGTTCCTTTCACAGAATAATAGTAGTAGCTTTTCTTCAAGAGCCCATTACTTAGTGTCTTAGTGTTCTTCTGCTGCAAAGATACACCATTCCCACACCAACTTTAAAAAAAAAAATAAAGCATTTACATGGAGCTTGATTGCAGTTTCAAAGGTTTAGTCAGAGACGGCCCCTGTTCCAATTGTTAGGGGTCCCACATGAGGACCAAGATACAGATCTGTTACATATGCGTAGTGGTCCTAAGTCTGTCCCATGCATGTTTTTTGATTGGTGATTCAGTCTCTGATCCTCTATGGGCCCGGGCTAGTTGATTCTGTGGATTTTCTTGTGTGTTTGAGTCCTCTGGCTCCTTCAGTCCTGCTCTCCCTCTTCAACAAGATTCTCTGGGCCTTGCTTATTATTTGGTGGTGGGAATCTGTATCTGTTTCCACAGCTGTGTTGTGAAGTCTCTCAGATGACAGTTAATACTAGCTTAGTGTTTGCAAGTACAGAAAAATATCAATAGGGTCAGGGGTAGGCTCTCTTTCATGACATGGATCTCAAGTTGGGCTAGTCACTGGTTGGCCATTCTCTCACTTTGTGCTCTATCTTTATCCCACCATATCTTATAGGTAGGACAAATTATGGGCCAAATGTTTTATACATGGTTGGTGTTCCAATTTTTCCATTGGCAGTCTTTCCTAGTTACAGGAGGTCCACCTTTCAGGTTCCATGTCGGCTAGCACTAGAAGTCTTAGCTAGTGTCATCCTCACAGGGTCTCAGGAGCTTCCTTTGTCTTAGGTTCTAGTAAATCTAAGAGATGCCACCCAACAATCTCAATTCTCTCTCCCAGTTCCCTTCCCCAAACTTGATCCCTACTGTTTCCCTCCCCTTCCACCTAATTCCCTCCCTCCATCTATCGTCACCAATGTCTATTTTATTCCTCCTTCTCAGTAAAACTAAAACATCCTCCGTTGGGCCCTCCTTGTTACTTAGCTTCTTTTAGGTCTCTGGATTGAATGTGGTTATCCTATACATTCTGGTTAATATCCATTTATAAATGAGTATATACCATGTGTGTCTTTCTGGGTCTGTGTTAACTCACTCAGGATGATATTTTCTACTTTCACCCAGTTTCATAATTTTCCTGTTTTTAATATCTGAGTAATATTCCATTGTGCTGCCAGGCAGTGGTGGCACATGCCTTTAATCCCAGCACTTGGGAGGCAGAGACAGGCAGATTTCTGAGTTCGAGGCCAGCCTGGTCTACAGAATGAGTTCTAAGTCAGCCAGGACTACACAGAGAAACCCTGTCTCAAAAAAACAAAACAAAACAAAACAGATATTCCATTGTGTAAATGTACTACATTTTTTTAATACATTATTTGGTTGCGGGTCATATAAATTGTTTCGTTTGTGGCTGTTATGAATAAAGCTACTATGAACATACTTAATCAAGTGTCCTTGTAGTATGTTGGAACATCTTTTGAGTCTTTGCACAAGAGTGGTATAATTGAGTCTTGAGGTAGAACTATTCCCAATTTTATGAGAATCACCAAGCTGATTTCCAGAGTGGTTGTACAAGTTTTCACTCCCACCAGCAATGGAGGAGTGTTCTCTATGTTCTACATTCTTGCCACCCTGTGTTGTCCCTTGAGTATTTTATCTTAGCTATTCTGAGGACTATAAGGTAGAATCTCATGGGTGTTTTAATTTACACTTCCCTGATGACTAAGGTGTTGTGCATTTCTTTAAGTGCTTTTTGGCTATTATAGATTCCCCTGTCAAGAAATTTCCATTTAACTATATACCCCATATTTTAATTTGGTTGTTTGTTTCATTGGTGTCTAATTTCATGAGTTTCTTAAAAATAAATTTTAGATATCAGTCCTCAAGCTGATGTAAGGTTGGTGAAGGTCTTTTACTGCTCTGTAGGCTGCTGCTTTGCCTCTCAGAATCTTTTCAGTTTTATTGTGTCCCATTTAATAACTGTTGATTTAGTATCTAAGCTGCTGGTATTCTGTTCAGGAAATTGTCTCCTGAACCTATGCCTTCAAGGCTATTCTCCACTTATTATCTATCAGATTTAGTGTATTGGTGTATTTGAAATTCCAATGTATACTGAAGTCTAACTAAGACATCCTTCTTTGTAGATTGAACAACTTGAGTTATTGGGCTTCCCATTGGGAAAAAGCCATTGTTGGACTAGCTGGATTACAGACTGTAAACAACTCTAATACATCTCATACATACATACATGCATACATACATACATACATACATACATACATATTGTGATTGTTATTGTTGATTGTCAGCTTGACTATGTCTGAAATGAACTACATTCCAGATATAGAGGGAGAACCTATGAGACCTAGTCTGCGTGGTTTGGATAAATGAATACATTTCTAATACAGAACTTTAAGGTATAAAGACATACTTCTGATAAAGATATTGACACTAGAAGACAACATGCCTTTGATCCCGATCTTATGGTGAAAAGACCCATCTTTAATCTGTGCCACTCCTCCTGTTGAACACTTACATAAGTTGATGGAAGAATGAAGGTTTTTTTCTTTGCCTGCTTGCCCTCACCCTGTTAGCACTGTCATTCCTTCACAGGCATCGGAGACAGAAGACCAACAATACATTTCTTATTCTAGAGAACCCTGATTAATATAGGTCACAGTCCTCATAATCTAATTGTCTCTGCTAATGACCTCACAAGTACACCTAGAAATGTGTTTCATTAGTTCCTAGACAACTCTCAATATAGTTAAGTGGCTGATAAAATAGCTTCCCATTTTTACTTCAGTTAATTGAGATTATTATCCACTGAAGAATAAAAAGGGAAACCAGTGATTTAAACTTTGCTTTCCATGATTCTCAGGATTTAGTGGATAGATACTTTTTCCAGAACTCTGAAACAATAAACCATCGGTGACAGTGACGAAAACGTAAGTGAAGACACCATTTAGAAGTGTTTGTAATGGTGGGGTAAGAGCGTAAGGTGGCTTGGCCTAGAATATTAATAAGCTAGGTTATATTCAATTATATTTTGGAGTCAGGGGCAGCAGGATTAGTTTGACGCATTTCTTTGAAGAGTTAAGACAAAGATGACTCCAGTGTTTTAGCCATGATTTGAAATGGATGAAAAGAAAATTTGTTCGTAGACAAGCAAGTTTGCAAAGATAGAAATCAGTTGGTTGATGCCTTAGAGTTTTTTTTTCTTTGTTTGTTTGTTTGGTTTGGTTTGGTTTTTTACTTTTCACAAAATAAAGTTAACAAATTTCAAGTGAATATTGACTAAGTTTGGACAATTGTAAACATCTAGGAACTCAAAATCCCATGAAACAACACATATAACTTTGGCTTTAGGACAATTTGTATCCCTTTAAGCCCATCTCTGTCTACCTGGAGGAACAGCCACTCCTGATTCATTCCCCCTTTTACCTTTCTTTTATGTTTTTAAAGATTTTACCTAAATAGGATCTTACTTAGAAAGGGCAAGTAGAAATGGGCGGTGGTGGCGCACGCCTTTAATCCCAGCACTTGGGAGGCAGAGGCAGGTGGATTTCTGAGTTCAAGGCCAGCCTGGTCTACAGAGTAAGTTCCAGGATATCCAGGGCTATACAGAGAAACCCTGTCTCGAAAAACCACACACACACACACACACACACACACACACACAAGAAAAGGCAAGTAGATTATTATTGTTAATGTGCCATGTAGGCCACATTAATATACAACACCCTGCAAGGAGACTTCAGCACACAGGAGATAAGTCACGAGTGTGATGCAAAGTCCTGCTGAAGGTAAGTTCTGAGCCTGATACTCATCACTGTTGCTTTTGAATCATCACAGTCATTTTTGGGAAACTTCTAGAATAGCTATTACTTTGCAGGAATCCATTTTAAGTGGAGTAAAAGAACTGGACAAGACTTTCAGTCACACATCTATAAAGAAATCAGAGAGACTGATTCAAGTCTAGTGCATGATGTCAGCAGGTTAACAAAAACTGTGTGGGGTAATAATCCTTCTAAATTCCTGTTTCAGCATTGACTTGTTTTTGGACTATTGGTAGTGAATCAAACCACAGTGAGGAACGGTATTTGGCAGCACTTTGAGATGGGAGAAAAATTGAAGGCTTTAATAACTTGCCTTAGGTGCAACCATGGATAACAGACTTGTGCGAAGACCCAGCTGTTTACTGTGGCTGGTGGGTGAGCTGCCTGCCTGCTATGATCAGTCTGCCTGGATCTGTGGCAACTAGGGAGAAGACAGTTCTGTTCTGGGTTTCTTCTTTCCAGTGGGCTTTGGAGTGTAGGTCCTCCTTCTGGAGCTGAAATCACTGGTGGTCACAACTCTTAGTAATAAATAGGTAAAACACACCGGGCGGTGGTGGTGCACCTTTAATCCCAGCACTTGGGAGGCAGAGACAGGCAGATTTCTGAGTTCGAGGCCAGCCTGGTCTAGAGTGAGTTCCCGGACAGCCAGGGCTACACAGAGAAACCCTGCCGCGAAAAAAAAAAAAAAAAAAAAAAGGTAAAACTGCATAGACATCAAAGAATATATTCTCAAAAACAGAGACGTCTATGTCTATGGGGACTGGAAAAATTTTCAAGCTAAAGTATTTCCTTTACTTATGTATGGCGTTTTACTTTATGGTATGAAGGCTTTGGGGATTCCAAGCATCTTCAATTCTCATCAGCTGGGGGATTGGGTTTCTTCTATTGGAGGGTATGGCCTTGTGGGAACAGTACCCAAGCAGGAGGTGGTGGTGCTAAGGTGAAGGAAAGAGTCTTGAAACGCGATGCAATTGTAGAGATTGTCTCAGAGAAACATTAGTGACTGTGGCAAATCTCCAAGCTCTGGTTATATATCACTGTCCTGGGAGCATCTCAGGAAGCCATTCACTTGCTTCTCTCCTCCTTCCTGCTCCCTTTCCTCCTCCTCCCTCTGCATCCTTCCCTCCTTCCCCTTTTCCTCTCCCTCTCCCTTCCCTCCTACTCCCTCTGCATCCTTCCCTCCTTCCCCTTTTCCTCTCCCTCTCCCTTCCCTCCTCCTAATGTGCAGCAGACTGGACCTCTTAGCCATTATCTCAAGCACTTATACCGACTCATCCATCATAAAACATCCTGTCTTTCTTCTATGCCCTTTCTTTGTCCTCTTGGCCTGCCTTCTTTCTGCTTCATTTAGAAATGTTGACAAGGCATTGTTATCTGCTGACTGCTTTGGTTTTTAAGTTTAGTTATTAAATGGCTCTTTTGTTGTTATTGTTCTTTCCTACAGCACCAGGTCCTTTTATGGCCACTGAACTGCAAATAATGGAAAGGCAAACAAATAGAGAAAGAAAAATGTTGAGAAGTAATATTTCCCAAATAATGACACTCAAGTTTGATAGAGGAGGGGCCATTCTACTAACCTGGGTTGCAGAACAGTTACGGTCTTTGAAGCAGTAATTCCATTAGTTTTAGATAAGGGAATTAGGGAGTTAAGGTGCCTGCTATTTTGGGTAGAGAAGAGTGAGAGGCACTAATGACTTAGGCTTGCTGCATGTTGGAGGTTTTCACTGTGCAGGAGTAGAGAGGAGTGTGTAAATGAAGAGTGAAATTCTAAAGGAGGCCAGAGTGTGTGCTTTACAGTGTGAGGGTATTGAGCTCAGTGGAGCAGTGATGGTCACCTTCATAACATTAGTGACGATGGGGTCATACTCACATCTGACACATTTCTCCATCTGTCCTGTGGTTACAGAAAGCAAGTGATAATAGAGAATAAAAATATGTTTTGGTCAGTTTAACGATCCCTTTGCCATTCATACTTTTCCTCCAGGGCTTTATTTTTATAATAATTATGTATGCTGATCTCTTTTGGAATTCCTAAAGTCATATGCTTCATAGGAACTTATTCTAACCAGTGTGAAGTAATTAGGTTAGGAGGAAGAGGCTAGGTCCAAACATGGGAGCTTTGGTAATCATTTTTCATTTGCTGCAGAGAGTGATCCACTTCTTGCAACCTGTTATGGGACAGATGACAGGCTGCTGAGCTGTACAACGTAGTCTTGTTAAATATGAATTGCTCCGAGTCTGGAACTGGGTAAGCCCAGCTATGATTTCCAGGTGCAGGACAACAGTGAGACATCCCTAAAGTATTTACATTATATTATTGTCACCATGGTAACTGGCACTAACCACAGATCTGTTCTCTCTATTTTATTTTGCAGAAAGGAACATCTGGAAGTCCCAGTGTTGTATAGCATTTCCTTGACGATGCATGCAGGTGTTCAGAATACCTAGAGTAAGAGAAAAAACAATACTAATTCTCACCTCCAGAAGTCCAGATCCTATAAAATTTGTTTGAACAAGGACATTTTACAGGCTGACTAATTAAACCAATACTGCCTTAGAGCATCTTGTGAGTTGCAAGTCCTTGCAGAGCCAAATGATCCTTTCACAGGGGTGGCATATTGGTTTATACATATCAGATATTTACATTATGCTACATAATATTAGCAAAATTACAGTTATAAAATAGCAATGAAAATAATTTTATGGTTTTGTGTCACCATGAGAAACTGTATTAAAAGGGTCGTCATATTGGGAAGGTTTCTGCCTTTCAGAGTTTCACTAAAGTGAAGAATAGTGAAGAATCTTGGGGTAGAGGGGTACAGATTCTGATGGGGCAAAAAGAAAGCAGAAATTGAAGCTAGATATTAAGCATGTATCGTCTAGAGCTCATCTTACGTGCTTTATGTGCGACGTCTCATTTAACCATCACGTATATTATGTCAAATAAGGAAGCTGCCTTTATTGAGGTTACATAACTTGTCTACTCTGAACTGGTTATGATAATCAAAACAACCTGAAACCTGTGATTCGGAACTAAAAAGTCACATGATTAACAAGAAAGATGCCTTTCATCAATCAGAAGCCTAACCTCTACATTCATTTTAATATTTTTGGATCCAGGACAACAAATTTAAAAAAAAAAAAAAGCAAATTACACTATTAAACTGTATGCTAATCTGTATGCTTTGAACATTTTATGCAGTTTTAGCTAGCTATAATTCGATTCATCAATCATAATCTTTCCTGGGGTAAAGAGGAAGGGGTTGTTGGTGTGGGAAATCGCTCATTTAACATTAATTTGTGTAAAAAGATTCAATTTAAAATGTCTAGAAAATTGGATTAAATTGAGAAAGGTTGTAAGAGTCTATCAGTTGCGGTCATCATGACAGCCATAAAGGAAGTAGTTAGAAGACAGATGTTATATTAGCAGGCAAGCTAACCAGTTCACCATTAACATTCCAGGGAGGGCTGCTTTCTGGTGTTTCATGATATGGCAATCAAATGTAATGTGTAATTCTTC
The DNA here is from genome assembly GCF_008632895.1 of Mastomys coucha. Lineage (NCBI taxonomy): Eukaryota > Metazoa > Chordata > Mammalia > Rodentia > Muridae > Mastomys > Mastomys coucha. The sequence continues at coordinate 75,134,448 of NW_022196895.1, forward strand.
TACTACTTACAATACTGATAGCAGCCCCTATAAAAGAAAGGACAAAGGCTTTTAATACTGTAACTATAGCAGGACTTTGATAAGACCACAACTGTGACAACAGAGTAGTCTTCACTCTTTTCCTCTTATTGATGGTTAAGATATTAGCCTTCAGCTTTAAGTTCAGTCCTGATACACTTACTGGATATAACAGATGCATGATCAAAAATTATATTTGATTTTCCTATTTCCTATTAGTGATATGAAATTTATTTCTTAGGAGCGCCATCAATAAAGGTACTTAATTTAATTGTTTAGCATTATGTATGCATTTATTTTTATCTTAAGGACACACACGGATGTGCTCACTCGATGGCATGCTCATTCGTTGCCCAATGGCCACTCGCTTGCCCTTCATCCATTGGTTGGACATGAAGTCCAGAGCTTGTGTTGTTCTTTTCTGCTTGATGACTCATGAGATGACCATGTGGAAGCAATCACAGCTCTCTCACTTCAGGCTTTAGTTTAATGTTTCTAAGAAGTGATGCTTCTTTGATTAACATCAAAAGCCTCTTTTAAGTAAGCAACTGATATTTTTTTAAAGCCAATACACAAGAATATGATTAAGGAAGGCCATTTGTCCAGGAGGCAAAGATTTTATCCTAGAAGCAAAACTGAATAATGAAAGGACATAAGTTAATTTCTAAATTTTACATGGCAGTAGGAAATATGGAACTATTTTAGAGGTCATATAATTGTACTCATGAACATACCTTTTTTTCTAATAATGAACATGAGGAAAATATTTCACACATTTTATAGATGATAATTTATTATCCAAGTTGCAGATAAATATATTAAAATATCAGAAAATAATTTACTTCAACTGAAAAAAAGACAATTCATGGACATTAATTATAAGAAAAAAGGAAAGATCAATCATATATTTCTAACCAAATGTTCAGAGTTTAATAGTGATTTCAAGTGTAAAGTATACCATACTTTTGAAACAGTGTATATTACAGTTATTCAAAAGCACAAATCATTTTTAGAGAAATAAATATATTCAAAATCAGAGGCAAAATCCTGTTTTCAGAATTTATAAAAACCAGTAAGTTGGATAAAGAGAGTAGCAACTTATCAAGGCAGAAACTGGCCATCAGAACCTCCACAGGGACCAGACAGGCCGAGGAAATCTAGGTAGTAACTTGTGAATCAATGCAAGTCAGGATGGACAAGTCAGGGTCAAACGTCCAGGAACACACAGCCAGGTAAGGCGCTACTTTCATAACCTTTTAACTCCTAGAAGTTCTATCAGTTTTTCCCTGAAGTCAAAAGATGTTCCCTCCTGTGCCTATAAGAGGAATGCGGAAGAATCTATTTTTAGAAATACTAGAATATCTTGTTAATCTTTTTTAAAGATTTTATTTATTTATGTAAGTATACTGTAGCTGTCTTCAGACACACCAGAAGAGGGCATCAGATCCCATTACAGATGGTTGTGAGCCACCATGTGGGTGCTGGGATTTGAACTCAGGACCTTCGGAATAGCAGTCAGTGTTCTTATTTGCTGAGTCATCATTCTAGCCCCATATCTTGTATTCTCAAATGGGACTTCCTCAACAGAAAGTATTTTCTCAGAGCAAAAGTAGTGTTTTGTCTTGTTTTGTTTCTAAATCCAGTCACCTTAGGAAAATAGAAATACTGATCCAACGAAGTTTTACCTAAAGGAAGAACAAGAAACACATGTGAAGCAAGCCGAGAGTCCTAAGGCATAGTCTCACCAAGAGCTTCAAATTTGATCCTAGGACTATAGAGCACGCTATTTCCATCTACAGTTTGCTGTTTACACAGTGTGCTGTATCAGCTACCACAAACAGATTTCAAGTCTCAGCCAAAGAACCTAACGAAAACCAAAATAAAAATCAAGTGAAACATTTTGACAGATAAATCATAGGGACAACAATCAGATAAGAGAGTGATGGAGCAATTCTACCCAGCCCCTGGAGTTTAACATCCTGTGAGTAGGGATAACAATCAGATAAGAGAGTGATGGAGCAATTCTACCACCCGTGAGTAGGCTGTTAAGGGCTCCATCAGGTACAACAAACAACATGAGAGAGTGAATAGGCAAGGTGCACACAAAGAAATCCTAAGAGTTGGAAAGATTTGCAAAGGAAAAGGAACCCATAACACAAATCAGGTCTTTGACAGCCTTACTAGGAGAATGGCCATGCTGAAGAGTCTCTGACTTGGAGGGTGGATCCATAGCAAATTCCAAAACAGAACAGAAAAGTGAAAAGAAGACTGAAGACACAACACGTAAAACCAAGTACACATGATGAGAATAACAGAGGAGAATAAAGAAAAGAGCAGAGTATAGAACTGAAAGAATAGTTAATGTAGGTTGAATGATTGGGCTTCCAATCACACACTGAAGCCTGATCAATCCTATTCATGAAGGGAAAGCTCAAACTAATAGCATTAGGTAGGGCCTTCTAAGAAGAGACAAAAGAAAGCTTGCCACATTTCTCTGCTTCTTCCAGGTGAGAATACCATGAAAAAATAGCGGTCACTAAAAACATGTCTGTTTGTAACAACTCAACCATCTAAGAAAAGATGACATACAATCACATAAAATGTTCTATTAATTCCACAAATGACAGAAGAAGAGTGGCAGGAAAACAATAGACGTTGACTAAAGAGCAATGAGTAAACATTGTAATAAGGTTGGTAGCTATTTGAGTACATCAATAATTGCCTTAAATGCTAAGGTCATACTTTTCAGGTAAAAGACATAGGTTTTGTGTGTGTGTGTGTGTGTGTGTGTGTGTGTGTGTGTGTGTATGCATATATATATATATAAAGTAATTCTAAATATATTATCTGTAAGTTGCCTAGTTTTAGGAGAATGCTATATGTATATGTTAGAAATAGAGAATGATATTCTGTACTAACACAATCTCAAGTTCACACAAAATGTGGATCAAGATAGATAACAACTAGGGCCATAAATTTACAATAATAGATTGAAAAGAACATAACCCACATGATATTTGAGATCAGAAAAAAAGAAATTCACTTTTGAAATGAAAAACATACAGGAAAAACTCCCAGATTTTTTTGACAATTAAGCAATACAATTTTACATAACACACAAACCAAAGAGGAAATACCCAGTAAAATAAAGTAAATATAAAAGACAACTTATTAAAATTTGTTATAGACAGTGAGAACAGTATTGAGAGAAAAATTATGCCACCAAATATATACCTTACAGAAAATCCAAAGTCAGTAATCTATGCTTCAAGATAAGAAAATGAGGAAAACAAAGGCATCAATTTTAATGTCAGGTGGATAAGAAACTAACAAAATCACAGTAGAAATAAATAAAAATGAAGATCAAATATTATCAGGAAAAAACATCAAAATGAAATCCGGTCTTTGAATCAATAAATTTAATAAACTTTTAGCTAGAAAAGTGGAGAGCAGGTCAGTAATTTATACCAGAAATGAAAGAGTAGCCATTGGCACAGATTTCATAGACATTGAAATGATGTCTATGATGATAAAAAATAAATAAATAAATAAATAAATAAATAAGACTACAAAACTGATCTAGATGAACTGAAAAATTTTTACAAAAGACACTGTCAATTGTCACGAAGAAAGAAAGAGAGAATCTATGTAAAGAAGTATCTATTATGTAATTTGAATAGTTAATAATATTCTAAAACAGAATTAATTGGGTCCAGATAGGTCCACTGATGAATTCTACAAATATTTCAGGATAAATATGCAGCTATTCTTCAGAATCTTTCCTACAAAGTAGAAACAAGGAGAACTTTTCTTAATTTACAAAGAGGAGCAATACACCAATGTCACTAACAACGTAATATATAGCAAAAATAGTAAACAAAATAACAATACCTCTCACGAACACATCTGCAAAAATCTTCAAATAATAGCAAATCAAATTTAACAATATGTAACATGAATTATGTACTATAGCTGGTTAAAATTAATTTTACTCATTCAATATTGGCGCAACATTTAAGATTATATTATGTAACTCAGCACTCCCATAACCTAAAGATGAGAATTCACATACTTATATGAATTGTTAAAGAAAAATCATATTGCTCATGCATGATAAAACTCAGCCCTTTTCTACCACATCGTATGAAAAGCCCAGACTTGCATGTGCACACATGGCCATAGAACATATACACAAATGTACACAATAGAGAGAGAGGATAAAGGGGGCAGGGGATAAAGCATATTCTTTGTATGCAATTCACTGCAGATTCAGTCCTCAGTACCAACAAAATGTAATAAATAGTATTTCTCAGAAAATAAAAAATTTCCACAAGTTCAAACATGAAAGAAGGAAAGAAATTATCTTTGTAGATGATGTGAACTTATGAACAATAGAAAGTTTGAGAGAGTCAACAAAATTGGAACTTAAAAGCAAGTACAGCAAACTTTGGGATTCATGGATTATATTAAAGTGTTGACTCTACACTTCACAATATCTAGTAGAACTTTCTTTCCAGTACAAATGTGTGACAAGAATTAGAAGGATTTATTTATTTATTTATTTATTTTTAGTGAAAAGGGGGAGTTGGTGTAAAGGGCAAATAATTAAATGTGAAGTGTGAATCTCATACACCATCTAGCTCTGTACCTTCCTGACTCAAAAGCTGGGCCTTCTGGGACTTTCCTTCCCTGGACATGTAAGGATTTGCTCCTGTCCATCCCATAGACCTGACTACTCTGAAATTTTTCTCCCTCACCCATCAAATGGATCCTTCTCTTCCCTCCCAACAGATCCCTATCTTCTGGTACCTTCCTTGTCAGTCCTTCAGGAAGGCAATAATCCTTCCCACCCCTTAGGCAATCCATCTCTGTCATCTGCTTTTTCCGAGGTGCTGAGAGAGCAATGCACTACCTCACCCCCAAAGTCTCCCGATTCCTGCAGGACTTCACCTCTCAGAGCTGTAAACTGCCCGATTCCTCTGGGATCAACCATCCCTGTGTGTCAGACTAGGCTGACTTCTTTCTATCCTATATGCAGCCAGCTCCTCCGGAATCTTACTTCCCAAATATCCAAAGTAATCTCCCTTCCCAACTTCTTAGATCTAGACACCCAGCTTCCAAGATCTCTTAGACCCACCCACCAGTGATCAGAGGTACTCATGGTAGAGCAACCAAACTTGGACAGCCAAGCAAGAACGCAGAAGAAGACAGAATCAGCATGATATATGGTGAATATAGATCATGTTTGTTAGAACGTAGACTCTCTAGAGTAGTATAAGAAGGCTAGAACTTCCAGGCTGCAGTATCATTTCCACGGAAAAAAATGACATCTCATGAAGTCATTGTTTTTAATGGCTGAGTAGTACTCCATTGTGTAAATGTACCACATTTTTCTGTATCCATTCCTCTGTTGAGGGACATCTGGATTCTTTCGAGCTTCTGGATATTATAAATAAGGCTGCTATGAACATGGTGGAGCATGTGTCCTTATTACATGTTGGAACATCTTTTGGGTATATGACCAGGAGTGGTAGAGCTGGGTCCTCAGGTAGTACTATGTCTAATTGTTTGAGGAACCATCAGACTGATTTCCAGTGTGGTTGTACCAGCTTGCAATCCCACCAACAGTGTAGGAGTGTTCCTCTTTCTCCACAACCTGGCCAGCATCTCCTGTCACCTGAATTTTTGATCTTAGCCATTCTGACTGGTGTGAAGTGGAATCTCAGGCCCATTTTGATTTGCATTTCCCTGATGACTAAGGATGTTAAACATTTCTTTGGGTACTTTTCAGACATTCAAGATTTCCCAGTTGAGAATTCTTTGTTTAGATCTGTACTCCATTTTTAATAGGGTTATTTGGTTCTCTGGAGTCTAACTTCTTCAGTTCTTCATATGTATTGGATATTAGTCCTCTATCAGATGTAGGATAGGTAAAGATATTTTCCATTCTGCAGGTTGCCATTTTGTCCAGTTGATAGTGTCCTTTGTCTTACAGAAGCTAGAAAATATCATCCTGAGTGAGGTAACCCAGTCACAAAAGAACACACATGTGATGTACTCACTGATAAGTGGATATTAGGGGAAAAGCTCAGAATACTCAAGATATAACTCACAGACCACATGAAGCTCAAGAAAAAGGAAGACCAAAGTGCGGATGCTTCACTCCTACTTAGAAGGGCGAATAAAGTAATCATGGGAGGTAGAGGGTAGAAGAGAGTTAGAAGGAAGAAAGAGGGAGAGGAAAGGGGGGGCAAGATTAGCTGAGGGAGGAGGCAGGGGAGATGTACAAATGGTCAGGAAACTGAAAAGAGGTATGTAGCTATGGGAAACGGGGAACAGAAAGTCTCAGATACCAGGAAAGCAAGAGGCTCTCAGGAAGGGACAGGGATGTCATTAGCTGAAATATCCAACAAAGGGGAGGGAGAACCTGTAGAGATCATATCCAGAGGTTAGGCTGAAAGATAAGGCCACACACCCTTCTCAAAATTTTAACCCAGATTTGCTCCTGTCTAAAGGAAATACAGAGACAGATAGTGGAACAGTCATCCAGAGACTGCCCCACCTGGGGATCCATCTCATATATAACCACCAAACCCAGTCTCTAAATCCCAGTTTCTGATGCCAAAAAGTGTTTGCTGACAGGAGCCTCATATAGATGTCTCCTGAGAGGCTCTTCAAGAGCCTTACTGATACAGATGCAGATGCTTAAAGCCAACCATAGGACTGAGCATGGGCACCCCAATGGAGAAGTTAGGGGAAGTACTGAAGGAGCTGAAGGGGTTTGCAACCCCATAGGAAGAACAACATCAACCAACCAGTCCCCTCACAGCTCCCAGGGACTAAATTACCAGCCAAAGAATACACATGGAGGGACCCATGGCTCCACTTGCATATGTAGTAGAGGGTGGCCTTATCTGGTAGCAACGGGAGGGGAGGCTCTTGGTCCTGTGAAGGCTTGATACCCCAGTATAGGGGAATGCTAAGGCACTGAGTTGGGAGTGGGAGAGCACCCTCATAGAAGCGGGGTTGGGGGGATAGGGGTTTTCGGAGGGGAAACTGGGAAGGGGGGTAACATTCGAAATGTAAATAAATAAAATAACCAATAAAATTTCTTTTAAAAAAGTTAGAGACCTGGGAGGTGAGAGACTCTCGGGACTCAAAGGGAGGGACCTTAGATGAAATCCCCGACAGCAGGCAAAGGGAACTTAAAGAGCCCACCTCCAGCAGGAAGACAGGACATCAAATGAGGGAGAAATTTACCATCCCACAGTCAACTCTCACCCATAATTGTTCCTGTCTGAAAGAACTACAGGAATGAAAATGGAGAGTAGCCTGAGGAAAAGAAGGTCTAGTGTCAGGCCCAAAGTGGGATCCAGCTCAAGGGGAGGTCCCAAGGCCTGACACTATTACTGAGGCTATGGAGTGCTCACATAAAGGGACCTAGCATGAACACACCCCGGAAGACCCAACAAGCAGCTGAAAGGGTCAGATGCAGATGTTTGTACCCAACCAATGGACAGAAGCTGCTGACCCCTGTGGTTGAATTAGCAAAAGCAGGAAGAAGCTGAGGAGGAGGGCAACCCTGTAAGAGGACCACCAGTCTCAATTAATTTGGACCCCCAAATCTCTCAAACACTGGACCACCAAACAGGCAGCGTACACCAGCTGATATGAGGCTCCCAATACGCATACAGCAGAGGACTGCTAGGTCTGGGTTCATTCAGAGGTGATGTACTCACGAGACTGGAGACCCCAGGGAGTTTAGAGGTCAGGTGCGGTAAGGGGTAGGGACATCCTTGTGGAGACATGGGTGGGGTCAGTTGGAGGGTGGACTGTGTAGGATAAATCTGGAGTGTAAATAAATAAATAAAAAGAAAAAAAGGACAAATTTCAAAAACAACAACAAAAAACAAAACAAAAGGAAACAGACTAAAAGAAAAAAAATGACATCTCATCTCTCTTAGAAGTTTTTCTTTTCCTCTTGAACACGTGTTTCCACTGAAAGAAGAAAGATGACTTTAACATTAAAAAAAGTTAGATAAACTACTTCAGAGGCAGAAGCCTTGGAGCAGTAACATGGAATATCAAGACATGTTGTCCTGAAAAACCTCTGAGTAATAAGCCCCATTGTTAATGACCTGGAAGATTTTCTGGATAAAGAAATCAGAGGAAAGAGTAGAGCTGTGGCCAAACAACTCAAAGAGTACGTGAACGCACTCAAAAGAACAAATAACCAAGCACCCCCACCAAGCCAAAACAGTTCTTTATCGCTGAGAGACAACTTTACAAGATTGTAAATTTCACAAGAAGAGAACATTGTTTCTCAAAATATATAAACTGTTCTTGTACATAAAATAAGATGAATAACACAGAAAATAAATGATCAAGAAAAATTAGGTAGTGGGCAAAAGAGAGGTAAGGGGTAAATAAAGATTCTATTACTGTAATTCATTGGTAATTCAGCAGAAAAATGCAGATTAAAATTAAGGCTAAATGCCCATTGTTGCATGCATTTTGAAAAACAATGTTAATCTATTCTGATAAGTTTTAATATACAAGCTTATTTGAAATCTTATCAACTTTCATGTGGGCATAGACTTAGGCACATAGCTGACATAAAGGTATGCACAGGGTATGCAGCCGTACAAAAACACAAAATGATTTATAGAGGTCCTGTGCTCACATTTTCAGATCTGAGCTATCTCCTATACCTGTCAAGACTGCAAGGGATAACATAAAGCTGATCTAATGTAACTGATCCTCTAACAGAATTATAAATGAAGAGATATTGTTACATGCAACAATGAATCTCTTGTTTATTGAAATCCAGTAAATGGAAAAAACAAATGTCTACTCTTTTAAATTGGGGGAGAGTTCAACAGTACAGAGCCAGGAAAACCTGTGAATGGAGACATCAGGAAGTGAACTCTATGCAGTTTGACTGCTCAATTTTTTTAAAAAAATTTTATTGTTCATTTTGCCTGTGATAATTCACAGAGCATTTATATAGGAAGGGCCGCTCTCTCCCTTTGTATGTTCAACCATAAATGTTAAATAAAAAGTCTGAAAGGGGTTTGCAACCCTATAGGAAGAACAACAATATCAACCAACCAGATCCCCCAGAACTCCCAGAGACTAAACGGCCAACCAAAGAGTAAACATGGAGGGACCAATGTCTCCAGCCACATATGTAGCAGAGGATGGCCTTGTGTGGTGTCAATGGGAGGAGAGGCCCTTGGTCCTGTGAAGGCCAAGGCAGTGAGGTAGGAATGGGTGGGTGGATTGGGAAATATCATCATAGAAGCAGGAGGAGGGGGAGGGGAGAGATAGGGAATTTGCAGAGGGGAAACCAGGAAGGAGGATAACATTTTAAATGTAAATAAATAAAATATCCAATAAAAAGGCAAGTTTTAAAAGTTTGACCAAGTTGTGAATGGCCAATGCCCTGTCTTTCTGTAATTGCTGCTATCAACATCATTCAAGTTGTTAATGTGTGGTAGCAATGTTTCATTTGACAAAGGAGCTAAACCAATCCAATGGAAAAAAGATAACATTTTCAACAAATTGTAATGGCTCAACTGGTGGTTAGCATGTAGAAGCATGCAAATTGCTCCATTCCTATCTCCTATACAAAGCTCAAGTCCAAGTGGATCAAGGACCTCCACATCAAACCAGGTACACTGAAATTAATAGAAAAGAAAGTGGGGAAGAGCCTTGAGCACATGGGCACAGGGGAAAATTTCCTGAACAGAACACCAGTAGCTTATGCTCTAAGATCAAGAATTGACAAATGGAACCTCATAGAATTGGAAAGCTTCTGTAAGGCAAAAGGCACTGTAAATAGGACAAATGGCAACCAACAAATTGGGAAAAGATCTTTACCAATCCTATATCTGATAGAGGGCTAATATCCAATGTTTACAAAGAACTCAAGAAGTTAGACTCCAGAGAACCAAATAACTCTATGAAAAATGAGGTGCAGAACTAAACAAAGAATTCTCAACTGAGGAATACCAAATGGCTGAGAAGCACCTAAAGAAATGTCATTAGGGAAATGCAAATCAAAACAACCCTAAGATTCCACCTCACACCAGTCAGAATGGCTAGGATAAAAAACTCAGGTGACAGCAGATGCTGGATAGGTTGTGGAGGAAGAGGAACACTCCTACATTGCTGGTGGGATTGCAAGCTATTACAACCACTCTGGAAATCAGTTTGGCAGTTTCTCCAGAAATTGAACATAGTATTACTAGAGGACCCAGATATACCACTCCTGGGCATATACCCAAAAATGCTACAAAATGTAATAAGGACACCTGCTCCACTATGTTCATAGCAGCCTTATTTATAATAGCCAGAAACTGGAAACAACCGAGATGTTCCTCAACAGAGGAATGGATACAGAAATTGTGGTACATCTACACAATGGAGTACTACCCAGCTATTAAAAACAATGAATTTATGAAGTTCGTAGGGAAATGGATGGATCTGGAGAATATCATCCTGAGTGAGGTAACCCAGTCACAAAAGAACACACATGGTATGCACTCACTGATAAGTAGTTATTAGCCCAGAAGATTGGGATACACAAAGTATAATCCACAAACCACAAGAAACTCAGGAAGAGGAAGACCAAAGTATGAATACTTCATCCATTCTTAAAAGGGGGAACAAAATACACATGGAAGGAGTTGCAGAGACAAACTATGGAGCAGAGACTGAAGGAAGGACAATCCAGAAACTGTTCCACCTGGGAATCCATTCCATATTCAATCATCAAATCCAGACAGTATTATGGATGCCAGCAAGTGCTGGCTGACAGGAGCCTGATATAGCTGTCTCCTAAGAGGCTCTGACAATGCCAGGCTAATACAGAAGTAGAGACTCATAGCCATCCATTGGACTGAGCACAGGGTCCCCAATAAAACAGCTAGAGAAAGGTCCCAAGGAGCTGAAAGGTTTGCAGTCCCTTAGGACAAACAACAATATGAACTAACTAGTACCCTCAGAGCTCCCAGGGACTAAACTACCAACCAAAGAGTACACATGGTTAGACTCATGGCTCCAGCAGCATATGTATAGCAGAGGATGGCCTAATCAGTCATCAAGGGCAGGAGAGGCCCTTGGCCCTGTGAAGGTTCTATGTCCCACTGTAGGGGAATGCCAGGGCTAGGAAGTATGAGAGGGTGGGGTAGTGAGCAGGGGAAATGGGAGGGAACAGGCATTTTGTTTTTTGTTTTTCTTTTTTTCAGAGGGGAAACTGGGAAAGGGGATATCATATGACATGTAAATAAAGAAAATATCTAATAAAAATGAAGAAGAAGAAAAAAATTAAGCAATTGCAAATATCCTTTTCTTGAGTAATGTGTTTTGGGGGTAAAATCATAACTTGACTTAACAACTTTCTGTTCAGTTCTTATCACCTTCAAACTCTGAGTTTTGTATACACCTCAGCCCTGCAGGTAACATTACCTAACTCTCCCCCACTCACATCTTTCCAGCAGGACTGGCCTCACAGCTGTTCTTCAGATGTTCCTTGTCGATCCATTCATTCTGCCTGCAATGCTGTTCATTCAGAAATGTGGGTGCCTGGCTCCTACTTTTCATTCATATTTCTTCTTAAATACCACTGAAGAATGGTGGTTTGGGTTGCTGTGTACAAAGCAACACTCCTCGTTGGTCCTATTAGCCCACCATGTTTTTCATCATGACACAACAGGATGCCATCTTCTCATGCATATATATTCTGTGTTCTGTTTTTGACTGGAAGGAGAGGTGCTTTTTTTTCTGTTTATGGCAATTGCTTAAGCACCCAGAATAATTTCTGATGCATACTTGCTGTTCAATAATTGCTAAAATATGAATGAATAAATGATTTATGATGATAGTCAATAACTTGCCACATAGAAAAATTATTTTACTTGTTGATGACTTAGACAATATTGCGAATATTGCTTTACTTGAGTAATCTTAAATATTCCAGATCTGAATTTGATCATTTTCTCCTTCATCCTGGTGTGCATATTATACTGAGGTGGATAGTCCCTGGTGTGAAAACATTAAACAAATAGAGCACAGGGTTGCTGTATTGTTCAAGTCAGAAGTGCATCATTTATTATGGGAATAAAATACAGAGAGATAAAATAGCCACAGAATGATGGGAGTTTTACACTCTCTGTTCCATTTCACTCCCCCTCTATTTTACTTAAATTACAAAATGATGCTCCCGCTGCTGGTTGATAAATGTTGATTAATGCGATGGAGAGTTGGATTTGTTAGTGGGCAGAAGCGATGTAAATAAATCGAGCAGGTGAACTGGAGTTCACAGCAGAATTTCTGAGATTAAAGAGCCTGTCTAGCCCTCCATGCTCACTTATTACAATCAGGATGAATGTGCTCTTCTCATAAATAGACCAACGGAGCTCTGTTGAGCAGCACAGCAGGGAAGGCCTTCCCAGTGGCTGTTCTTCAGCAAATTTCATCTCCTGGGAATTGAGGACCCTGTCAATTTTTGTTTCTCTTCAGGGATCTGAGCTTGGGGAGTGGGACGCAGGGAGTGGCTGTGTCAGTTTTTATTCTTTGAAAATTCAAGAGAGGAGGCCCATATTTGCATAGAACACACAAAAATATGCAGGGCTCTGGACAAAGTAGTTTTAGATGAATGGCAATGAAGAGAACAATGAAAGCAGCAATTAGCACACATATAAACATGTACAGATCATGAAACTCCCATGACGTTGCTTGCCAAGGATGTTGTAGACAGGATCATGTTTTGTCTATATCATAAAGGTGTCATTTGGTCACTTTTCCTTGAAAGTGCATTTTTATTCTGTTACAGTATTAACAAGACCCTCACAAGAGACAATGTATTTCTCAATATATGCATTTTCCTAGAGATTATGGCCTTTTTATTTGAGACTCTATATGCTGGCTCTGCTGAGAAGTCTCTCTGTCTCTCACTTCTACTTATGTGATTTGCCCTCCCACCTTGGTTCACATGGCTTAGATCCAAAATCAGACCGGTTTCTGTGATTGACTTCCAGGTAAGAGAAGATGGCCTCCTTTGAACACAGCTCCAGACTGTATTCATGCCATAACTGTGAACATTGGGCACCATTCCCTGGGAAGAATCCTAGTTTCCCAAACTAGTTTAATGTTAATCTTAATGCCAGAGGAGTCATCTCCATGTTATAAAAGAAGACAGTCCTGATTACAACACATCCAGCTGTCAATAATACTGTTGCCATATCGCACAGCTAGAGACGGATTAATTCCAAGAAACATATAAGTGCTGACTTCTAGAAATTGCTCCATGTGAACAGCATTAAAAATTACAACCAGAGAACTGGCATATGGCTTAGAGGTAGCAAGCACTTGCCTAGCCTGGAAAGACTATGTATTCAACCTCTGGTCATTATAAAGGAAATTAAATAGGAAATAGAAAACACTTCTTAAATCATGGCACTATTTTGATTAATAGTTGACCTCTTGTAATTTTTTGTTCCCCTTTTAAAGCCAGATAACATCCTTAGGGAATATATCCAACTTTAGAATGGCAGTTGAGATTTACTAGTTAGGAGAGTGATTCTTGCGTCTAAAATTTGGTGCGTTGCTTTGATTCACTAGACATTAGTTTCGTGACTCAGTTTCTCATGCTTGGTTGCCCAGGTTGTATTATATCCAGAGGCTCAAACCAAATATTCCAGGAACACCTAAGTCTACCCTCACCTCTGATCATTTTTGATCTTACACTGACTCAGTAAAGGAGAAGCCTGGAACTCTCCAAATCTAAACAAAAGAACCTTAAGTGCTGATAATTCTGTGAAGCACAAGGAATCAGTATATACAATATGCTTAGCACTACTTAACACTGGGACCTGGCAGCATGGTGAAAGTTTGCCCAGTGCATTGAAATGGACATGGATTCTTGCGCATGCTCTTTGAACAGGCTTGAATTGCATGTTCTTCCCTTTGCCAACTCTTCTCCTAGGCTCGAAGGTAGAATGAATAGAGAAGCAGCAGGTCTGTTCAGGTTTAATGGGTGAAAATCTTGGGCTGGGTTGGGAGACGGATGGTAGCTATGCTTACCGCTAAACCGCCAATACTGAGCAAACAGAGCAGAGCGTTGAAGAAGGAAGCGTTTGCGTTTTTGAAACATAACTGAGACCCATGGCCACTCCTAGACTCCTTCTTCGGTGCAGCAAACATGCAGCTAAGTCATATATTTTAGCCATTTAAGTAGGGTTTTTGTTATCCGGACCTAAAATTCTCTTGTGTAGTGCACAAATCACTCCTGTTGTTATTGCCTTCTCAGACGAAGGAAGCAACGTCTTGTTCAGCAGCTATCTGTAGCTGAGGAAGGTGATGTGGTTTTCTGTTTACAGCTGTCACTCACTTGAAGAAATTAAGTTCACAACCTTTAACCAATATAGAGTGGGCACAAGCCCACACAGCTGAGGGCACAGCAGATCAGCTGTGGCTTCATCCAATTCCAGAGAGTGACCATAGTTTTAAAATGTCACCATTATATCCTCTGAAACTTTTAACTTCACATTTACATCATCCAGAATGTTGTCAAGGGTTTGTACCATATATATACATCTATATCTATATCTATATCTATATCTATATCTATATCTATATCTATATCTATCTATGTATATATATGTATATTACATTAAGTACCTGCCCTCACTGTGTAACTTCTGGAAATTTAGTCCATAGGTATCTGTTTACTTTGTGTAATCACTTAAAAATCAATGGATCATGTAGGACCAAACCCTGAGCTGTGAGATTATGCTCAGATCAACATATAAGTACTTTATGTTTTCAAAAAGATTATTATATTCGTACAAGAATTTGGCCTATATATGTGTACGTGCCTGATGTTTATGCCTAGTGCCAGCAGATGCCGGAAGAGGGGATTAGTTGTCTTGGAACTGGAGTCATGCATGGATGAGAGTGGCATACCTTTGTGAGTGCTGAGAACTGAACCTAGGTCCTCCTGAAGAACATCAAGTGCTTTAAAATACTGAGCCATCTCTCTAACTCTCACATGACTATTTTCTAATCAACTGATTTGTCCCACCAACTAGGCATTGACTCATTATTATTTCTTAACTACTGGCATTGAAATAATAATAATAGCAATTATTATTATAGCATACATTTCCATTGAATGGTTTTAATGGTCTATACAATCTTATAAATAGACGCATTATTTAATGTAACATTCAGAACAAGCCCATTACAAGGATTATATAATAATTTCCATTTTGGAACTGGCAACATGTCTCAGTAGATAAAGATCCTTGCTGCTAAGCTTAATGGCCTCAGTTTGATCTCTCCAACTCATAGTTTGGGAGAAGAGAACTGACTCCTAGAAGTTGTCCTGTGAACTCTACATGCATGTTTTGGGTATGTACCCACACACACACACACACACACACACACACACACACACACACACACAAACTGTTTTTGAAAAATCAAAACAAAACTCAGTTGTTCAATTTTACTAATGAAGACTTGGAAACCAGATGCGAGGGTGAAAGCCTGATAGATCAGAGAGGCAGAGAAAGCCCCCAGATGACCCTCCTCCTCAGCCAGTGTCCCACCAGGAATGCCCTTCTCCCAAGCCAGATCAGACAACTCCCTTCAAACAGAATATCACCTATCACTTGTACTTCCTCTGCATATCTATCCATCTCCTGACTCCCTCTTATTATATATGTTTTTTCCCTAATTATCCTATGCTCACTTTCTGTCAACTGCTTATTTGCTCTGCCTCTTGACCTATGATTGACTTTATTGAATCCTGTTGACAAGAGTCGAACAGAAAGCTCTTAGATTGAAGGTGTGTGCCAAGGCTGAGCGATACCACAATTAAAAAACAGGTAAATTCTGAAATCTCAGGGTACACAGTGTGATCAAATATCCTGCAACATTTCTCCCTTTTTATCTAAATAAAAAGGAAGTATTTTAACTCTAATACAGTAAAAACTATTTGTAATGATGGATCTATTTCTGCCAAGGTTTCCACAATGTCTAGCTTGGTTGTATTTGGCAGTCTAAGGATTAAGTATTTGGAGTTCAAGTTCTGTAAAAATGTTTGTGTCCGTTTACTGTGAACTCAGCAGTTTGTCCTGAAGCAGTTTGTAGTCTAAAGCTGATCTCTGGGTGGTGTTTCTTAGTTTAGTGGCAATCCTGACTAGGTGGAACACAATAGTCAACCTAAACGTGTCCTCGGTTTGCAGAAACATGGGGCAGTTTTTCTCAGTGGTTAGCATCAAGTCAATCCAGGTGGATTCTTTTATGTGGTCCCTCATCCTCTTCCTGGAGACCTCAGAGTTCACTGTTAGGAAAAGTAGATAACCTAAACATTTTAGGACCACAACCTATTAAATACATCCAAGGTACACGGACATTGTTCCTAGTTGTTCCTTGTTGCTTCAGACTCAAACCTGAAAACATGTACCAAAAGCTAAGTGAATTTTACTTCTAGAATTAGTACTCTGTATGACTACAAGTATAATGATAGAAAGTTCACATGTACATGAAAATCTTATAGATTTTTGAGATAATATTTATACCTTAAGGAAAGTTTTAAGAGTCAGATGAAAACCAAAAGATTATGAGATTAGTGGCAAGAGGATAGTTCCTTGTATTTGTTTTCCTCTGTCCCATGCCAGGTGGCTCTTCTGATATGAGACAGATATTTTGGATTTTACTTTAACAAGTACGTGTGAGTTTAGAGATGGAGAAAGCTATCTTCTAACCCCAAAGTCAGCCTTAATTTTTAATTGAATTGGGACCACATAAAGAGCATTTGCCATTTATGTCTGTAGAAGGCAACAGAGACAAGAATTTGGGGGCACTTCCATGGGTGGGCTAGCCACATGTTGGGAAGAAAAAAAAGGAGAATCACCTGGGGAAGCATAGGGTGGTTGTCTGGCAAGAAGGGACAACTGCTTAGGCAAGATGGTGCCATGGGTGCCAATGTCAGTTCAGAGCTCTGAGACAGGATTTCAGGCCAGTCAGCTGATGGTGAGCAATACCACTTGGCCAATTAATTCTTTTTTATTTTTTTTTAGTAAATATTTTAGTTATATATATTTCAAATGTTATCCCTTTTCCTGGTCTCCCCTAGGAAAACTTCCTATCACCTCCCCCCTTCTCCCGCTCACCAACCCAACTACTGCTTCCTGGCCCTGGCATTCCCCTACACTGGGGCATAGAGCCTTCACAGGACAAGGGCCTCTCCTCCCATTGATGACCAACAAGGCCATCCTCTGCTACATATGTAGCTAGAACCATGAGTCCCTCCATGTGTATTCTTTCGTTGGTGGTTTAGTCCCTAGGAACACTGAGGATTCATATTGTTTTTCCTCCTATGGGGCTGAAAACCCCTTCAGCTCCTTGGATCCAATTTCTAGCTCGTCCATTGCAGACCCTGTGCTCAGTCCAATGGTTGTCTGAGAGCATCCATCTCTGTATTTGTCAGGCACTGATAGAGCCTCTCAGGAGACAGCTATATCAGGCTTCTGTCAGCAAGCACTTGTTGGCATCCATAATAGTGTCTGAGTTTGGTGATTGTATATGGGAAGAATCCCCAGGTGGGGCAGTTCCTGGATTGTCATTCCTTCAGTCTCTGTTCCACACTTTGTAACTCCTTTCATGGGTATTTTGTTACCCCTTCTAAGAAGGACCAAAGTATCCACTTTGATCTTCCTTCTTCTTAAGCTTCATGTGGTCTATGAATTGTATTTTGGGTATTCCTGGTTTCCGGGCTAATCAACTTATTCTTTCTCATGGAGCATTTTCTCTGGATGATCTAATTTTTGTTTTAATTTTTTGTTTTGTTTTAATTTTTTCTTCTTCAGATATTTCACTTCTCCAGTGCTCTCCAGATTACTTAGTTGGATGCTTTTGAAATTCAGAAAATATAAAACTTAATATACCTTAATATGTATGGACAAATATACCTGTATTCTCCTTTCTCTTTATATATAAATTCAAGGTGTATGTCCATTTCTTTTTAGATCACAAAGAACATTAATTTTTAATTTCAGCCTGCCTCTTGCAAGAACCTTTTAAAATTAAATCACTGCAATTCTTAGGTACCTGCCTCTGCCTCACAATTGTTGGGATTAAAGGCATGTGCCTCCCATCCTAGGATTTAACACTGAACCATCACCTAACCATGGGTTCCTTTTAATAGTTATTTACATAGGGTTTTCCTGGTTTAACTTGGTTCTTCATTTCCCTTTAAAGTTTTTTAAATGTGTAATCTATCATTCTTGCTAATTTATTCTGAATTTGTTCCCTGGGGAATTTTAATATTCTAGTCTTAGTTAAACATGATGTCAATTTTGCACTATTTCTTTACTTTCAGACGTTTTGTCTGTCTTGCTTGTATGAGCTACATAAAATTTGATATCTTTGCTAAGTTTTACTAGGTTTTGGCATTTCCATTCATAACTCTCATGACCAGATGTCTTTGCCATTTATCTTCCAGTTAGTGGTTTTCTATTTTGATGACCATATATATATAGCTGTATCATTGTATACATACTGTGAATTGGAGATGATAGAGAATTTGCTTTTGATCTCCTAGTGGTTTGTCTTATAGTCACTAGTGCTGCACTGATTTTGTGGTTCCTTCCTCAATATTGGCCACTCCATTCCCTGGTCTATAGGTTGCTGTACTCCATTAGTTCTGGTTCCATCAGTGGTTTATGAAGCATCAGTAAATCATGCTTTAGCTAAATGACCATTCTATAGGTCTCCACAGTTGTTCTGGGGGAAAGGGTGAGCACTTTAGGCATCTGATCCATTTTCTCAATGTGAAAAGGCACAGACCCCTTGCTACTCCATCCTGGTCACGAAGGAATTCAGATAGATAGTAGTTCCCGGTGCTACCTTTCCCTCCATGGCTAAGCCCGTGCAGGACTCTGCTTTCGAACAGACCCAATCCATCGTTGTAAGGAGTGACCATAGGGTGGTTGGCAATGACTGAGTATAAAGTTCTCCATGACTCAAATATCCAGATTTGTTTCCTAAAAAGAAAATACATATTCCCCATGTTTGCAATAAAAGCCAACAGGTAAGTGTTATGAAGAGTTCTTAGTTGACAATTAACCAATGAATATAATTACCATAATTAGGGTTTAATATTGGTCAGGGTTGCATGCAGAGAGATGAGCTTACCAGCAGTCACGAAAGCTGTTCTTTGCTCCTGTCCCCATTGGAAATTAGCTGTGTTTCTAGTAACTCTGTAGAGGATTTTTTCTAATAATCTGTAAATATGGTATGTGGTTTCTCTGGTATACAAAAATACCAATTAAGTGCTGTAACTGAGTTTTGTCTGTGAGTGGTGGGACTAAAGACTTGCACCACCACCACCACCATTTTAAAATATTTAATCCTAGCTCCAAATTACTCCAAGTCTTAGATATTTAGAAAACAAATTAGAACTATAGTAAACCTTTGTATTTGCTTAAAATATTGTAAATCTCTAAACTGTATTTTTACTACTAAACAACAGAATTATCCTTTTTATTTAAGAAGAAAACTCCAAATTATTTCACGGCTGTTAAGTGAAGCGTTCCTTTGGTAAATTATCTCTTAAAAATATTAAATTATTTTTATTTTTTCATGCTTGAACAAATAGAAATCTTTATATGTTAGTTTGGACTGAATGACCAAGCTGTCTGATAAACTATCATTTCTCCTTATTCAAGAGGTCTCTGTAGTTTGAATTTAATCTTTATCAAGCTTGATGTTATCCACAGCTTTTCTTATTCTGTGGAAACAAAGACAAAACCTCTTCCTCAGCTTAACACACATCCCACATTCCATTCTGAGGTGTATACATCTTTAAAATATACAGGATGATTTAATTCAGCAATTTTTTCCGACTATCCAATCTCTCCACAGCTATTGTTCCTTCCTCACTAGTATTTTAAAATTTTAAAGTTAATGGACCATCATGTAATCTATCTCTAGGGGGTCTTTATTTCTTTTTCTTTTTAATATTATTTGCATTGGTGTTCTGCCTCCATGTTTTTCTGTGTGAGGGTGTCAGTTCTCCTGGAACTGCAATTGAAGATTGTTGTGAACTGCCATGTGGGTGTTGGGATTTGAACCTGGGATCCTTTGGAAAAGCAGCCAATAATCTTAACCACTGAGCGATCTTTCCAGCCCCCCTTTAGGGATCTTTATTAAGCATATCTTTTTATTAAGCATATCTTTTAAAGTATAATTAGATCTCTCTATAACTGCATGTTCTGTAGGACTGCGGGTTGTACATGTAATACAGTTTATGTTATAATATGCAAAGAACTGGTTCATCTTTCTGGACACACTTGCTATAGTGTTAGGCTTAATTTGTACAGGCATCTCCGTAATAGTCATAACTTCTAATAAACGTGTAATTACAGAATCATCCTTTTCAGAATTTAAAGAGATTCCTTATTAGATCCTGAATATGTGCTTATAGTATGGTACCCATGAATTAACTTTCTAAATTCTGCAAAATCAAACATATCCACTAGTCAAATTTCACTTATTTGGGTACAGTTTGGATTACTTCCCGGAGGTAATAGAATATGGTTATACAAATAACATGTAAGACATTTCCATATAGTTTCCTTGTCATGTTGCCAAGTGATAGAATAAATTTTCCATAAACATTTGCCATGATGTTTCATATGAAATTCTGAGGTTTCTAGCCGATTTCCTACTAATAGCTGATCAATTTCAACATTATCTTGTGCTAGAGGGCCTGGTAGACCAGTATGAGATCTTATATGTATTATATACAATAAATGATTTCTATTTCTGATTACTTTTTGTAGCTGAATAAATAGCAAAATTAATTCTGAATCATCCAGAGTAAGTTAAGAGTTAAATGTAAAACAACTATTTCTGCATACTCAGAGTCAGTAATTATATTAAGAGATTCAGGAAAATCTAATAATACCATAGGAATGGCACACAGCTATGATTTTTTTGAACTGTATCATAAGGGCTTTGAGCCACTTTACTTATTATTCCTTACCTATAACTCACCTTTCCCAATTTATTTGCATCAGTATAGAATGTAGGGGCTCCAGAAAATAATGTTGTTTTTACAATATGAGAGAAAATCTAATTAGTTCTTTCTACAAACTGAAGTCGTTTGCTTTGGGGATATTTGTTGTTAATCTTTCCAAAAAAGTTACTGCAAGCTTTTTACCAGTGTTCATTTTCGGCCTAAATGAAGTAGTTTCAGCATTAGTAAAAGGTACTGACATTGCTTCCGGGTCTGTTTCTGCTAACTGATAAAGCCTTATTTTTCCTTTTAGAATCAATACAGAAACTTTTTCTACGTAGGCATTTATGTATTTACTCTGTGTGTAAAACATATCTATTCTAAGATATTACCTTCTCCCTAAATAAGAATTCCTGTGGAAGAATGAGTAGAGAATATTTAGAGAATATATTCAACTAAAATATAGTCTAGCTTTCGAGCCAAGGGATCCATCTACATGTGCATCCTGTAGTTTCTATTCTACCAGAGGCCAACTCTCGGTTAGCCTCAGCTGATATTTTTCTTGGACTATTTAAGTTGATATTGTCATGTAAGGTTTGAAATAAATTACTTAACATTTGAGTAGTTAACCTAATTGTACACCATAGCCAGTTAATATCTCCTGGCAATTTTTGAAAATCATTATGTATTTGTAATTGATCTCTCAATTTAGAAATTTCTGTGGTCAAAGTTTCAGTAAAACTATCAATTAGATTTGATAGAATCTCCTCTTTGTATTTTTTCAGGAAAAATTTGTAATCCCCAGTATTTTTTCTAAGCTATCTGAATCTAAATCAGCCAGTAAGATATCATCTATATGATAGTTAATTTTAGTTTGAGGAAACTATTTAAAAATTATTTCTAACATTTGTTGTACAAAATATTGTTCAAACAATAAACATTACTTGTGGAAGAACTTTCCATGATATCTTTTAGTGGATCTAACATTGCTATAAGTTGACATTGTGAAAGTAAATTTTTCTCTATCCTGTTCTTGTAAAAGTATAGTGAAAAGCAGTCTTTTAAATCAATCACTATAATAGAACTTTCCTTGGGTAAAAAGAAGGCAAGGAAAAAGAAAAAAAAATTAAAAATTTAAAATAAAAAAATAAAAGAAGGCAAGGGAATTCCAGGCCATTAAAAGCACAATGGTTGAATTATCTTATTCACTGTTTTTTGTTTGTTTTTTTGTTTGTTTGTTTTTTGTTTTGTTTTGTTTTGCTTTGTTTTTCGAGACAGGGTTTCTCTGTGTAGCCCTGGCAGTCCTGAAACTCACTCTGTAGACCAGGCTGAACTTGAATTCAGAAATTTGCCTGCCTCTGCCTCCCAAGTGCTGGGATTAAAGGCATGTGCCACCACTGCCCAGCGAGATTTCTTTTTAATGACAAGTATAGAAGAGTTCCAAAGATTCATCAATTCTTTGATATGTTGAGCATTCAGTTGCTCATATACAAACTGTCCTGATACCTGCAATTTTCTGATGTCAAAGGTCTTGTTTGTCAGTTACCCTGTCAGGTATGGCAGTTGATGCCTTTGAAAAACCATGAAAGTTTAGTAGAAAGGTAGGTACAACAGTAATTTCACCAAAATCTTAGCATTCATATTGGCCTCTTCAGGAGGTAAATAGTTAGCTTCTAGGGTCTGAAACTTTATCTCAAGTGAAACAAAGCTCAAGATGGGCCACATGTATAGAGCCAGAAGGAAAAATATGAAAATTAAGGCCATATGTGGCTAATAGAGCTGTGAATTTATGGGGAGATGATTCATTGCAGCCATGGAAAACACAGATTAACATTCATCCAATCTCAAAAAATAATATTTCTGAGAAAAATATTAAAAGGTATTATCAAGAACAGTCATAGATTATTCATCTATTGATACTGACCTTTAAATGCCTAATCACCCCTTTCCATTCTGAATTAGCATTTTCAAAACTAAAGATTTGATTAATATTGCTCTGAGTTCTGCATTTGATTCTATTCTATTTACACCTAAAATCAATCTTTGCAAAAAGCAGTGAAGACTCCTTTTGGACTTTGTATGATTTTTGTAAATTATGCAGACTTCTTTCCTGATTCTTCAACCTTGTCCCAAGTATTTAATTCTCCTAAACTACCAAGGTATGTGCCAAGTATGATCATCAAATTCAAGCTGCCTTTGTAATTCAACATATTAGCTTTCACCTAGCAACTGATCTTCTGAAATATTAATCTCTAGCCCTAATTTGTTCTTCTATGGCCCTAACTCAAATTTTCCATCATGTTTGGCATAGGAACTGAGGACTACCTTTTAAAAATTGCTGTTGTCAAATCTTTCCAGTCTCAAGGGATAATTCTGTTATGAGTTACCCATGAATTTAGTACCTAATGTAGGGCGAATGTGTACCATATAAAACAACTATTTCCTTAAGTCTCCTCAAATCTAACATGTCTTTCAGATTCCACTTAACTTCTTCATAACCTTGTCAGTACCCATCATCTCCTGGTAGGCCTTGTATAGTTGCTTTTCTAAAAACCTTGGACCACCCCTCTTCAGTTTCCTCATGCAATGACATGGTAGGTTCTTGTCTAAATTTCTCTGTCTCTAAGTATTTTTCTTATTTCCATCTATCAATCTTTCTAAGATTTGTAACTTGTCAATCTACTTTTCATATCTGATATAATCTCAAACTATTTTTTCATGTTTGACCCCGAAACATTGACTATTAAGGATAAAATATGAATTACCAGAATGATAGTAGTTATAATTGGTATTTTGTCAGTCTCAATTAAGTCATTTATCTTTTCAATTTCTATGTCTATTTTCAAGCCATTAAAATAGAACATAATACAGAATCTTAATGCCCTGTCTTATGATATTTTCCATCCTAAGTGTTGGAAAGATTTTTCCTTTTAATATTATTAATTCTCTCCTTGAGGGTCAACTGGTGTCTTACCAAATCTGAAGGCACCCCAGTTTGTCTGCATCTGGTGTGATTTCTCTTGGGTGGTTAAGCCAAATTGGAGCACAAAATGTTCTCTAACAAAATCTCAGCTGTTTGATTTTTACCAATGAACACTCAGTAGCCAGATGCCGAGGTGAAAGCCTGCTAGCTCAGAGAGGCAGAGAAAGCACCTAGATGATCTTCTTCCTTAGCTGATATCCTACTAGCACTGCCTCTCTCTCACAGCATCTCAAACAACCTCTTTCAAACACAACATGCCTCTCTCCTATTTCCTGGGTATCTCTGTATTCATCTTCCTGACTCTCTCTTATTCTGTATGTTTCTTTTTCTTAATAATCCTATACTCATTTTCTTTCACTGGTTGTTTTCTCCTGCATTTTGACATATGGTTGATTTTATTTAATTCTTTTTTACAATATTCAAGCAGAAAGCTCTTTGATTAAAGGTGTGTGTTATGGCCAAACCACCCTACAACTAAAAACAGCTTTTTGCAATAAATAACACAATCTCAGGTTTTAGAGTGTAATCAAATATCCAAGAATCCACATGCACAACTACATTCATAGACACATGATACATAAACGTGTCAGAATAATTAGGACTAATGAGTTTTGTTTTTCATCCATTTAAACAGGGAGTGGAAATAGAGGTTGGTATATTAAAGCAGTGCCATTTAGTTTTGGTGGTGTGTGCTTTTATTACCATATATTATGTATCACTGGAGTATACCTTGATCTTTTTATTCCCTTTAATCTTCTCATATTAAATCTACCTTGCTTTTCTTTCTCTGTCATCTTATAACAGAAAGTAAGGTGATGAGGTTCTGGTCTTCTTTTCTAAACACAGGAGCTCACAACAAGAACCTCTTTCTATTGTCACATGTGTTATGAGGTCTGATGTGTCGTGGCTTTGTTTTAATACATTTAAAATATTTCCAAATTTCCCTCTTGGCTCCTTTTCTGAACTCCCTTCTTCCTGAAAATTTACAAATGAGTTATTTTGCACATCTGAGGTTTCCTATAATATGTACTTCTAATTTCATTCTGTTCCTGTTTCTATATAAAGTGCTGTGGATTGAGCTCTGGGTAGCATGTATCCTATTCGGCAGACTGTCTGGAGGGCCATGAAGGGAATGTGCATCTGTGATGGAAAGAGAACATTCTAGATAACTGTGTTCTTGTGCTTCTCCTGTGTTGCCCAGTGAAGTGTCTTATTTGCTTCTGCCAATATTAAATGTGAAGTGCCATCATCTCAACCTATTATTCAGAATTTTCACCTTCACTTCTATAAATTTTTATACTGTCACTAAGGATATAAATACCAATGTACATACTAGCATATTTTCTATAGCTCCAATAGCCAATAGGAACACATTTTTATCTTGAGGATATTTTTCTAACTATATTTTCTTTGCTGTTTGAAAGGTTGCTCAGCCTTTCCTGCAGCTGCTACATCTCTAACCTGTGACTTTTTTCTTACTATTTAATCTAATCTATGTTTCTCTTGGATCTAAATGTATTCTGTAAACAATACACACTCAACTCAAGTCCAATTCACCTTCCTTTTTTTCTTTAAACCGATCTGGCAATTTTCTGCCTTTTGTTGGGGTTTAAAACCTTACTGACATCTAATACTATTTATTACTATAGTTGAGCTTGCGCTTTATGTTTTATTTCTTTGCATCATATTTGTTTTGTTTCTTTGCTCCCTCATCGATTCCTCAATACCTTCTTTTGGGGTTAGCAAACATTATTTTTTGAAAATTTTTTATTAGATATTTTCTTTATTTACATTTCAAATGTTATCCCTTTTCCTGGATTCCCCTCTGAAAACCCCCTATCCCATCCCCTCCTTCTGCTTCTATGAGAGTGTTTCCCCACCCACTCCCACCTCACCATTCTGGCATACCCCTACACTGGGCCATCGAAACTTTACAGGACCAAGGACCTCTCTTCCCATTGATATCTGACAAGAACCTCTGCTATATACACGGCTGGAACCATTGGTCACTCCATGTGTACTCTTTTGTTGGTGGTTTAGTGCTCGGGAGTTCTTGGGGCTGGGAGGGTCTGGTTGATTGATATTTTTAATGCTACCTTTTGGTACTCTTGGTAATCGCTTCTCAGGTTTATATCAGTATCTGCTCAGGACTCATAAGACACAACTCAACTTACAGGAAAAAAAACTTTGAATTTGCACTAACTTAATCTTATTAGTACATCATTCCTCTATAGCTCTACTCATATTCTCCATTTTTTATAATATTATATATTGATATACAAACATCCTTTATGTTCAAAGGTAAATTGTTAAAATACCGATATGTGTAATTTTTGAGAGTTAAGAAAATTAAAAGAAGAAAGTGGTTTACTCTAATGGTTTCTTTTAATATGAGCTTTCCCTTCGATCCTTGATTTTTTTTTAATCTGTACTTATGGATAAAACTTGAAATCATTTCCTTACCAGAAAAGATATTTGCTTCCAGTCAACACATTTTCTGAAATTGACATATATTGTAATTCTGTGTGTTACAGATTCTATACATGATTATATATGCTCATATATACATTATACATACATATATATACATATGTACACACATATACATGTATAAGTAATAAATATTTTATAATTACATAGTACTTTTTATAAACACACTCTGTTCTTTGAATTATGATTTGAAGTTATTTGCCTTTTGCCTGTGGAATTTCTTTCCATATTTTACTATAAGACAGTCTACCTTTCATATTTGAAGGTAGTTTCACTATGTAGAGGACTTTTGGACTTAGAGTTGCATAGCTTTCTTTTTCACTTTGATAATCTTTTACTATGACCATTTCATCTTCATTGTTTTCAAAAGTGTCACTAATGATTGTACTGAGGCACCCTTGTAAGTACTAAGTTGTTTTTTCTCATAAGCTCTTAGCACTACATGTCTGCTCATGGGTCACCTTTGTTTATAATTCTTCAATTTATTAAACTTCACAGCTGAGTTAATTTTATTAAATTTTTGGTTTCTGAGCATTATTGAAAACAGCATACATTTATTTTTCTCCAAGCCAAAGACACTCAGTTTTTTTAACTGCCCTTCAGTGGATGTTAATGAATTGTGTGAATATGAATTGCTTCATTTTCTAAATTCTATTAGGACCATCTATAGAGACATTAAGTGGCCCTTTATGTAATTTTAATAGGATTATTTGTGAAACATCCACTAGATTCTTTGAGAGCTACTTATGTTACCATGATCAATGTCCATTATCTTTTCTATCATTCATTTTCTATTGAATTAATACTTTTTATTAATAATATAACAAATTTCTCATTTTTAAAGAACATTTGTTTCTCAGCTTTCCTTAAGCTATCATTATATTTGCCATTTGATCATCACAAAGTTTCCTAAGTTTGGCCTCTGGTTTGCAACTGAGTCCTATCAAATACCATTAGGGAGACAGCAACTGCATCAGAACTAAGGCCATGACAACCATAATGGTGACATCATATTTCATTAGTTAGGCAGCAACTGTAGCAAGTGACAACCATAGTGGTGACATCATACCCCATTAGTTAGGCAGTAACTGCAACATAACTAAGGCATCAAGATACTGCACACAATACTCAACCAGGCAGAATAAGGATGCAACGGATATCTGATTCTGGAACTAAGAGGACAAGTCCAAGCTGGAGAAAGACATTTAAGAGATATTATATTTAGTTAATATTTAGAAAATGAGCTACCCAAGAATGACTGCCCCATAATTTTCTCAATATAGTACTTGTAAGGTAGATTCAAAAACATATCTAACAGTTCACCCACCATAATCAAGTATTCTTCATTACAGAGACACTGGGAAGATTTAATGTATGTAAATGAATAAATGTAATCTGTCACTTAAATGGACTCAATGACAGAAACCACATGGTCATTTCCTTAAATGTTTTTTTAAAAAGGCCCTTGATAAAATCCAACATCCCTTCATGACAAAAGTTCTGGAGAATATAAGATACACACAAAAAAAATCATGCTAAATAAAGAAAAACTAAAAGTAGTTTCACAAAAACCAGGAACAAGACAAGGATATCCAGTCTAGCCATTCTTGTTCAACATCATGCCTGAAGTATTGGCTAAAACACTAAGACAAAATGGGGAGGAAAGGGGGAATACAAGCAAAGAAGAAAGGAGGCAAGATATCCTTACTTTCGGGTAATATGACACTCTATGTAAAGAACCCTAAAGATCCCACCACAAATCTCGTAAGTCTGACAAACACATTTATTAAGAAACAGGAGTACATATCTAACACGTAAGTTCAACAGCCTTCTTATATAACGATGACACTCTCACCAAAAGCAAGGCCAAGGAAACAGCTCTATTCACAATAACCTAAAAAACAAAACTAAAATCTTGGGAAACAATCTGAAGAAATGGATAAAGATTTGTACAATCCGACCTTAAAAACACTAAAGGATAAAATACTAAAAGACAGGCCTTCCTCCCATGATTATGGATTGTTAAAACTGATATTGTGGAGATGCCCATCCTACCAAGAGCAATCTACAAACTCAGTAAAATTGCCATTAAAATCCCAATATAATTTGTCATCAAAATTGAAAAAATAATCTTAAAATCCCAATATAATTCTTCATCAAAATTGAAAAAAATAATCTTAAAATTTATATGGAAACACAGAACACCAAGAACTGCCAAAACAATCCTAAACAATAAAATCACTGCTGGTGGTATCACCATTCCTGATTTGAAGTTATATTAAAATCATATCATTATAAACATTATTTTACTGCCATAAAAACAGATACTTTGACCAATGAAATGCAATCGAGTTTTCACATATAAGTTCATGCAATTACGACCACCATATTTTTAATTCTTTTTACAATGAGACAAAAACAACAACAAGTGGGCATCAAAGGTGAAAAGACCAGCGTCACTTAGCAATGGAGCAGGACAAATAACATAACTACATGCAGAAAAATAAAACAAATTCTCATTTGTCATCCAGCACAAAACTGAACTCAAAATGGATCAAAATGGCCTATTGGTCTGAACCTGTTATAGAAGGAACCTGGGATTATATATCAATTTATAGGCATAGAAAGGGTCTTTCTGAACAGAACTCTGGTATCACACAATATCAAAACCGACAATTAAAAAATGAGACTTCTTTAAATGAAAAACCTTCTAAACAGCAAAGGATATTATAATTTGAGTAAGGGACATACTAGAAATCAGAGAATATCTTTACCCACTACAAACTTGGCAAGCTTTGGTGTCCATGGATGTCCAAGATCAAAACTTTACAACATATCCAAAACTCAAACTTTAGTACAAACAAACAAACAAAAACAAAGCAAAACAAAATAAACCAACAAAATCCAATTAAAATTCATGCATGGATAAAAACAGAGTTTCCAAAAGAGAAAAATATAATGGCCAAGATGTTTTCAAATGCTCAAAATCTTTACCCATCAAGAGAATACAATGTAAATTAAAGCTATTTTTATTTCATCTTACTATAGTAAGAATGGCTAAGAGTTAAAGAAGGAAACAAATTCTGATGTGTATATGGAGTGTGTTGGTCTGAA
The DNA here is from genome assembly GCF_008632895.1 of Mastomys coucha. Lineage (NCBI taxonomy): Eukaryota > Metazoa > Chordata > Mammalia > Rodentia > Muridae > Mastomys > Mastomys coucha. Next base: position 75,164,087 of record NW_022196895.1, read on the forward strand.
TGAAAATGGATCCTCTAGGGTCAGATGTTTAGGTGCTTAGTCTCCATTTGGAATTCTTTTTGAGAAGGATTAGGTGATATGGCCTTGTTGAAAGTGGGGTGACACTGGGATTGAGCTTTGATGTTTCTAAAGCTCACACCAGGCCCAGTGTGGCTTTCTGTCTGTGAATCAGGATGTAAAGCTGCTACTGCAGGGCCATGTCTGTCTGCCCCCCACCATGATGATAAATCACAGTTAAATGCTTTATAAGACTTGCTTTGGTGTCTTTTCACAGCAAGAGAATATAGATAGACTAAGACATGGGGAGAAGGGAACACTTATTAGTGCTGAGAATGCAAACTCATGCAGGTACTATAGGAATTAGTGTGGAGTTTCCTAAGAAAGCTACAACTAGATCTACCCTAAGATCCAGCTATACTACTCCTAGGCATATTCCTGAAGAAAATTCTACATTTTCTACACAGAGATACTTGCTTATCCATGTTCATGGCTGTTCTACTCATAATAGCTAGGAAATGAAGTAACAAGGAATTCTGTCAATGGATGAATGTATAATGAAAATGTGGTTCATATGCACAATAGAATAGTATTCAATTGTAACCCTCCTGGTTTGAAGCCTGCCTCTGATAGCCACACCTCTCTGCCCATCTCCTGCTATTTGCCACGCCTCCAACCTGGTTCCAGTTACATTCGAAAGCTCCACCTCTACAGAGTAAAAAGGAAGTCGCTGATTGGACTGAGATGCTGACGTACTTGGGGGGAGTGGTTTTTGCCCCAGGTATTATACCTGTTGGGGGAACAAAGGATTATGATTAAAGGTTCAAGATGACTGAGTGACCACAGCTCATGTTGTCTAATTTTTATCCTCCCACGTGGGTAAGGTACAATATGGCTAGCCTACCTCGTCTTATCTCTCTTATCTCTTTCATCTCCTCCTATCTATTTCTAACTCCATATTTCCAGGTAACCCATTCCTTAACATTGGTGCTGGTAGACAACACTCAACTGTAAAGAAAAATTACATTGTGAAATTTGCTAGTAAGTGGATGGATCCAGAAATCATTCTGAATGAATTTATTCAGACTCAGGAAGAAAAATGCCATATGTTCTATTTCATATGTGAATCCTATATTTGAATTTTCAGTATGTGTATTTAAATTGGAGTACCCATAGATACCAGGAAACTGGCAAAATGCCAAGGGCAGGGGGCATTCAAGGAAAAGGAGATAGAAAATGGGAAGTGTGGATGTGAAATGATGAATAATGAAACAAGAAGGATCAAATGGGGTGGCAGGTGTGGAAGGAAGATAAACAAAGGAGTATGGGAGAGTTAGATAACAGTAAAGACTTTTAGTAATGGCATATAAATGTATATATATGTACATGTAGTAACTTTACATAGAGTTACCCTGTCATGGGAAGTGGACATAATGCCATCTTCCCTAGACAACATAGGCTATCAAATTCAAAGGCCAGTGCCAGGTATGGGTTTTTGAGGTTCGCTCAGTGGAGTCATATAACTCCAAATTATAGGCTGTCACTATTGCTCTTGATTACCCTCTACAACATGATGTTAATACCCTAATGTGGAACAAAGGTCATGTCCAAGCTATAAATCACTGAGAAATCGAGTTGCTACTAACTTTTGTCATCCCTTCTGGCTTCTTTTAGTGCTGATGGTGTCAGAGGTATGCATGGTACCATATGGAAGGTCATATAGTCTTTCCTACCTGTGAACTCTGGGAGTTACAATGATAACCAGCATGACATGATATGCTAATTGATGCAACAGTGGCAGAAATGGTATGGAAGTTACCAACTATACTTTTTGCTTGGATTTCAGGCCAGATTTACAAGATGGCGCCCATCCTTAATACTGTTAACTAGACCACAAACATATGACTGGCTATGTCAGTGGCCCAGTAAGAAAACCTAGTACTTTTATTCTGATAAATGGGCATAGTGATAAACTGTTCCTTCAGTTATTATCTGTATGCGCTTAATTGGTACATTTCAAAATTACCATCAGAGAAACCACATTTACAATTAACGGTGATTAATACATAGGCCAACAATTAGTCAATATCCAGGAAATAAGAGACTGGAGTGTTCAGTAATATATTGGATAAGTGAATTTTACTCCTTCCCCTACAGAGCTCAGGTATCACAAAAAAGAGGGTGTGGGAATATTTTAATGCCAGAGGGAACTGATGTCTTCAGTACCTGCTGACTATAAGGGCATGGTTATACATATATACTCACTGCAGCTTAAACTCTATGCATAAGATTTGCACAAGACCAACTAAGCCAAAATTCCCATTGATGGTGGAGGAGTTCCTGATGTTGCACTCCTGTTTGAGAACCTATTGTCAGCTGATGGCCACCAAGGGAGGGATAGTTGAGTTTCTTCAGGATCATGGCCTCTGAGGAGCTGCCCATGCTCCAGCAGATAGTCCCACATTCATGCACATATAGAGAGAGAGCACCAAATAGATGAGAGAGAGAGAGAGAGAGAGAGAGAAAGAGAGAGAGAGAGAGAGAGAGAGAGAGCAAATGAACTTGAGAAGAAAACATTGCAGGAGGCACAGAGAAGAAATTGATGGGCAAAGAATTAGAAGTAGACTTGATCCAATACATTACATACATATATAGATGTTAAATAAAACCTTTAAAAATAATAAAGTGTATTATGTTAAAATTAGTTTAGTATATATAAAACCTTTAGTATTCCAATGAAAATGCCCTGGATCGTTTAGACTCTGGGAACAAAAGCCAAATTTATATTACATGATGAGTGTAAATGCATCAAAATTTAATTAGAAAAGGCTTCACTAGTTGTTACTTTAAACCTGAAACTATGTGTTTCCATGTACAAAAGTCAGGACCTGAATATTTAGATATTTTAGTAGAGAATTATTGAAATATCATTGAAGAGTAGAATAAAATCTCTTGATAAGCTGAGATGAACTATGTGGTCAACACACAGCTGTCATTCAGATGCTGTGTCTGACTGACAAATTTTGGCATAAACTGGTAGTTATAATCCCCAATAAGAACTCATCCCAAAACCTCTTTTAAAAAATTTTAAAACTTCACCAATTAAAACAAACAGTCAATTTAAATATATAATACAAGTGCCTAGCCACTCACTGTAAGGAACGAAAGCCTATCACTGAAAAGGCAGGGTGTGGTACAAGAGCATTACCTGTAAAGATAAGATCACTACACCACTCCTGGCAGAGCTCTCGTCTCCAGTGTGAAAGGGCCGAGCATGGGTTCCCAGTGACGTCTCCCCCACCTCTAAAATTAATAAGGATAAGTAAAAAGAAGTAATACAAAGCAAAGGCCCAAGCTGCTAAGAAAGATAGTTCAACTCCACCTGAAGAGAAAAAAAAAATGTCAAGAAAACATATTAGACAGTTACAGATTTCTTCATATTGCTTCTAACTGCAAAGTTACATAATCTTAGAATTTTTATCACTAATCTGTAAATGTATTTTAGAATAATGACATCATGGCCATAGATAGAAGATTAACTTTTAATACTCAGTGTATCCTTTTCCTTCATAGTTGACTCTGATAATGTTACTGTACTTCAGAATCAGGAATTGATTTATGTACCATAACAAATGGGAAAACCTTCCAAATGAGATGGTTTGGATTATGTGAACAGCAGTGTGGAAGAAGAAATCTTCTCCTGGGGAAAGAGGAAGGGACATCCGCCTTTGCAGCCTCAGAGCTGCAGAGTTTCTCCACTCTTTAAGAAGGTTTCAGCTCCCACAATGATCCCTATTAGAACAACTCACTAGTTCTCTGGCATGCAGACCTTCTCGGAAGGACTAGCAGGTGACTTCCAGTGCTTTAGATCATGCAGAGTTACACTGTTCTACACAATTGCAGCTTTGATAAAAGTGACAGGGGCAATTCCTTTAGCCTGTTATGAAGACTTTCTGGAGCTTTATCAAAGTGCTAACACCTCCTCTTAGGGACTGATCAGAGTCTTTTCCCAATAGGTTTGACACTTTTCTTGTACGGTGTTGATACTGAAGGCAAAACAACACTTAAGAAACCTCTGTTAAGTGAGTGTCAAAGGTAAAACCCGCACACTGGCATGGGTTTCTTTTGCTTAGTCCCTTTACACTAGAAAATAGCTATACTTTTCCCGTGTCTCTCCTTCCGTGGCTGCTTACTGGACAATGAGAGCTCACACTACAAGCTTCAATCTACAGAGGGAGGCAGCTCCTACCCTCTGAAGCCTGTAACTTCATGAAGCCTGTAACACATTTACTTTGTTTTTTCCCAGAACGGTGCATATTATAACTGGGAACAGTTGAGTACTTTCTATTTTTGTATGAGGGGAGCAATTGAGCTGAAGCCACCTGTTGGACATTGCCAGCTGTGACATCGACCTTTGCAGCCTAAGTTTATCCACACTTTTTAAAAATGTTCATACGATGTTCTATATTAAAACAACTCAGTAGTTCTTTTTGTTTTTTTTTTAAACTCTTCTGATACAGAAAAGGAAACTGAGACCAGAATGGTTAACTGACATACATTTATATGTGATATTTCTGGGTATAATCTCATATTATTATCATCTCATATTATCTCATATATACCTTTCTCCACTATTAGCTATCTTTATGCAACAATGCCCAACATAATCAAGATCCTTTCATTTGTTCTCTCCCAAACCATAACTCATGAGCCTAATAGGTTAAAAGGACTCATTTAACATTTATATATAACATGAATAATTTAGTTAGAAAATGGGATGACAATAAGGAAAAACATATAGAAAAATCACGGGTTGTAACATTTGGAAATTCCTTATTTTTCATGAAAGTTATACAACATTGTTTTGCAATATGGCTGGGGGAAGCATAGCAACGGCATTACAGCATGAAGGTAACATATAGTTTAGGCTTTTTACTTTTGTCCCTCAAGATTGTTGAATCAATGGAAGAGATTTGGACTGAGATGGAGTCTGTGGTGTCTGTCTTGCTGCATGGCTGCATGTCACCGTGTGTTTATGACAGGACATTTAGCCTTAGCTATTATTTATTTCATTGAATTTCACAGTCAGACAGGTGCATATTTGTAAGCTTATGTGAGCTTCTTCATTAGCTTTGCATCTTATGATTGGTGAGCCATGGACCACTCTACCAGGAGAGTTTGATCTTAGTATCATGGTGCTTAGTCCTATGGTCCTTCCTATGGTCTTTTAGTTTTCATAATTCTACTTTATTCTTCTATATACACATAAGTTCTAGAAAGCATTTTTCCTCCTTACTCTTGAGACTGATTAAAAGAATATATGTTTCAGACAAAAGGTGGAAACTTGACAACATGCTTCTGACTATCATCTCCCAGCCATATCATGGACCTAGAAATGGAGAAGTGCAGTTTCTGCACTTTCAGGAGCCCTGCCTACAAATAAAGTAATTTTGAGATCATTTTTCTGCTTTGAAAGGTTCCAAGGGTAACTAGGAAATATTGCTGTTACTTTGACACATTTTCAATAACCTTTAAGATCTTTATAGCTCTCTTCTTAAGCCCTAATGCATTCTATATCTTCTGTCATATCAAACGTCTTAAAGTGGAGCTTTATTTTATCACTTCAGTTTGACGATTCCTTCAATGATTCTCTACTGCTCATTATATTAAATTTGGAGTTCAAGGCTCTCTATAGCCCAGGTTCATCACTCACTATGATATACCATTTATTTGAAGTGCCAGTCAGGCCAGGCCACTCCAACATTGTTGAGTGAATGGCACAAGTCCTCTTTTGTTTTAGCCCATGTAATTCTTTCTCTTCAATTTCTTTTTTATTAATTATTTTATTTGTTTACTTTCTAAATGTTCACCCCTCCCAGAGTTCTTTACCCCATTTCCCCTCTTCTTTGTCTTCCTCAAGCATCCCCCTTCCTGGGACATCAAGTCTCTACAGGATTAGGTGCATCCTCTTCCACTAAGGCCAGACAAGGCAGTCCTATGTACTGCTACAAATGTACTGAGGGATGTAAGCCAGTCTATGTATGCCTTTTGTTTTGTGGCTCAGTCTCTGGGAGCTCCCAGGGGTCTGGGTTAGTTGAGAGTGTTGTTCTTCCTATGGGGTTGCCATCCACTTCAGCTCCTTCAGTCCATCTCCTAACCCTTCCATTTGGGTCCCTGACTTCAGTCCAAATCGTTGGCTGTAAGTATCTGCGTCTGTTTCACACAGCTGCTAGTAGAACCTCTCAGAGGATAGGGCTTGCTAGTCTTCATACTTTCATATGGCAAGAAGTTGCTTTATCTATGTATGCCTTGGTTCTTACTAATTAGAATCAGATGTAAAAATATGTCTTAACAGACTTTTTGGTGCAACCCAATAAGCAGAGATGAGATACACACCATCAGTTTTGTTCTCATCAGCATGATCATCATCACCACCTCCACCATCAAAATGTTGCTGCTATCTAAATGACATTATACCTGCTATGAGTATTTTCTACATGTGTCTTTTCCTCCATCTGATCTGCATAATTCATAAATCTTTGTAGGTCATTCTCAGTTGTTTAGTCTATACTTTTGGCAAAGCTTCAGCCAAGATTTCCAACTACTTATATTCTAGAAACCTAAGAAGACTCCTGTCTCGCCCAAGAACTCTCTACGTTTGGGCTGCTAGTTTTCTGGGATATACTTTCTTGCCATACTCTTTCATATTTTCTCACATTGGCTCATTATACCTATTCATAGAACTTATACCAGCTCATATTCATGCCTGACAGTATACTTTTCTCAGACATCTTCAGATTCATCTCAGCTCACAGTGTAGTTCCATTTCCCAGATAGTCATTCCTATTAATTCAACAGTAATCCTATTATAGATGTGAAAATAACTATTGAGTGCAAAAGCGAGAACAATTAGCAAGTAATGTCAAGAACTTTTTAAATGCATATGCTTGCCCGATATCATGCAGTACATTTTATTTAAGCTTTATAGCATTAGTTTATTAGTTTTCTATAACTTAAGGAACTTCTACTCATGAAAATGGAGTCCGAAGCTCATAGAAATTAAATACATTTCCTTGATTATCTAATTGGAGACAACTGAGTTTTCAACAGCTCTAAAACTTGTCTGCCTCCTGCCTCTCAGTTAAAGACACCTGAGATAAAGTGAAAATAATGTTAAAAAAAAATCTGATATCCAAATGCTTCTGACATAATTCATGTAGTTTGAGGAACACCAATCTTGAAAAATTTATGTTGATAGAAGCCCAGACTTACATTTGTGGTTGTTCCTACAACTAGATATTTGGTGCAGTCTCTAGTTGAGGGCTGATGAAATCTCAAGTGTCTCTTTAATTATATTGTGTTGTCTTCTTCTTCCAGACTGAATCTCATTGTCTATAATTACTGATTCTACTTGTACGTGTAGCTTCCAGTCTTCAATGTTCCTGAAATGTCCTGTAGATGTAAATGTAAGATTCAATTTCTCAGCTCTAGTTTTGTGTCTTGACGGAAAGTTAGACAGGAGAGGCATAGAATGCTCAGTGTTGAATTGCCCTGATTTTGCCGGGGTTTTTGAACAAATAACCCAGGTATATTTTTTGGAATGGTCTTTCAAATGTAAATATCCCCAGGGAAACAGGAAATAGAAGAAAAACAGTGAGCCCTATAGTTCAAAGCAGAGAGAGTATCTAACGGTAATAAGCCTAGCCAGGCCGGAGGTAACGACTGAATTATATCCCTTTAAAATCGATTAATATCAATGCTCACTAAAAGACTTCTATGCCTTCAAGACCTGAAAGCTTAAATTGGAAAAGTATGTTGGCATCTCTGAAAAACTTCACCATGGGAGAGGGGGGGAAATTACAACCTTTGTGCTCAGGTGGCCACACAGTACTTGGCAGGGCTGGGAAAACAGTGTCTAGTACAGTTCCTCCCTGCTGGGTCCGAGCATCACACTCATGCTTCAGAGACCAAAGGACTACCCACACTCCTGCATTACTTCATTACTACTGCAGACCAAAGTCCGGAATGGAGGTAATGCATGAAGATTTTGTAATTCATTATTATTTAGTGAAAAATACCTTCACAGACCATCTATGGAGAATGAATCAAAAGTCAGAGGAAGGAGAAAACCTCTGTGAAACTGGAGTTTGTGTTGACAAGTAAGAGTTAAGGTGAAACAAATCAGGCTTGAGCAGTCCTACTGATGTTACTGGAAGGACAAGAATTTCTAGGAGAGTGGTAAGATTGCAGTCAGAGATGAAAAGAAAACAGTATATTTTATATTTTATTTAGTCTGTGCCTGTGGACAATACAGTGGAAGGCTCCTCTGATGCAACTCCCATGATGGTAGGGGTCTTTCTTGTTCCTAGTCCTTGAGAAAGTTTGCAGTCCCCATCCTTGAGGGATTCAGTGTTCTGGGTAACTGCATTGGTTTCTCTCCTGCCCATGTGTTGCAGGCTATACAGATTCTTAACAGGCCAAGCAAGTTTTTATAACGTGTGTCATTTCTTTCTTTACTCTCCCACAACCATTGCATGGATAATAATTGAAAATGAAATACAGTTCTAGGATATAATTTCAAAGTTGCTCTCTTCCATTAAGGCTTACACATAATTTATCTTTCCTATATTTGGAACTTAGATATGTCTTTGTGCAAAGTGAGTTGTTGATTACATGATCACTCTATTTATCTCTGTTACAGCACCAGTAATTTATATAGAAAATATACTGGTCCCTAAGGCTGCTTGCTCCTGGTTTCAGAAACCTCAAAATAAAATCAAGATCAATGTGTATATAATGGGAGGTTATAAGTTTTCAGGAAACTTCCTTTAATACACCCTTTTTAATTTGAAGAAGAAAAGGTGCCAACAATAGAAAGTTATAATGTTTGAATCTGTTTCTAATTGGTAGAGTTCACAGAAGCAGTGTTCTGAACTGCTTCAGTAGCACCATTCAGCTTTTCTCAGTTCAAAATGGGAAAGCAATACAAATTGTTATTGATAGTGCCTGAAAAGTATCACTCAATGGCCTCAGAAGTTGAGAATCCATTAGAAGGTAGCTTCCCTATTCATGCCTATGTTTCAAGCTCATGAAATTATGAGTTTCGTCTGGTGTAATACAATGTTTAGAGGTAAGAAATTGAGCACCAGTTATAGATGTTTTACCCCAAGTTATATGAAAGACTCCAGATATCTCAATCTCTAGTATTGTAGTGATGATAATAATTAGTAGTCTCTTAAAGCATCCTTTGGTGAACATCCAGCTGAGCGATGGAAAGACTCATCACAACTGAGTAGAGGTAAGACGTGCTGAACGAATGCATTATGTGGACAACAGCAGAAGCAGCGGGAATCCTGTTTCCACCCAGAATTTGGTATGGGGAAGGGTAGAGGTGACTCTGCACTCAAGAGCACTGGTTGCTCTTCTAGAAGAACTGGGTTCTGTTCCCAGCACCAGCTGGCAGCTCACGAATGCCTGTAACTATAGTCCAGGGGATCTAACACACACAGTACATATACAAACACACAAATAGATGGAACACACATTCAAATAAAATAAAAATAATGGATAAAAATTTAAAAAGAAAAAATAATTTAGTCTGTATCCATCCGAACTGGCTAAAGCCTAATTCTTCTTGACTGAAGTCAATTAAAAGCAAGAAGGGAGCAAGGACTTCTCAATGCAATGATACATGTAAGTCAGGAAGCCTTTTTTTTTCTTTTTTCTCCAGCTCCAGAATACTAAATGACCACAGGAAAAGCACTTCTCTCTTCTGGCCCCAAGTTTCCTTATTTGTAAATTAGAGATAATGTATTGCCCTTTTTGTTCACTACACAGGATTACTAACAAGACTAACTATAACAGTTTGTTGAAGGAATGTTATAACAGACAAGAGTGTGCATACATATTCAAATACCTTAACTTCTCACTATGTCTTCTAGCTTGCACCAGGTGGCCCCCTCTCTAACAGAGAACATAGAGATTCTATTTTCTGTTTGTCCAGCTCCCTGGCTCCTGTTAACTAATCCAGTGACATTCAATGGGCTCTTAGTTATTTGATTTCTTGTTTTAGTCTCAAATTAGCAAAAGAATCCGTTTGTCTAGAGAACTTCTGTCATGTTTAGATAACTTAGCTATTGACTTGGCTGCAGATGAGCACTTTCTCTAAGGGTGAGCAGAGTGGAATGGGAATGAAAAGGCTTTGCAACTTCAGCTAAACAGGAGATAACTCTGGTGCATCATTAACTGCATTGCAGTTTCTTGTTGGTTTTGTCAGCACTGTCAGAAATCTTACTTCATAGATTTTTTTCCATGGTATATAAACCATTTCTCCACTTTCCTTTTTGCAGGTATTTCTAGTAAGAGAATCCATAAGACGTGTTGTCTCAGGATGTGCTTCTCAGCTCACCTAATATGAACCTTAAACTTTGGATAATGAAACTGAAGCCCATCATAAAAGATAAATTTATCACATCAAGCAGTATTCAGTAGATTGTGTTGGATCTGCAGCTTTATTGTTCATGCAAGACATCAGGATATAATTAACTTTTTAAGTTCATAGTAATAAATGCCACTTGATTATCAAATGAGCTAGAAAAATGTTTAAATGCTTACTGATCTTTACATAATTTTATTCATGGGTATAAGAAAAATATATTTTGGATGATGAAATTACTGACCTATATCTCTCAGGCAACTCATTTCTCTCAAGAATTTCTACATATATGATAATCAAAATATCTTGATTCTTTGGAGATTTTTCAAATTCTAAATAATTGTTAGAGAAGATAAGTTAGGAAGGGTGATTACTGAATTGATCAGCTTTGTTCTCTGTTTCAAAAAAAGGACTGCTGGTCAAAGTCTCTTTCTCATAGACTCCTATGAATCATACATGTTGAGAATGCCGTTTTCCACGGCACCTACTCATATAAAGAAGTCTAGCTTGATTTTATTGCCAAAGATTGTGAAGCATGTTCAGTGGGGTGAGAGTTCTGTTTAGAATATGCCCAGGTCCTTGTGTATAGCAAGGGACAGTGAGGTTTGTGATCTGCTTCCAATGAGATGAGGCTCCCATGATCACAGGATGAGATTCATCTTTTGTCCTCCCTGAAGGCTTAGATTTTTCAAAATATATTTTAATAAGGGTTCTTTTTTCCACTGGATGGTTTTATCTCCTTTGTCAGAGATCCAGTGGCCATAGGTATGTGGGTTCATTTCTGGGTCTTCAATTCTATTCCATTGATCTACCTGCCTGTCACTACCAATACCATGCAGTTTTTATCACAATAGCTGTCTCCGGAGAGGCTCTGACACTACCCAACTAATATAGAAGTGGAGGCTCACAGCCATCCATTGGGCTGAGCACAGGGTCCCCAATGAAGGAGTTAGAGAAAGGACCCAAGGAGCTGAAGGGTTTGCAGCCTCTTAGGACGAACAACAATATGAACTACCTAGTACCCTCAGAGCTCCCAGGGACTAAACCATCAACCAAAGAGTACACATGGTGGGACTATTGGCTCTAGCAGCATATGTATAGCAGAAGATGGCCGAGTGAGTTATCAGTGGGAGGAGAGGACCTCAGCCCTGTGAAGGTTCTATGCCCCAGTGTAGGGGAATGCCAGGGCCAGGAAGCAGGAGAGGGTGGGTTAGTGATCAGGGGGAGTGGGGAGGGAACAGGGGTTTGTTTTTGTTTTTTTATTTTTTTTTTGGAGGGGAACCTGGGAAAGGAGATATTGTATGACATATAAATAAAGAAAACATCTAATACAAATTTTATTTTATAAGTGCAGAAAAAATATTATATACATAAAATATATTTTCGATCAATAAAAAAATTTTAGACTTTTAAAAGAAATAAGGGTTCTTATACATTTTAACCTCCCTTCTAGCCCACCACCTACCAGAGGTAGTGGAAACTAAAGGACACATGAGAATGTGAACCTGTTTAGAAATAGTTCTTTGGGGTTTTATTGACAGGATATCAGCAGTTTAGTTCACATAAATCAGCAGCAGTAGCTAGATCCACTTGAAAACACCAAGAGTCAGCAATGGCAGTTTAGTCCAGTAGAAACCACAAGGCTCTGCCAATCACCCCGAGTCTGGGGAAGTGGCCAGAAGCTGCTGGAATACCACGAGGAGTCCTTTGGTGCATTTCTCTCTCCAAACTCACAACAAACGATGATCAGCAAAGAAGGCAAGGTGAACCAATGCCACGGCATCATCCACTGTCTCTTGGGATATACTTATACCCTTCCCAAACATCATGTGTCCTCCCAAGCATCTGCTCCAGCAAAATAGCACATGTCCTTTTCCTAGGCAGCTTCTAGAAGAACACCACAGGTCTGCTTCAGCAAAACATCCCCTCCCAAGACAGTTTCCAGAAAAACATCACATGACACAATTAAACCACAATTTCTCCAAAGAAACTAGAAATTTCCACTTTACCTCTCAAACTCAAACAGCTGGCTTAAATGTTCTCTGTTCTTTCAATTTCAAGAAATGATTCTTTGTTTTTTCTAAGTTCTCTGTCTCTCTTTATCCCTCTGTCTGTCTCTGTCTCTCTCTGCATGTCTATCTCTGTTTCTTTTTTGTGCATGTATCATATATTCAAATATTCAACCCAGTGCCTTCTACTCTGAAAGAGTAAGAGAGAGAAGGAAAGTGCTTTAATCAGGAAAAGTATAGTTCAGGGATGTGTGTGACAGGTAAAAGTGAAGTTGTTACCTGCCAGGATAGTAGGAGTATAGAATGGACAGTGTTATAAAAACTAATGCTAATCACTAATAATATTGACAGCTCAAACCCAACTTGGTATAATTGAAAGACTCATCGTAGTGGCATTTATTATCATTCTATCTGGGATTCTCCACTTGTCTTTTGCATTCATCGTCTTACTGTTTTCTACTCATTTCTGTTAATATGTTGTCTCCTTTACAGAGCTTCATTTGACTTCAATTACAACTGGCCCATGTCACTCTCTATTTCTCTCTAACTGGTAGTATTCTGCTTGCAGAGAATTGTAATTACATGTGTGATCTTTTGATACACACACACACACACACACACACACACACACAATCATCTGTCTTACTGTCTTGTGAATTCTGTGACTGGTTGTTCTTTTCCTGTATGATGAGATTTATTATAATTCTTGTGCTTCCAGAACTTTAGTAAAACACCAGCAGCCTGTTAGTCTGCCTTTAGATAGGCGCTTGATTCTGTTTGTCACTGTAGTTTTGAAAGGCAGAATTTCTAATGGAACTATCAAGAGTAGTGTCATGCTTGGAAGATAGGAAGTGGCATTAACCAGGGTAGTCTCAACTCTGTTCTCAGTGTGACAATGTGCTGGAAACTTTTTAAGGTTTTGGGCAGCAGCCATCTTTCTGAGGGCAAATCTGACTCGAGGGCAGCACGTTACAAACCGTACTCCCAGCCTCACAAGAGGCTGCCTCAAGAAGTGCTCCAAGTTGAGGTACTTTTAGGAACTGTGCCTACTTTTCTGTCTTTTGAACATCATCATGCATTTCAGCTATTAAATGTTCTGCCAAGTTTTGTAGTAAAATAGCCTGTTAAACTTTGTTTAACCTTGCTCTTTCTGAACTAATTTGATCTCAGAATTCATTTGGTGCATATTACCAGTTATAATTATATGGTCTTAGAACTCTGTGGAAATGGTTTGGAAAAGACTGGCCTGCTCTCTTTTTTGGAGATCATGAGCGCGACACTCTACTCACATCTGCGGGTCAGTATTTCTTCTCACTCTAACCAACTTGTATCCCGAGAGCTTCATAGAGAACAACACAGAAGCGGGCACGATTTCCACATTCAACTTTGGGATTTGGCTTTCCAAAACTTTCCCAAGCTCCTTTTCGTAGAACAACAACCTCAAATATTCTGTTAGTGATAAAAAAATAAAAGAGAGAATATTTGTTTTTTTTTTTTTATAAAAAAAAGTTTTTGTTTTGTAGGTATGGTAAGAAAATAAAAAGAAATAACAAGCAAGATAGAATGATATAGATGTTGATAATTAGACATTATGATTATTGGAATTTATAACAAAGAACTATAGAAGAGTCAGATAGGCAGGAGAAATCTAGATCAAGCAGGAAGGAACAATTGCTACACTTAGAAGAACCACACCAAATAAGTGAAGTTAAATTCAATATACAAGTGCTTCCGGGTATAATGCATAATAACTCTAGTTTTGGTGTAGTTTGAGACTGTGACTAGGTATTTTGTAATAAAATCATTTTGCTGTTGCTTAGCCAGAAGGTAAGGGAGTCTGAAGGACATATAAGAGGTCAGATGATATGTACGCTTTCAGAGATGTGTGGCTGAACTAACCTTCAGCAGGCTTGAGAAACCCAGGGCTTCAGCTCTGCTTCTTATTAGAGTCTCGAGAAGCCACACCAGTAGGTAAGGTTCTTCCCTTACCATGTCAGGATTCCTGAGCTCCAGAGAGTTCACATCCATTTCTGGCAACACCAGCGGGTGGACAACAGGTTGTGTTTAGGTCGCTCATGGAGTTTGGGGAAGAATTAGAAATGATCAAAATAAAACCTTGATAAACTTCAAGAACAATGAAGTTATTAGCATTAGTGAGGCCAAGATCTCTTTGGTCTTCTGTGGACTAGAATGCTCTGTCCGTGTAAATATGTTTATTGAACACTTAATCTGAAACCAACGTGAAAATTACCTCCCTATGGCTTTGGAAACAGAAGGAGGTGGGTTTGGCTCAGGCTCTTCCCCAGCCTTAGAGCGAGCAATCACGTCCCCATTTCAATTTCCCAGATTCCCTTGCCAGCAAAGGACTGCTGGAGAAAATAAAGTGTTCCCATTAAATCTTTATAAGTTAGGAAGGGATTTGGTGCACTATCAAAGCCTCGTCAGTGGCTTTTTAAATGGTAGATGAGGTTATTCTTTGCATGTTTTATAAAGTTATCTCATTTGCATTAAATATGTATTGTGTGTATTCAGTTATTTCACACCAACTATGTGATGGTGCCAGTAATTTTGCCTTCTGTCCCGCAGGTCCCATCTCCTGTCCCTCCCCAGCAGTACACAGCTCCCCATGGGTTCCAGGGAAAATTGGGCAGCTCTACAGTTGAAATGATGTGTTTCCCCGAGTCTCATTTTTAAGGAGGCTTTATCAGGTTTAATTAGACAGCTGCCATCTCCTGTGGCTTGCAGTATATATTTAAGGAGAGAAACATGAGTCGTCCTCTGTAAAATGAAAAACAATGTCATCAAAGCTGTCTCTCCTGTGGTCTGCTGGCCCTTTACCCACAGTCTAGATACATGTTCAAACTCCTTTCAGGATTCTGTGGAGAGTTTCTCAGCAAAGACGCACAAGATGTGTTGGCGTTGATGGCTGTGTTTTTATAGCAAAATGTCTAAAGTGGATTAAAAACTTCAGTAAGGAAATAACTTGGCACAGAGAAGACCGATTAGTGTCCTCTGGAGTGAGGGAAGTTTGACCCCCAAAAGACAATGCTCGATATACTTTGCACTTTCCATTAGTTCTGGTAATACTGTCCTAGGGTGGCTTATCCTTAAAAGACTGTGAACGTATGAGTTTAGAGAAAGACAGAAATGCAGGGAGGGACAGGAGGAAAGAGACTAACAACCAGCCGTGGAGAGTGGTGGCTTTTCCCCTGTTCAGCTTTGGTGACTCATTAGTCCTGATTTTTTCATTTTCTTCTACATTGCCCTTGATATTTGTGAACTGTTTCTAGACCATCTGAGAATCATTTCCTTTTGCTGTGATGAAATATAATGGCAGAAGCAACTGAGGAAAAAAAATGTTTATTTGGCTCACAATTCCAGGTTATAGACCATTATTGCAGACAGGTGGAAGAAACTCAAATAAACTACTCAGATCCTTGGTTAAGAAAAGAGAGAATAACTGCATATGTGCTGGGCCTTAGTTCCATCTCTCTTTCTGTCTCTTTTCAGCCCAGAACTCAGTCATGAAATGACGCTGTTCAGATTATGGGGAATCATCTCACCTCAGTAAATCTAAGAAGAGAATCCTCCACAGACTTGTCCACCCTATTCTAGACTAGACAATTCCTCATGGAGACTGTCTAGTTGACAGTTAAAATTACACACTACACAAACATCCCTGGATCTTTTTTTTTTTTGAAGCAAACTTT
>NW_022196895.1:75180274-75183566 GCF_008632895.1 Mastomys coucha
AAAAAAAAAAAAAAAAGAAAAAGAAAAAGAAAAAAAAGAAACAAAAACTAAAACAATCCCCTCTTCTCTCCCCCCTCCCCCTGCTAACCATTCCACCCTGCCCCTGCTTACTGGTCCTGGCATTCCCCTACACTGGGGCATATAGAACCTTCACAGGGTCAAGGTCCTCTCCCATTGATGATCGGCTTGGCCATCCTCTGCTGTACAGATGCTGCTGGAGCCATGAGTCCCCCCCATGTGTACTCTTTGGTTGGTGGTTTAGTCCCTGGGAGCTTTGAGGGTACAAGTTAGTTCATATTGTTGTTCCTCCTAAGGGGCTGCAAACCCTTCAGCTCCTTGGGTCTTTTCTCTAGCTCCTTCATTGGGACCCTGTGCTCAGTCCAATGGATGGCTGTGATCCTCTACTTCTGTATTAGTCAGCATCCCTGGATCCTAATATGGTGCTGTGAATTGCCCATCCAGGGGCCTGCTTGGCACTTTGCTCATTCTAGTACTTGTGTCCAATAGCAGTATCTCCATCAACATCACTACTTAAAGTTTTATATTTTGGGGGTACTTTTTTACATCTATAAAACAAATTTCATCAAGACAAACCCTAACTCTGTTTTCACTTAGATTCTATCTTCCAAAAATCTAAAAAGGGACGAAGGAAGGAGGAAGAGAGAAGTAGGAGTGGGGGGGGAAGCCTACACCTGCTTCCAGGAATCCCCAATGTCCTCCGAAAAGTTGCCTTTTTTCCCGAGTCTCCCCACCTTTCCTCTAAAGCAGAGCAAATCCTCCACAATGCATCAGAGAACAGCTGCAAACTAACGTTCCTCTCCTAAGACCTTCATCATTTCACCGAGTCTTGACTGTCTTCCTCGGCAATTTGCATGAAATGCTGATCATCCATGGAGCCAAAAGGTAGCAATCAGGACAGTTGTGACTGTTCAGACCTTCATGATACTCAAAACCCAAAGAGTTGAATTGTGTGCAGCAAGGGATGGGGCCTAGAATGTACTTGGCTTAAGATAAGTAAGAAATAAACAAGCAGAAAATTATCATTAAACACACACAGGTAGTAAATTGACTAAGTCTGATGTGTCATTAAGTATAGTAAATTCTCCATGAAAACATCACATTTAATCTTTCATATGTTCTGAGGACCTGTCATACATATGAAGACACATGAATATAGGTTCAATATTCATTATGCATATTTTATTCTTTCTAAGGCTCATTGTTCTCTTTAACGTCACTAATGTGGGTGGGGTGACCATTTGACCAAACTGCTTTGACCTTCCAGAGAAAGATCAGTAATCAGTTGTTTCTTCAAAAATAGAAATGTATATACTTTGGTGGCCATGAGGATATGAACTGATATGTGTAAACAGGGCAGAGCAGTGGTGGCATGTAGGACCTGGTCAGTACTTGAAAATTTTTCTCCTTTTTCATAGCTGACTTAGTATTGAGTGTGATGATAGTGTGTAATTCACCACTGAAGATTTATAGTTGTGAATAGTTTCCGATATTCATCACACAAATATTTATGGAGCGACATTAAATAGAATATGTTTGATGTATAACACTAAAACAATCAAAAATTCTATCTACAAGGAGTTATTATTAAATAAAGAGTTGTATTGTTAGTAGTTGATGATGTAATACTATTATACACAAATAAAGGTCATATTTAAATCTTTTTTTAATTTTTTTAAAAAATTTGTCAACCTAAACCTTTTCTTCTTTGAGTCTCCTGGGATTATGGCTGCACTTAAGGAACTGTATGGATACACAAGTGTTTATCAATGAAACTGTAAATAAAACTTATGCACGGTATTTGACTGCCTTATTCCTTTGATAGAAGGAGAACTGTCGTTTGGCATCTGCTGAAGAGTGGCGTGAGTCCTTCACATCCCAGCTCTGCTGATACTGGATTCTGCACATACTGGATTCTGTGGTCTCAGCTAGAGTGATCTCCTGATTACTAGTGGATCCTGCAGGTGCTCTGGATCCCGTGGAAGGTTCACATTTCTGTGGCAGGGAATCCTTGTACCCTTTCAGAGCAGACCAGTGGCATCACCCCTGTCTCCCATGAGGCATCAGTGCTGAATAGGAATGAGTAAAGCGTGTAAAACTTAGCCTCCTTTCCATGACCGAACCGTGCTCCTTCACACTCTTCAACAGTTCTAGAGCATCTGCATTTCACTGTGTTCCTACCTGTTGTGCCTTGGATTTTAAATATCTCCTAAAAGTCCATGCGCTAAAAGAGCTTTCCCAGAGAGGCTGACTGGGAGGACGAAGGATCTTCCCGCGTCCTAATGAAACCCTTTCAGACATTGTAAGCAAGCATGGTTTTAAAGGAGGCAGTGAAGCACAATCCTTCCATTTGCTCTTTTCACTCCTCAGCCAGATGGTGGATTGTTTTGCTCAGCTGTGTACTCTTGCTCTGATGAACTACCACCAACTAATCATGGGCTCACACTTCTAAAACTATGATCCCATATAAGCTAAATGAATTGTATTCGTTCATATGCTGTTTGTTTCTGGTCTGTAGATGAGAACCCAGGCAAGAACCTGCTTGGAATTCCTTCTCTCTGTTCACTGTCCTCTTTCCTTCTCTTGAACTTTGAGATATCCCAGTAAAAAGATTGGGATTTGTATCTAACCAACTCCACTCATTTTCATCTTCAAAAAAATGACCCAGATGTGTTTGCCTTATCTCCCTGTGAACCTTCTTGCTGTGGCTCACATGCCTTCTGGACCTGATGCAAGATGTAGAGGATATTCCCTAGACTTTTCTAGAAATTTGATGGTCGGAGATTTCTAGGCATAGCTTCTTAGGATCCATAGGCTGAGTTAGAGCAAATCACTCTGGATAATAAAACTGTTAGCAACAATACCGTGAGAATTATATAAATAATAGTGCTGTGTTTCATACCAATAAGGAATATGTAAATGACATGAAGAATAAGTAGGTTTTGGACTAAGAAAATAATCACTGTGTCAGGATAAAAGTGCCAGCATTTGTTTAAATTTTCAAAATAAAACGGTAATGTAGGAAGACAAAAGAATGAATGGCTTCATTAAATGGAAATCAGCTTGGTTAGCAGTATAGAACAGAGACATTATATTCCTGAACTATTTTAAAGCTGTTTTTCCATATTTAACATATAAAGGTAAGACATATAAAACATTTTACAAAGGCAATATAAATATATACATACGTTATAGAAAACCAAACAACTCTGGAAATCAGTTTGGCGGTTCATCCGGAAAATGGACATAGTACTACCAGAGGACCCGGCTATAC
>NW_022196895.1:75184579-75184949 GCF_008632895.1 Mastomys coucha
GTGTGTGTGTGTGTGTGTGTGTGTGTGTGTGTGTGTGTGTGTGTGTTTCATTAATGAACCCAAAATGTTAAATGTTAATTAATGGTAGTGCTGTAATTCTGGGAAGATTTTAACCTCCCAAAAGCTTTTTACCTGTGGGAAGCAGATGTCCCATACATTTCAGACTCAGGCAGGGCCAGGTTCATCATGAAAGCAAGCAGATGGTGTAGGTTTGCATTTGTTTAATAAGCCTATTATATATAATTAAAAATTCATTCTTAGACTTCTGCTGCTCTAGAACTACTTCTGTTACCAAAATCTGTATTAGATGGAGTTCTGTAGAGGACAGAACCTATAGAATTAGATGGAGTTCTGTAGAGGACAGAACCTA
>NW_022196895.1:75184966-75217300 GCF_008632895.1 Mastomys coucha
AGATGGAGTTCTGTAGAGGACAGAACCTATAGAATTAGATGGAGTTCTGTAGAGGACAGAACCTATAGTATTTGTTAGAATGGCTTATAGACTGTGGTCCAAGTAGTCCAATAAGGGCTGTCTACCAATCAGTGGTACAAGAATCCTGTAAGTGTTCAATCCACAAGGCTGACTGTCTCAGATAGTCTACAGTATATGCCAAAATTCCAAAGAAGCTGGCTCTAATGTCAGTGAAGGAATAGACTTGCCAGCCATAGTGAGAGCAAACAGACAAAGAGAGCATGCTTTCTTCTTCCATCTCTTTTACACTGGTTACCAGAAAAAGTTGTGGTCCAGATTAAAGATGGATCTTTCCACCTTAAACCATCTACATTAAAGGCATGTCTTCAAAAAAAATAGGATTAAAAGTGGGAGGACACACTTTTAATAAATTGATTGTCATTCATAGAACAATGTACTCAACTGGAGACAATGTACCAGGCCATATGGAAAGATTTTGAATCTCCTACTGTATATGGAAGCTTTCTATATGTCCTTATCCTTTATCCTCACATACTAACTCCTATGGGCCAGGCTACAGGACTTTGAATATCAAAGTATTGCAATACTGTAAGCATTTTGTCATCAGATACAAATCCATTTTACTGGTGGGTGCATTCTCGGTTTATTATTATTGGATCTTAACTTACTATTGAATATAAAACATTTAATATTGAGTGCAGAGGCTCTTTATTTTTCTATTTTAAGAAAATTTCACTTAGATTCTGAATACAAGTTGTATTTAAATTGTTTTATTCTGATACTAAAGAAAAATAAGGTAGTATGTAAATTGTTGCTGGAGGTCACAATAATAAGTGTCAAAACCAAGAGGGTTTGTTGAAATCTTCCCTGCTCTAAAGCAGAGATAACCATAAAGCTACTTGTCTATTCTGATCACTTCCTCAACTTATTTCTAAGTTCTTTAAAGATATGTATAAGAAAACATCAGAAAGTTACATAGGCCAGGTTCCTGCTATTTATATGTATAAGAGTTGGTTATAATAGTTTGTATAAGAGTTTTATTCTGAACTCAGCCACTACCATTGAAGCAAATGCATTATACTTTACATGTGTTAATAAAAATTCCTTCAATCACCAAACAAAAATTAGACCTGTAACCTTGTAGATGATAGTGATTATTAGAGATTTTACATGGAATAAAGATGGAGTCATGCCATTTATGTTATTCTTGCCCCACAAATGTTAAGTCAGATTCTGTAGATTGATCATAGGTCTCAGAATTTGAAGTGCTCATTTTCTTAAGGAAAATATGTTTGGAATTTCTCTTTTGAAATGAATCATAATCTCTATTTTCATTTCAAAACTCTTTGATATCTGTGTAAACTCATTCATTACCTAAAAAGAAAGATTATTTCCAAGTATTTGAATAGTCATAGAGAACAAGCAGAGGACAGCTGGTCCTAATCTGCACAGTGCTCCAGGGCTTCTTTTCACTCAGCTTCCTGCCTCTCATCCACATTCTGTCATCTTTGTTGATACTTTGAATATCTTCTACGATTTTAATGACATTTCTTTTCTGTTAATATTTTTTGCTATTTTCCCCTCCCCTCTCTTCTGTTTCCTTTCTTCCTTCCTCCTCATTGGTTACTTCTCTCCAGAACTGAATATGTATGTACCTGTCCCTTATTATTCATTTTTATAGAAATGCTTTTGCTTATAGATTCTGGGATGCTTATCATGTTAAATCATGACTCAGGTTAGAGGGGCATACTTATAAGCTGTTTTTCCAGTGAAAAACATTGCCTTAAGTATCAATGGTGGCCTTTTTGGAATTTCTATCATTTCCATTGGATTGGGATGTAGTCTCAATCCTGTAAAGATTATCATGTAAAATTAGATTTTGGTCATTTCCCTTTTTCAAGACTTTGAAGTATGCTTAAAGTTCTTTGCCCTGAGATGCTGGTTTATGAGGTGGGAGGGATATTAGTTCAGGGTCACTGTGAAATGATAAACTTGTAAGAGACTTTATGTAGGACGGTGTTAGATAATGAACACTCAAGAAATGTTACTGTTATGTTTTGACACTCCTATGTAATAATACATAAGAGGAAATCAAGTGCTTTCTCATGCTTATCCCCAACTGAGTTTATTTAAAGACATTCATTCCTTAATTTGCCTTGAAAATATATTACCAAGTAATGGCAGCTAATGAAATGGAGTCACACATGCTTTGCATAGTTTTGAAAATGAGCTTTGAATGCAGAAATACAACTCCCCTCTGATTTGCCCAAAGAGATGCTCCTAAGATTGCTAACACTCTAGAAGACAAGGGTGTTTGAATGCAGGTAAGATAAAACAAACTGGGAACTACAGATTGCCTGTATTATTTATAATTTTCTATATTATTGCTTTAAAATATGAAAGATCAACTTTTATTATATTTAAACTATTTTTCTTGGGCTTTTTTTTTTATCCCACACAGCTGATTCTAATTGGAACTGACACACCCAGGCTTTATAACTCCCGTTCTTCCAGTGGAAGCTTTGTTTCACTAAGGTTCAGCAATTATTTCTCATTTAGTTCAATTTCTACTCCTGTTCCTGGAAGTGTTTGTTTTGCTTTTAGGTAGTAGAAACCGTCTTCGTGTCTCTGCTAGTGTGTGGCGGCTCCTCTATGTTTTCTATTTCTTTTCTTTTATACTACTCAAGTTGAGTTCTAGTATTGAAAACCTGACTCATTTCTACTTCTCTGCCTGATGTTTATCCACATCCTATTGCACATGTAATGTGTATCACAACGTACCATACATACTCCTTAATTCCTGTAGTTTATCAGAACCACTTTTTTTTTTTGCTATTTCTATTTTTTCTCTCTTTAAAGCAGGTTCTTATGGATCAGTCCAGACTGGCCATGGAACTCACAATCACTCCATTTTAGCCTTTTAAAACTTGGATTACGTGTATGGCTGTGTACACATACTGAGCCCAAGTATGCACTCTCATCTGCACTTCCAAGACCTCAATTCTTCAAACCTTTTGGACCTAGCTTCTCAGTACTCATCAGCAGTCTGCTCCTTGATACATTCAAAATAGAACCCTGAGCACCTTAATTTGCATACATCTTTAACAGTAACCTGCCTATGACAATTTTATCTTCTTTAATACATCTGGCAAATGCCCTTTAGAATTAGAAGGAGAAAGCTTTCATCTAATTATAATAGTTTACATATGCAAATGTTATCAGATTTAATAATCATGTTTCCCTAGAAATGATGAACAAAGCCACGTGTATTTTAAATGGCTCATAAATCCTGCTGATTAAGTTACTGTCCTGAGACATTTACTATAAATAAATTATTGCCATTTGACTTCTAATCTATGCTTTAACCTACATCTTAAGCTGATATCCCTATATTTAAAATTTTATGTGGCTTATAATGAATAACCCAATTCAAGGAGATAATCAGATAACTCTTGATATCTGTTGTTTTTCTTTCAGTCTGAACCTTGTCTTATTGGCTTGAACTTATCTACTTTAAAATAACTTTTTACTACAGTATGAATTATGAATGAGAAACAGTGTACTGTGTTCTGTTATGTGTAAACTGACAAGTCCAGATGAGTAAGCTGTGTAACTCAGGTGAGAAACCCCTGCAGTGTATCAGTGAACTTGTGATACCCGGCTGATGGGCTGCATTAAGTGGTAAGCTTGGAAAGAACATGACTTTAGCACAGATGCTGACCACTGAAGAAAATCTTAAAAATATGAGAATGCCTACTGTTGAATTCTTAGGTAAGATGCTCAAAATAGATGAATCTGAATGTGCATGTGTGAGTATCAGGAATGACCTGGCACTTAGGGTTTTCAACATTATCCACTCTAAACCCAAGGAAGTGCTGAACTCGGGTGTCCTTATCTCCCTTGAAGTGACTTGGAGTTTAAGGCTCAAAGGAGTAAGCATTTGGCCATTCAGAAATGGCAACTGAACCTGAATAATTAGACACATGTTTAGACTGAAGTACTAGCCATCGCTCTTCTTCACAGAAGGGGTCAGCTTGCCCCCATGCAGGGATGTTATTTGAAGTGGATGGGGTAAATTGAGAGGCAATTGATTATAAATTGCACTAGAAACATGGAAAGGGATCAGTTGTTAGGATACTCCAGCCAGGATAATTTTGCCTCAATTTGAGGGGATTGTTTCCAATAATTAAGCTATCTAACCAAAGAACAATCTATCTACTCAAGCAAATGAGAAACTTATTGCTGAAGACATTTGAGATGAACTCCAAAGACCATTCCTCATACATGCTAGGAGACACTGCTGAATGGGTGTCCCTCATCACAGATAGAGCTTTACCTAACTTGGAGACTTGGGTTGGGGATGGTGAAATGAAGAAGAGACAAATTACTTGGACTTCAGTATTTGTGTCATACTTTCTTAACACTGAAGTCTTATGAATATGGGCAATTGGAGTTCAAGGCTAGCATTTCTTGCAGAAGTTATTTTTAGAGAGATTTCTAATTGACTTTCATATTCAGAATGATAGACAATGATTGGCTGGAGCTCTGATGATTTAAGCTTTCTTAATACTTAAGATTTATTTCCTATTACTGATGCTTTTGAAAGCATCATCATTTCTGGAATATAATTATATGTGAATATTTATTTTATTCAAATAGCACCTTGACCTATGCACGTTCATTTATTTGAAAGGCTTCTGAGTTCTCATTAGACATGTCAAAATGCCAGTGAAGAATTTGGGGTGAATTAGACTGCTCTTTAAAACTGGAGTATAATTAAGTTTAGGCAAGTGATTAGGAATTGCTGAAAGGGACTGCCACCTCTTATCTTCAAGCATGTCTCACTTCTTTCCTTTAGCACTCTTGTGAAGCACAAAAATTTTCCTACTCATCTGTGATTTCCATTAAGAAAACTATTTTTCCAGTGAAATTTTATATCCTGAAACAAATTTAATTCCATGTATGAGTGTCCAACCTTAAAAGCTGTTCCTGGGAGATCCCAATGGGTGTTTATGTACTGATGCGAACTAATATAAACTGTTCTAACATTTTATCTTGGATCCAAGCGCAGCCCATAAAATACTCAGCAACTCATGCAACAGCAGCTTCAGCTCATTCCCACGGGCTCATCCCCACCTCATTTGCTTTGTATTTGGAGAGGAATAAAGCCCTAGAAAACATTTAACTTTCATAAGAGTACTAAGATGACATATAATAGTAGCCAAATAACAATATTAGCCACGATTTGGTTCTGTTCCCCTCAAGCAATTTTCAAAGTATGCATATAGCCCTCACCTTACTTTTATAGTCATATATAGCAAATTGGGTTGCCATTGTCAACAATAGTTAAGGACATAGTGCTAATGAAAAAGATTTTTCTAATATTTCAAGTAAAAGGAGCCCTATGGGATATAATACTTCTATTAAATCTTTGAGAAGTTCTTACCATATCTTTTCATCAAAATCATTCCCACTCCTTCCTCTAACTCTCCCCAGGTTCATCCCAATTCCCTACCCCCCAGTACCAGCTATCTCATTTATATTTTAAACAACCCACCAAGTCTAGTTTAAGCTGTCCGTGCACTGTGGGTAGGGACCATCCACTGGATCTGTTTAACCTGCTGGAACCACACTGTTAAGGAAATAGCTCTGCTTCCTTCACAAGCCATCAGTTGTCAATAATACCTCAGTTAGTAGAATGTACTGATAGCCTCTTTCCCTCTATGCTAAAATGTTGAATGGCTTGATCTCGTGTATGTCTTGTACAGGGAATCTCATTTGAGTTCATGAATGTTGTTAGTTTTTCTGCCAAGTCTAGAAGATGGTGCTTTACTCTGATATTCCCCAGACTCTGGCTCTTACAATCCTTCCGCCTCTATTCTGCAATGGTTGCTGAATCTCGAGGGTGGGAAGGGTGATGTAGATAACCTACTTGTGGATGAGCGCTGCATTGACACGGTCTACACTTCGATCAGGTGTGAGTTTTCTCATTAAGCACCATCTACTGTGCAAGGGAGATTCCGGGACGAGTCCTGAGATCTACATTAATCAGTGGGTACAGACATAAATTTGGAGAGTAGCTTGATATTATGTCAACCTAAATAATAATAGACATAGGTTCACCCTGGGGCCTGTGAGCTTCCCAACCATTTGTTCTTGGACAGCTTTACAGTACCAAGTTTGTATTTCTTCTTATGACCTCTTGTGAAATGGACCTTAAGTCTAATAGGAATGTGGTTGATTACCCAGTAACATTCATGTCAGTATTACAGTTATGGAAATATCATGCCACATTGGCCAGTATTGTAGTTTACAGAGCTCACACTTGTTAAAGACTACTGGTGACATCTCCTCCAGCAACCCTGTAGCAACTTCACATACTATGAAAACTACCAACAGAGAAAATTCCTGTTGGTTCCACCTTGGTTTCTCAATGTCCTATTACAAAGATATGTAGTATCTTCAACAGGGTCTTACAGTCAAGTTCCAGTGGACAACAAAATACAATGGTAACAGCGTGTATTGTTTTGGTATTCTCAGTGACAAAACTGGCCAACATCTTGGTGGGAAGTATCCCATACTCTATGCTTCGGTTTTTATTTGTTGATATATTTGCTATGTGGCTTCTGGGAAACATACTATCCCTTCTATATGGAAGCTCCAGTTAAACTTGAATGTATGTTTGTATGTATGTAAATATGTATGCATGTGTGCATGTATGTATGTGTATGCATGCATTGTGCATGTATGTATGTGTGTATGGCTTGATCTCGTGTACGTCTTGTACACTTATGAAATTCCCCTCTCCACCAATGGACACTTTAAAGAGACATATAGTTTGCAAAAGAATGTAGCTGGGCATCTATGTCACTTGGAGCTCAGAGGTGAGGAACTGTCCCTGTCACCTCTTTACTCTTTTCTCAAGCTCAGTGACAGGGCAGCATATTGACATCTTACACAGTTTAGTGACTTTCCAGAGTCCTATGCCCAAATGCCAACTTCTTTCTCTTTTGCATGCATTATATATTTTAAGTTAAACAAAAAAATTGCCCTAACTATTGTCATGTAAATTTCTATTTTTAAATAAAATATGAATTGGCAATTTAAGCACTATATCTTTGTAATATGTGTTATTATTCTCTATTTTCATTTGGCCAAAGTAAGTGTTTACTTTTATATTCTAAAGAAACTTGTGTTAAGCATTAAATTTTATGTTGAATTTTGAAAGTCTCTCCTTAACTTTTTTGAAATTTAGCTTTTATGCTAGAAGAAAATATAGGTAATGCACTACATAATAGAAAATATGGAAAAGACTTTCTTACTAAGACTCTATTGCCAGGTTAGCTGCCTGCCTCCCCACTGGGGCGCCTTAAGTACAAGCAGGTCAAGGGAGGCAGAACACAGTCTCTAATGGGATCCCCTGCCCATATTTCCCCAGGTGGGAAACAGTGGAGTCTGGGATGATTGCTGCAATGCCCTCATGAAGAGGGCAGAACCCAATTTGGTTTGGAGTAGGTGCTAAGAGTACAGAGGGTCTGGGAGAGAGAAGGCCTTCTCTGGGAGATCTAGGCGTAGCACCTAGGCCTAGATCTCAATGGCCTCTGTTCTCAATGATCGTGGATGAAGAGACAGTCTTTGCTTGCCCAAACTGCCTTATTTTATGGCAAATATAAAGGCATAAATCTTACTCCGGGTGAACCAGGGATTGAATACCTTCTGCAGGAAGTAATGCCCAGGAAGGGAAGCTCTTTGGTTGAATACTCAGGGTCTATATAAAGACCTCATTAGCATGGAGAACTCCAGGTTTTCATGCTACCTCACTGATTGCCATGGTCCTCCCAGTAGGGTGTTGTGGTTACATGTTCCAGAGCAAACAGAGTTTGGCAGAAAGCTGGCCCTATGTCTACCTTACTCAATTCTGAAATTCACAGGGTTTGGGCTCACACAGCCTTACCAGTTCTTCTGTCTGATGGCACAGTCCACTTTCCCCATATTCCATTTGCTCAGGAATTGAGGCAAACAACCTGGTTGTCTCATTAGATGTAGAAAGATCTTTGAAAACAATCTAATGCCCCTTCTTGATAAAGGTCCTGGAGAAATTAGGGATTCAAGAGCAATATCTCAACACAATAAAGACAGTTTACAGCAAACCCACAGTAAATATCAACTTAAATTTAGAGAAATCCAAAGAAATTCCACTAAAATCAGGAATAAGATAAGGCTGTCCACTTTCTCCATATCTGTTCAATACAGCACTTAAATATTAGCTAGAGCAATTAAATAACTAAAAGAGATAAAAAGGATACAAATAGGAAGAAGTCAATTATTTTTATTTGCAGGAGGCATGATAGTATATATAGGCCACTCTAAAAGTTCCACTGGGAAACTCCTAAAGCTGATATACATTGTCAACAAGCTAGCTGGATAGAAAATTAAGTAAAAAAAAAAAAATGGTAGTCTTCCTATGTACAAATGACAAACAGACTGAGAAAGAAATCAAGAAAGCACATTTCACATTAGCCTCAAAAATTATAAAACTTCTTGGAGTAACTTTAACCAGGCAAGGGAAAGACTTGTTTGATGAAAACTTTAAGACATTAAAGAAGGAAAATGAAGAAGATATCAGAAATTGAAAGATTTCCCATGTCTATGGATCAGTAGGATTAATAGTATAAAAATGGCCATCCTACTTAAAGCAATATATACATTCAATGCAATCCTCAACAAAATTTTAACACAATACTTCATGGGTCTTGTAAGAATAATTTCCTATAAGAAATAAATTCCAGTTTTTCCTCCCTGTGCTGCTCCCATAATGATGAGACTACCTGAGGTGAATCTTCCCTGAGTTTAGCTACCTGCCCATTTACAACCATCTCCTCAGCTTTTTCAGGCAAATCTCCACTTTGTTCTTTTTGTTTGTTTGTTTTTAACTTTTGTTTTATTGGGATTTTTTTTGGAATTTTTAAAGACTTTATTTAAATTGTGTGTATGTGTGTCTATGTGGGTATAATAGGAAGGGGTGACCAAGGAGAGTGGAAGAGGGGGCCATACCCCCTGGAGCTGAACATACCGGTGGTATGAGATTCCTCACATAAAATCTGAAAGAAACTAACTTAGTAAAGAGAAGTGCACTCAGCTTCCGAGCCATCCCTCTAGTAATCGCAATGGAGTTAGACTCAGCAATAAAGAACAAAATGATTCTACTTTTAGAAAACTAGATGAACTGAACATAATTATATTAAGGGAAGCAATCCAGTATCTTAGTTAAGGGATATTCCTGTGAAGATACGTCATAACCATGTAATTATTAATTGGGAAAACATTTAATTAGATCTGGCTTGCAGTTTCAGAGACTTAGTCCATTATCTTCGTAACAGGATCTTTCAGTCCTGGACTGCTTCTTCACCAGCGTCTGCCTCAAATCTCTTGCTCCTCTCACTCTTTTCCAGAATCCTCTCTTCCTACCAGTGTCTCACCTCACATTTCCTGTCTCAGTTTATTGGCCATTGATTTTTCTATTGAGAGGTGTTGCTAATAAGAGACTCTATAATTTCTAGCTTTAAATGAAAACACACAAAAAAGAGGATGGCTAAAATAATAATAATCAAATAAGTTGGGAATACCACCATTCATGACCTCAAATGGCATAACAGAGCTTTTGTAGTACAAACAGCATGGTAGACACACACACACACACAAAAAAAAAAACCCACAAACAATGAGACACATGGATCAACAGAATCAAATTGAAAGCCCACACATAAATCCACACAATTATGGACATCTGAATTTTTTATATAAAGAGCCGTAAGTACAAAAAGACAATATTTTCATCAAACAATGTTGGAAAATTTGGATGGCTGAATGTAGGAAAATGCAAGTAGATTTACATTTATTGTCCTGCATAAATCTCAGTTCCTAATGGATCCAAGACCTTAGCATAAAGCCAAATACACTGAACCTGATGGAAATGAAAGTGGGGAATAACCTTAAACTCACTGGCACAAACTTTCTGAACAGAACACCATTAGCAGAAGCACTAAGAACAACTCCATCACCAAATGGGACCTCATGAGACAGAAAAGCTTTTCATGGTAAAGAACACCATTGTTTGGACAGAAAGGCAGCCCACAGAATGGGAATATAATTTTACCAACCTTATATCTGATAGGGGACTAATATCCAAAATATAAGAACTCAAAAAACTGCATATCAAGACAACAAAAAGTCTCAATTTTAAAAAGGGGTACAGCTCTAAACAGAATTCTGAAAAACAGAATCTCAATGTCCAGAAAACACTTAAAGAAAGAAACTTTAAATGTCCTTGGCCATCAGGGAAATTCTAATCAAAACTGCTCCATCTTACATTAGTCAGGATAGCAAAGATAAATAAACTGAATGACAGCTCCTGCTGACAAGGTGGTGGAGTAAAGGGGACTCTCACTGTTGCTGGAGAAATGCAAACTCATATGGCTACTATGGAAACCAATGTGGAAGATGGGAATTGATCTGCCTCAAGATCCATCTCTACTACTCTTGAACAAAATTATACCAAAAGGACATTTCATTATACCACATAGGTACTTGTTCAATCATGTTCATTACTGATGTATTCATAATAGCCAGATATTAGATACAACCTATATACCTGCCAATAGATAAATGGAAAAAAATACATGATACATTTACACAATGGAATATTAATCTGTCATTAAAAATGAAATAATGAAAGTTGCTGGTGAATGAATGGAACTGTTTTTAAAAAATCTTCTTGAATGACTTAACCCAGACCCTGAAAGATAAATATGTTATGTACTCACTTGTATGAAAATGTTAGCTCTTAAACCAAAGATAAGCAAACTACTATCTGAAGAACCGCAGAGGTTAGATACAGAGAACTAGAGGGGAGGACAGATATCCATAGTAGGATAAATAGAATAGGAGTTACGGATGTACCAACCAGGTGGATGGAAGGACAAGAGGATCAAATAGGAAAGGGGGATGAAGAAGGGAATATAAGGAGAGATGCCTACAATTTAACAAAAGAAAAGGTGCTCTTGAATTATGGAGCTATTAGGGAAATGAATACAGAACAAGGGGGATAAAATAAGATTAATGATATTGGAAAAATCATAAGTAATCATATTATTATTTTCAAAAATGTTCAATATGACAATGTATATATTATATATAGCAATGTTCCTACAAGAATCAAGACTATCTAACAAAATACCTCTGCAGAAGGTACAAGAAGTCCTCTTTTAATTAGGGTCTCTAGACTGTCTCAAAATGAAAACAGAAACACACACATACACATACACACATACACACACACACACACACAGAAAAAGACTCAATACTCTTAAGGTCAGTCTGGTCTTACATAGATTGTCTTAAAAAATAAATTTTAAAAAATTCAAGAGTAGGTAATCATGGCTCTCTAAGAGACTCTCCAAACATTACAAACTATTGGTCATGTTCTTGGCTGTCTCCCAAAGGTGGTAGTTAATATGGGAATGTTTTCTCTATTGTTGAAACCACCATACATTTCAAATGCACTGACCAGTGCCCAGAGATGGAACTGACCTGAATGCCCTACACCAACCTCCATGAGGACTAGCTTTCATTGTACCAGAATGCACCATGTGATCTCCCAATGTACAGAAGCAACCAATAGTCCTAGTAGGACTTATGATACATTCAATAAGAGGAAACCATACCTAGTACTGGAAATATAGCCTAATATCCAGGGCTAGTATATTCATAGACCTTGGAAGAAAACCTACAACTACAACTTTCTAAGCCAGACAATTCCCAACTCCATTTTAAATATTGTTCTTATAAGTGCAGTCCTGATTGATTGTTAAGGAAACTTCTCTTTCCAACAGAAGGAAACTGCCATAGAAAATATAACCACAAAGATGTGGAGCTGGGGAGCACAGGCCCAACTGATACATCTGCAGAACAATTCCAATTCCCAAAGTTTGGGGAACATTAAAGAGGAAAGGATGAAAAGATTGTAAGAGCTAGACGATCAGGGAGTTTGCTGTGAGACTGTGTCTCTTAGTGATGTCAGAAACTACACCCATAATGTTTCACCAACATGACTACCTAACCATGAGCTGAACAAGGACAGCAACAGACAGGCCAAAGTAGACCTACGTAAAGAATTACAGACAACTAGGAGATGCTGACTAAGAGAAATTGTCTTCCCCAGGGATGAGCATACTGAATGATTGTCAAACACCAAATGGTCAGTCCTGAACACATACATACAAGTAACACCATATAGACTAAGCCAGTTATAGCTAGGAATATTTAAACATGTACATATATGTGTTTAACAACAGTTAGTGAGAAAGTAAAGAGTGTTTCAAGAGAAGAAAAGGGAGGAGGTAACAGTGTAATTATATTATCTCAAAAAATAAAGGTAATCAAAATTTAGTTTTTCTTCAGTAATTAAATTTTCTGTTATGTTTTTGTAGTGTTCCTAATTGTATAATTTTCTTTACTGCATTTTCTAATTATATATTATTAGTATAAAAACTATAAATATTTGTGTATTAGCCTGTAGCCTCTGATATAAAGATTTCCTTATTTATACAAGTTCCATGAGTACTGTGTGTGGTTTATTCAGCAATGTGGTCTTATCATCAAGTTGTGGGATAACCGAGGCCGTGCTTATTCTTTAATGCTTGGGGGTGTGGTCTATAATAATCCAGGGGCTAACACCTTCAACAAAACAAAAACAACAGAAAAACAAAAAGTCACCTATGCCTAGCATTAGGTATTTAGCCTTTGGTGTCTCCTATGGACATTTCACATCATTACAGGGTTACTCCATTTTAACATTTTTATGCACATGATGCATATGTATATAGATATACATGCATGTTTATATTTGTATATAATATATATGTGTGAGTGTACACACTTTATACACACACACATATATATATGTATGTACACACACACACACACACACACACACACACACACACACATATATATATATATATATATATATATACATATGGGATTTCTTTGTCAAAAATCTTATGGCTATAGGCTCATGGAGTCCAACAACCCTAAGCAAGATAAGAAAAAGAGGAGTTCCTAAATGGGAGAAACAAAACAATAAAAAGAGATGAAGAAGAAGAAGAAGAAGAAGAAGAAGAAGAAGAAGAAGAAGAAGAAGAAGAAGAAGAAGAAGAAGAAGAAGAAGAAAAGAAGAAGAAGAAGAAGAAGAAGAAGAAGAAGAAGAAGAAGAAGAAGAAGAAGAAGAAGAAGAAGAAGAAGAAGAAGAAGAAGAAGAAGATGAAGAAGAAAGAGAGAGAGAGAGAGTCATACAGTCAGACAGTCAGACAGACACAGGCAAAGAGAGACATAGAAAGGCAGACCAGACACAGAAGACAGACAGACAGACAGACAGACAGACAGAGACAGAGACAGAGAGTGGGGTTTCCAATCTAACACTGCCTCCAACATTGTATTCTACACCTTAATCTACCAATGTTCTCCTTTTTCCTAACAAACTTAAAGTCAATTTCTCTGTCTTTCTCTTTTATTAATAGCATATCAGTCAACCTTTTGCATTACTCTGGCTACTTGCCTTCCACATTTTGTCAATCACACCTTCCTCAATATTTTTCAGACTGATGCTTGTTTTGCATTTTCATAGTAGTTGTCTGGTCTGGCATTCTGTGTAATAGCCCCTACCCTCATCATTTCATTGTTACTCTTAGAGTCTACAATCAAGCCTTGTATAGAGCAGCTCATGGTATCAGTCATGTTATAAAGTTGATACCCTTTACCCAGTCTGATCAAGGCTCCTTTATTCTGAGTAGCATACTAAAATCATAGATTTGATTCACTGAACTCAGAAACATTTTATTTTCTTTCTCATCCTGTTTCCTCTTCTTTCCTTGAATTTTAAAACCTAATTTTCCCAGATAAATTGAGCAGCTCCTGCCCTTTCTCTTAAACCTGTTTCTGACATTCTGTGCTACTCTTCTCCTCATCAAGAACATTCTATGAGAATTTCTTTCATGGTCTAAAATATGCATTGTATTAAACACAACTGATCTAGGAGACATGCCATGTTTTATACTTGCACCTTTCCTTAGCAAATTGACTGATGCCTTCCATATTTCTGAAGCACATAGTGCTATAGAGTCTTCTAAGTATGCATGGCGATATTAAATAAAATTAGTCATCAGTACCACCTAGCACTGAATAAAATGTCAGTCTTCTAAGTATGCATACCAACCTTAAAAGTAGTCCTAAGTACCACCTAGTGGTGAAGAAAATCTCAGTTTTCTAAAGTCATTGGTACCCAGTACTGAATAAAGACTCAGTCTTCTGAGTATGCATAGTAGCCGTAAGTGCTGCCTAGTACTGAGGTACCTGGTAAGTCATGCCTGTTAGTATATCACTGCTATTCTTCCTTAGTGAGTACGTTTACACAGAACAATGAGATTCTGAATTGAGAACATCCACACCTATTTTCCAGGATATCTGAGGAAAATAAAGAAAGGAGTCAGTACTATGTGCCAGGTAGGAAAAAAGAAAAGACTCCAGGCGCTCATCAAGGGGAAATGAATGAGTGTTTTGAGCCCCTGCCATCTCTGTTAAGTCATATTGTTATTGGGGTGAGCCTGAAAGTAATATGAGTCCATAGGTCTGAAGTAAGACAGCTGAGATTTTCTGATTCCAATGGGACAAAGAGAGCTTAGGAAAAAAAAACCTCCCCAGGCTTTTTCTATAAGGGTCAATTAGAGACAAACCATTTGACTCATAAAAAGGTATTTATCCACTCTGAGGAACTCCGAACATTTCCACGCTCTTGAGACTCCTGTGTCCCGTACAGCAGAGTGGAGCTTTAAACCTTTATTTGCTGTTAACACATACCGTCCAAGAAATAAAACGATCTCTAAGTATGATTTCTGTGTATAAACTCCTTGTAGCTATTATTGAGCTCACAATAGGTTCTCCAAACTTCTATTAAAATATCAATAGTATTTTTCAGAGCTTAAATTGAGCGGTGATTTTATTTCAGGCTGATCCTATAAAACACTTCTCTTCGAAGATTCTCTTGTTGTTGCTAAAAATGAAAGCCATTCAAACGAGCAGTGATTGAAACAGGGAGAAAGAAGAGGGAAATCAATACTGCATTTTCCAAGGCACTATCTCTGCTTTTGAACCAAGTCCATTAATAACGCCCTTTTGGGAGAGGTATCCTGCAACTTGCTCACAGTGCATTCAGGGGTGAGCTGAAGGGATGGATTTCTGGAAGGCCTCTTGAGAGAGTGACTGCCTAGAAAGTAAAGCTCACTGGTGGAATGCGCACCAAGTAGGCTTCCGGCATTCTCAGGCAAGTTAGCTGAATGAATCTCCCATTCTAGGGAGCATTTTCCCCTACACCTACCTCATCTGAGCATCATTAGAGACAAAGCTGAGAGTGGCTTGAGGGAAAAGCAAGAAGAGGACAATCAGCATCAGGGATACCGGAGCTCTGTTCTCTGTCTGATGAAATCAAGAGAGAATCCCATCCCTTAGCCTTGGGTGATCACCAGGTTTATATTTAGCTTTGACTTTTCCCCAGTGTTTTTCTTTTGCTCCAGAGTTTTTACTAGGGACAAGAAAATTTATAGGAACATTAGAAATCTGGGAGGTTTAGAGCGTGTAATTTACATTATGTTTGCCTTCATTCAAATGAAGGAATTAGAGCTAATGTTTTCTTAATTTCTTTTTTAAATTTATTTACTCACTGTATGTCCCAATATTGGCCATCCCCTCCTCCCATTACCTATCACACAGGTCCTCTTTTTCCTTTGAGAAGAGGGAGCTCTGCTCAGGATACCTCTCCCCGGTTACCCACCCTGCACATTCACTCACTCACTGCAGGACTAAATTCATCTTCTCCAACTGAGGCCAGAAAGGCAGCCCAGTTAGAGGGAACAGGATCCACACCAGAAGGATTCTAATACGTAACAGACATTGGCAATTAAGAGGGGCAAAATGCCTCCACTTCTGTATTAGTCGGGCACTGGCAGAGCCTCTCAGGAGACAGCTATATCAGGCTCCTGTCAGCTAGCACTTGCTGGCATCCACAATAGTGTCTGGATTTGGTGATTGCACATGGGAAGGATTCTCAGGTGGAGCAGTCTCTGGATTGTCCTTTCTTCAGTCTCTGCTCCACAGCTTGTCTCTGCAACTACTTCCATGGGTATTTTGCTCCCCCTTCTAAGAAGGATAAAAGAATGCACACGTTGGTCTTCCTTCTTCTTGAGTTTCTTGTGGTTTGTGGATTGTATCTTAGATATTCCGAGCTTCTGGGCTAATATCCACTTATCAGTGAGTGCATATCATGAGTGTTCTTTTGTGATTGGGTTACCTCACTCAGGATGATATCCTCCAGATCCATCCATTTTCCTAAGAATTTCATAAATTCGTTGTTTTTATTAGCTGAGTATCTTCTGGGTATATGCCCAGGAGTGGTGTTGCTGGGTCCTCCGGTAGTACTATGTCCAACTTTCTGAGGAACCAACAAACTGATTGATACAGAAGTAGAGGCTCACAGCCATCCATTGGACTGAGCATAGGGTCCCCAATGAAGGAGCTAGAGAAAGGATCCAAGGAGCTCTAGGGTTTTGCAGCCCCATAGGAGGAACAACAATATGAACTAACCAGTACCCCCAGAGCTCCCAGGGACTAAACCACCAAGCAAAGAGTCCACATGGTGGGACTAATGGCTCCAGCTGCATATGTAGCAGAGGATGACCTAGTTGGTCATCAGTGGGAAGAGAGGCTCTTGGTCCTGTGAAGGTTCTATGCCCCAGTATAGCAGAATGCCAGGGTCAGGAAGTGGGAGAGGGTTGGCTGGTGAGCAGGGGGAAGGGAGAGGGAATAGAGGTTTTTGGGGAGGGGAAACCAGGAAAGGAGATAACATTTGAAATGTAAATAAATAAAATATCTAATAAAAAAGGGGAGGCAAAAAGACAAAGCTTTGAGGGATAAATACAGATGACAGGCAAGATCACAGAAGATTAAAATCCATTACAAGGCAGAAAGTAATTAGTTCAAATTCAGTCACAGGAGATAGAACACAGAGTGCTAGCAGACATCAGAGCATGACCCAGAGGTAGGAACTGGACATAGCCGTTTCCTCATGAGATGTAGGAATGCTTCCAACACAGGAAAATGGGAAGTGAGATTTTTGTCTTCCTAAGCATAAACTGACCCACAAGGGGCCTCCAGAAACCAACATGGCCACCAATGATGTATATTTTAGCTACTTTAAATGGGGGGAAATAATATTTGTTTACTTGTAAGTAACTGTAATCTTTATTACAGTCAGGTAATTTTTGTCAATTCTTGAAACAGACTCTAAAGGGCAAAATGGCTTTGAATTCAAATCCCAGAACAATTCTTGTAGAGTTAGTTGCCTGGCTCTACGAATACACATTTCATACTTATTTAGGACTTACTATGTCATGACTAAAGTGGATATGAAATTGGAAAAAACACCTTATAGCATTATAAGGAGTGGAAGGAATGGCAAAGCTTTCTATTCCCAGCCACTAATCAATCCTTTCAGGTTTGCTACTTATGGCCTCAACCCTCTGACGAGCTGACAGTTCTTCCTATATTTTCGCCTATTTTACTCAATGTCAGTGCCTCTCTTCTGCTTACTCAAAGGAGAACCATATCTACAAACAAGACAAAACTAGAATTGACCCTCTCTCTTGAAAATACTCCCGGCCAGGACTCGGATCCAAGCCACTGCTGCCTCTTACGGGTCATTCTGCAAGGCTCTCCATTTCTTCTGCTCTTGTTCTCACTAGCTGAACTCAACAGAGCAGCCGAAACGATCCTGTTAAAAGCTGTCAAATCACGCCACTTTTCTCAACAGTCTCTAGCGGCTTGACATTTCCAATTCAGTAAGAGGCAAAAATCCCTTCTTATATTTCCAACTGTGGTTCTGCATCTTGGCTACTGGGTATGTGCTTCTCGGCCATATTTTCACTCCTTACTATTCCCTGACACAGGAGTGGTAACTGTATGGTGGGGATCGGGGAGCCTGGCATATAAGCTGGGTGTCATCCTTCTACTTCAGCCTTTATTCAGAGGCCCCTCTGCACAGAACTTGTCAGGTATCTCTAGTATTTAATTCAAAGTTACTTTCTAAGTGAGATTTCCCTGATTATGTGTTGAAATTTGAAGCCAATCATTCATCATTAAATGATATAATCCTCCTCTCCCTTGGCTTTCCTGTTTATTATTTACTGAAAATAAATTTTGGATTAAACGTCCATTTCCTACTAATATGATAGCTTTACTATTGTACTCTCAGAGACAAAATATGTACTACCAAATAGCAAATCCTCAGTATTTTCTGAATAAATATATATACATGTATATATAAGGGTATGTATATATAGCTATATATATAATTCACTACTATCTAACACATAGTAAGCTGTCAATGGGTTTTGCATATTATTATATTAAAATATGCTTTTTGAAACCAGATGTGGTGGTCAGTGCTCACAATCCCAGCACTCAGCAAGCTGAGGCAGAAGGATGCTGTAAGTTTGACACCAGCCTGCATTACACAGTAAGCTTCAGATCAAGCCGAGTTACATAGCCTTATGTTAAAAACCCTTCCAAAATGAAAACTAATAATAATATATAATATCTATTTAAATTATAAATGCTTTATATACTGTATATTATATGTTACATAGTATATGGTGTATTTCATATATATCACATGTCACATACCACATATCACTAACATATTTACATATATATGTATATATATACTTTTTGGAGTACTACTCAAGATTACATAATAAAGACACTTCCAAATTATTTGCAAATGTTGATTAAGTAGTTGTAGTATTTTATTATCTTTGTATGGCATGTATGTACTTGTGTTAGGGACAAATCTTTCAAATAAGGACACTGTGTAGCTTTCCTCAGGTTTCACAGACACTTTTGTGCTTTATCTTTTCACAGGGCTTGTCAGCGTCTGTACATCGACTCTGAAACACAACCCTAGCACGTGCAGTGCAGGCGGATGCTTGTCTGTCTTCCATGGAGGCCAGTGTTTAGCAAGTGAAGGAACTCGAAGGAAATATATATCTGAATTCACAGAATGGTTTCTGGATTCTTATTTATAAGATCAGAAAAATCAGAGCTGTAAGAAAAGACAATCCTCAATTTATAAAGGTTAAACAGGTGGAGTCTGGCAGAAAGCTAGCTGTTACAATTTTTATACAAAAGATCAACAATTTACATTGAAATTTGAAGAGGAGGAAGATAGGTAGAAATAATAGACCACACACAGAGAGGAACCATAATGGTCATGAAATTCTTCAGTTTTTCCAAAGAGAAGAAGCACAGAAAAAAAAAAGTGGGATACAGAAAATGGTTGTTGTTTCCATGGGTGTGACAGTATAGATAACACATCAGTGGATAATAATTAGTAGTTCATAATTGTAAATATTTTAACAAAAGGAAGAATACTTGGTCCTTTGAACCTACGTAGATCATGTTAGACATCTCTTCCTTATGGGCTTAAAATAGTAAAAAAGAAGAAAGTTCACAGAAACAATAGAAACAATGAGGGATTGTCAAACACAGGTTCACAGATTTGAGCTTCACCCTAGAAGAGAGTCTCCATAGTGGGAAAGAGGAGCGTGCACACTAGTTCAGTGCTGTAATAATCCCAGGCCACTTACTTGGTGTGTCACCAGCTCTGCAGGATGTATTCATAGTGAAGGACACAGAGGAGTTCTATGCAGAGAGTTGGGTGTGTGTGGCAAAATATGGCATACAGATCCAGATGAGTGGTAGAAGTGAAAAATCTGACAAATTCTGAAGTCACCTTCCTGACAATTTCAGCTCCCAGGGAGACAGGGGAAGTCTGGAAAGGCAACAAGGGATATGTAGTGCCACCATGAAATTAATTTTGACGAACAAGGAAGAAGTGTTTGGTGATGCAGAAGTGACAGGCACTCAGGGAGAAAATGACCATGTCGTCTGAGAGTTCATAGCAGTTCCGGAAGATAAGCCGACTTAGGAGAACTGGCCTTAGAGATTTTGACATATTTCAACAGGGATGACCTTTAGAAGAGACACCAAATAACTCTAAGCATAAGAGTATGTATAAAAGGAGAAACAGGATAAGTTCGGCTCAGAAAGTGGTAAATTAAATATATGAACTATCTTGTGTGAGATATGCACATATATTTCATTAAATACATACACAGCTGCTATTGGAAACTCTGGTCTATAGATACCTTGATGAAATAAACGTTTTGTTATCGAGTATATGAGATACACACTTGTACACCAGACGATGTTTGCCTGTGTTTACTAGCACTGTTCTCTAACTTCTTAGAAGTCTCATGTTTGTTTTATGTCAGTGTGGAGCCAGAGTTTCTAAATTTTGCTCCAAAGGTAAAAAATGCATTCATATGCAAAAGATATCTCTGTGGTGATTCTGCGTAGTATTGTAATGGTGTCTGGATCCTTTATATGTTAGCTCTATTTACATCGGTATTGTAGTAGTATAGCCTTCTCCGGTTTAAGGCTTGAGAAGGCACTTCATTAAGTCCCCATCTAGAACTGTTAGTAGGGCTGTCACCAAGACCGTGTGCACGGGTCCCCAATTGCATCTTGACTATGCTCTTTAAGCAAAGATAATCAGGGCCTAACACCTGAAACTCCTAGCAGGTCTCTTACCAGACAGAAGTTATTGGACGCTGGTCAATGCCCCTGTTCAATTTCTGTTGCTGTAATAAAAAGCTCTGACAAAAAGCAATGTACAGAAGAAAGGTTTATTTTAGCTCACAATTATAGGTTATAGTACATCACTGTGTGGCGATTTCAGTGGGAGGCATACGAAACAGCTGGTCACATCCCATCGACAGTAAATAGAAAGGAGAGATGAAGGCACGTGTCCTTTCTGGCTTGTGTTCAGCTCCATTTCTTCACTCGTACCACTCACCAGCCCCTGCCTAGCAGCAGTTCTCAACCTTCTTCATGCTGTGACCCTTTCGTACAGCTCATCATGGGTGGTGAGCCCCAATCATAAAAATATTTTCACTGCTACTTCATAACTGTAACGTTGCTACTGTTAGGAATCGCCGTGTAAATATTTTTGACGTAGAGGCTTGCCAATAGGGTCTCAA
Source organism: Mastomys coucha (assembly GCF_008632895.1). Taxonomy (NCBI): domain Eukaryota; kingdom Metazoa; phylum Chordata; class Mammalia; order Rodentia; family Muridae; genus Mastomys; species Mastomys coucha. The sequence goes on from NW_022196895.1 coordinate 75,206,194, forward strand.
CCCACAGGTGGAGAACTGCTGACCTATAGGCAGGGTGCCACCACAGTAGTACTTGGTGTCTTCCCACATGAGTGAACTTAACTAAAGCCAGTTCCCTGCAGAGATGCCCATAAGGCAATCCACGTACAAAAAAAACCTCAACATGACTCCTCCAGGGGATTCTGGGTTGTGTCAAATTGGCAGTTAAAACTAATTGCACAACTTTCTAAGAAGTAAAACTCTAAACAAGAACTTGTTTTTCTGACTAATTTTCTTTGACTTTTTTTGGATTTTTTTTTTATGAATGTATTCTTACAAGCATATGCATATTCATGGGGAGGTAGGTCTCCCTCCTCTCCTTCCATCATGTGGACTCAGGAATCAGGTTTCAACCATCAGATTGGCAGCAAATTCTCTTACCCACTGAGCCACCTCATTGGCCACAAACTAGTTTCCTATCAGTGGTGTTTATGTTGGTTTCAGTTTTGTTAAGTTCTGTACCCGACCTCCATGTATTCTACAGCGTAACTTCTAGACAAAGAACCTGAACTATATTTTTGAGATGATATACCATCACTCACTGTATTGTAGTACACGAAAGGATGCCAGGTAACTCTGACTTGAGTTTTCACATCTTACTTGCAGAAAACTGGCTATAAATGTTTGTTGGTAGTCAATCCCTCAGCTTCTTTTCTTCACTCTCCCCACCCCTAACCTTAGCATCCTATCAGATCAACAAGGACAGATCTCAACCTGATAAAGAAGAACATTGGAGATAAACTACCAAGCAGTTAATCTGAACTATCTTCAGAAAATATTATTTAAAGACAGACCTTGGGGGACAGAGAAGTTTTCAGAATCAAAATAAAGTCATGCTTGGTGTTACAGTGGTTGCCGACCTCTGACTTCCAGCACTTGCAAAGCTGAAACAGTTGAAGTAGTAGTAGCTTGAAGACAGCCTGGGCTTCATAGTGAGATACTTGGAATTGAGTGTCTTTGAACATTGGTTCCTAATCTTTTCTGCTTGTTATAATTATTTTTAGAATAGGTATATTTCACCTTGAGGTTGAGGTATAAAAACAGAGTAGAAAGTTGCAACTATCCTGCAATGAAGGGGTGTGTATGTGTGTGTGTGTGAGTGTGTGTGTGGTTTACAAGTGGACACCAGACGACGATGTTAGGTATCCCTTTGTTTCATCCTCCTGAGACAGAGTCTCTTACTGAACCATTCCAATTTTCAGCTAAGTTGGGTGGCTAGAAAACAAGAAAACTCATCTAGATTACATACCTAAATGTGTAAACTCAGACTTTACATGAAGATAGAGTACCAAGTTACATCCTCATGTTTACACAGCAAGCACTTTCACCTACCAAGCCATCTTCCCAGCCCTGATGGAATACATTTGAAGCTGACACTAGTGGATCTTCCATAGACTATCACTAAGGAGACAACAGATCTCAAACTCAAATTTCTCCAAGAATCTCATGATGGAAGAAATGAAAGACTTCTGAAGCTTGGTACTAGCCAGAGGAGGACCTTGTTTCTGAAAGAGACTTCCCATCAATCTGACAACTGATTGGATCTTCTTGTAGGAAAGACTAAACATATGACAGTGAGAGGCCAGTAATGCCTGGGACTGTTCAGTTAGACGTGCCTCTGGTCCTCTATTTAAACCCAAGACTCAAGTTAGTTAAATATCTGGTATGCTGGGTTTCTTCTTCTAAGTGTGGCCACATTATTAGTTTTCTTTGTCTACCTTTCACTAGTAAAAATAGTGGAGAAGTAATGAAATAAAAAGATGAATTCAAAGCATGGAATCAGGGTCATAGAGTAGCAAAGTTGGCTCTCATAATTCTATGTTTTTCTCTTGAGAAAAGCTTCTCTTTCTGTGACTAGTTCCCCTTAGTTGTGATTCTACTCAGAGATGTATCAGAAACAAAGACATATACAAAAGTCATTAGAAAATAACATAAAATAATAGTAAATTTTCCTAAAGAAAAAATTGGATTGGATTTGACCTTATTCCATGAATAACTAAGAGGTGAAAAACACACTTTTAAATCTTAAAAAAAAAACAGACAAAGAGCTCATGAGTAAAATTACAAATTTACAAACAGATCATGTTACTAAATACCAGAGCCAGTTGCTTTGTTCAATTTTACATACTGTGCACTCAAACTAGGAAAAGGCTCTTGTCATAGAATAAATATTGTGATTATTGACTTAATAACCAGGAAATTATTTAACGCCACTATACTAATTCAACTTTCTAGCTCAACTGTATTGAAACAATTTACAGTTGAAGTTACATACTCATTATGGAAGATCCATAAATAATAATGGAGAACAGAATTCACATTAAGAAACTCAAGTTACAGTAAAACATCTGTATATGAAAAGTTGAAAAGCTTGGATGTGTTGAGTGGCTGTGTTCTGCAAATTACCAACTGGAAAGCGATGTGACTTCAAGTCTTACGATGGTATACTGAGTAGCTGATGGATGAGCAGAGACAGTTAGGAAAGTGGTTGTGGGGATTGTGAGTGATCTTCCTGGATTTCCCCAAATTACAGTGATGTAAGATGTGTCTCAGTTGCCTGTTAAAGTCATCTGGGAGCAGATTTCTCATTGGGAAGTAAGGGGTTATTCTCTTAATTTCCACGTATTTAAGATGGCAGAAGAGAACTGTCAGACATTAGTATAACATAATTTCCCCTGGTTCTCCCATCTTGTATATAAAGTAGGCTCACACTGATGGTTACATTTGAAATGGGCAAGTATTCAAATTCCACCCTAAACTTCTTCCAGCGACAGTTCTTGGCATCTTGAGTGACAGTCCATGAGCATCCCAACAGCACCCTTTACTTGTTTTCATAGGGATTAAAATATAACACACATAAAGAAAAGGTCCGCTCGGCTACAAAAGGGAGCTTCCTTGATGAGGGGGGATAACAAAACTTCTCTGTGGGTTTAAGGACAAATGCTTATCAGTTGTGCTTGTTAGTAAAGTAGTGGCTGTAGATTCTCCTACAATAACAATGCTTCCACTAGCATTGACTAATCCAGCGGACACATCTACAAACCATCTGTCATCTAAGGCACAGACAGGGAACATTGTGGAAGATGGGGTAGGAGCCAGAGGATAAAGTCGTTTGTGTTAAATTGTGTATCCTGGTATCCCCATGGGTAAGCTATACCCATGAAGTCTCATCTACATGACTGTCCGAATTTGACCTGAATAAGAATGACCCCCATCAAATATTCCAAATGACAAGGAAAGGCAATGAAGCCTTAATCTTGCACAGAGAATTACAGGCAACTGATTGAAACTGGGAATGGGACTGCGGCTTCTCCTGAGGCAAGAGCATGCCAATTGTTTGCCCAGTGATGATGGTTATCCCTGAGAGCATGCATGTAAGTAACTACATACGGACTCAACAAGTTACATTCAGAAATAAAAATATTATATACTATCTATTATACAGTATATATTATATACTATATGTTATATACTATATACCATATACTAAATGCTATATACTATATTATGTAATATATGCTATATTATGTACTATATGCTATATTCTCTATATTATATAGTATATATTTATATGCATGCATTAACATCTAATATAGAAGTCGCCACGAATTTGAAGGAGAGTAAAGACTGATATATGATAGGATTTGAAGTGACAATAGGAGATGGATTAATGCTGAAATTAAATTGCAATCTGGAAAATAAACATAAAAATTAAAAATAACAAAAATTGTCCAATGTATAAGTAATAAATTAATTAATTTTCTAAAATTAAATGCAGTTCTCTCTAACTGGAAAGTGGAATGAGTAATATTTTAATAGACTGCGCAAACATCTCCTCTGCTACTCCCCAGGGATTTTTCTTTTTCCAGAGGATCGACAGCCTAATTAATAACAAGGTGAACCAGTATTTTCTGACTTTCAATTAAAAACAACGTGAACAGGTATTTTCTGATTTTCAGTTAATAAAATGTGCACAGGTATTTTCTGATTTTCAATTAATAAAATGTGCAGAGGTATTTCCTGACTTTGAATTTCAGATAAATGGAATAAAGTTGCACTATTCCCTCACTCGCTTTGACTTGTGGGACTGTGCTGTCCCATAGAACAGCAGTTATTTTGTTCTCCCTGGACTATAGTGTTCTATCCCCCCATAGGATTATGCCACGATTTATATTGCTCTTACCAGAATGATCAGTAGTTTGAATTGATTTTGGTTTCAGGCTATCATGAATCTTCTAGTTATGAACATATGTGTGCAAACTATTAATTCTCACACAAGATAAGCTGTATAACGTCGGTAGTTTGCTAATACTGGATTTATGATTTAAAACATTCTTGAGAAGAAAGAAGAAGGTTGCTATGAAGATATTCTGATATCTTCTCAAAGTGAGGCTCTACAGAGGGTTTGGATGTCACTAGAGGCTTAGATCATCTTACCAAAAAAAGTCAAAAAAAAAAAAATTTCCCATGTTGGCTTTAACACATGTTCAAAACTCTTCAGGAGCCAGGGCCATATTTCCTTTGGTTGACAGTGAATTAGAATAGTGACTTGCTTCTAATGAAAGGCATATACAAAGGGAAAGATGGTCAGAGTAGAGAAACCTAGCAGGGCCCTTTCTAACTACCTTACCACCCTGTACAACTCTAGGAGTATAGGGAGCACCATCGACCCACTGACATGAATCACCAACCACATAACGAACATTCTAGCATTAGCCTAAGTGGAAATGTGAAAAGTCACAGGCAAGTCCTACCTAAGAGTCACTTTACAGGATGTTTCTTTAAAGGTAACCCAGTCATGAGAGTGAATGAATGACAAAGAAAGCATCACAATACTTCAGTAGTGCCCAGGATCAGACCTGAGAGCCAAGGGAGTCAATTCTAAAAAAGCCTGCACTTTGATTACAGGTCTTGTATAAACAGTAATATCTTAGTTTTGAATGGCTGCAAGGAGCTCTTGCCACTGGAAGAAGCAGTATAAAATAAGTATGCATTAGCTTGGTAACTCTTCTATAAAACAAATCCTAACTCAATAACAAATAATAAATAAATAAATAATAAATAGATTAAATGACTATAAATTTTCTCTGCAAATGAAGTTCATGTATTATTTTCTTCTTTGAAGAGTTTTTGGCAATGTAGGCTATTTCTCCTTTGGTGTATGTCTGAGTCCCTGCATTGTCAGGTATTGGCTCTAGACTGTAGCAGAGCATGCAAATTTGAATGCTACAGACATATGAAGAATTCCTGCCAAACAGCCTATGTTCTGCCTGTTTGGACTCCTACAGTGAGGAATACACCAAAGCCAAGCAGTTACTCTTACATCTCTTCACATCACAAGAGTTTCAAGTCAGTTCTCCACCTTCTTTATAAATTTCCTTATTAGTCTCTCTAGAAAGTTGCAACACTCAACCTCTTGTTCTTACATCCAAGAGAAGAAACTATCTCAGCAACAGAGATTCCTGTTATCAAGACCTGAAGGTTGCATAAGTTCTAAACCACCCAGACCCCATTAGCCCTTATGTGGATTAAGGTAAAACTTCTTGCTATATTATGCAAGAACAGGGATATTGAATTCATTAGTAAACACATTTCTACATTATCAAATATTTATATTATTTCAAGATATTTTGAGTTAAAATTGACATTGCAGTTTGTAATGTTAAAGGAATTAATGTGCTTTTCAGAAATAAATCATAGCAGATCTACATATTAATTAGCGTTTTGCTTGCAGAGGTCATCTTCAAGTTAAAAAAAAAAAACGTGAACAAAGTTATAGTGGAACAAAAAAGAGAAGTGATTTCTAAATGCATGAACTGATTGTGACTAAACAGAACTAACTCTTACTCCCAAGACGATACTTAAAACCTCAACCTCAGAATTGGTGTGTCTGAGGATGAATCTTCCTGCAAGCAGACTTCTCAGAAAAAAATTATTAGGTGAGTATTTGTTAGATATAGGGCAACTTAGGAGATAATTTTGAAAAAACTGTGACAATTATAAGTCAGATTTTCCTTTGTGGGTGTCCATATATTATTATTGATATACAATTGCTCCTCTGGTCTTTAGAGGGCTGTAAGATTGAGTGCAAAACCTTGTTCTGCATGCTGCATATATATCCTGTTTATCCTGTAATCATCTGCTGAGGAAATGCAAACCTTGGGAAATGTACAACTGTCTTAAGTGGCTGAGCCAGAGATTGGAACCAAATGCTGACACTCAATTTCCACTCCCTAATTCTCCATGCATCCTACATCCTGAAGAGATCCTGATTTCTCCCTCAGAGCCATATTGCATAGGCAATCTTTCTCTGTCGTGAATATTGTTCATATAAGAGCCTCTATTTTCAAATATCTCTTTGCCTCGATAGACTATTGAGAAAGATAATTTTTCCCATAATAGACATGGACTTTGTATCACAACATTGAGAGACCATTAAGAGAATAATGAGATAAAGAAGAGCCAAATGCTCTGTAAATCAGACAGTACCAACTACTATTAAGATGTAACTTTATTTCAGCAAGGGGGCTACCTGGAGATGTCTACAGGGAAGCCAATGTGCATAAGAAGTTTCCTAAGAATAAATAGAGCATTAAGAAACGGGTAGCAGTCTTTAAACTAACGGAAAGAGTAAAGCAAATGCGATCCTTGTGGCACTGGAGGTTCTTCTTATATGTTAAAAGGAGTTTATTCTTATGAAAAACCCTATCAACCGATCAGCTAGGAAAAAAGTTCTCTGTTTCTTTTACAATGGCAAAAGGAAGCTATATAAATTTAGAGGTTCATTTTTTATATTCCACTGCACGTGCTATTAAAAATTATAACTCCTTCATGAGCTATAGACCTCCAAAAATCTTACATTAGTACCAAGTAATTAAAATATACAACTAAACCTAAATTATCTGAGCTGAGATGAATTAGAGTCAATGCCTTTTGATTCAGTATCGGCACTGCTCAAGAACTCACTAATGAATACACTAACTATAGAGTGCCAATAACCACTGATTATAGTGGCGATCTTGCAATTTAACACTCAAAGACTGGAATCTGAATATCCTCAGGGCTAATAACTTTGGTAATTGTTTCATAAGAGTTTCTTGCTGAGATGCTTTAGAGACAGAAGGTGATGAACAAGTGTTTTCATGCCCCCAGTGCATACTCTGAAGCCATGAGGAAGAGAAGAGGGTAGAAGCCCATCCTAATTGATATACATTTGAGGAAGATAAAGAACATGCCTAAAGATACCTTTGAATATTTTTCCCCTAATGGCTACTTACAATATATTAAAATTCATAAGAGTAGATGTTTTATCAATCAGCTAACCAAATAAGTTTTCTTCATTTAGAAGGGATTTCTTTTCCTTAGTAGCAAGTGCTTATTTCAGTTCATCGGCTTCAACATGTCCCTTCTCCCGATTTCACCTACAATTCCCATACCAAGGAAATCACTGCTACCTGCACATTACTTTCCTGAAATAGCTGTAAAGTATATCCCCTTAAATCTTCTGCTAAAGCAACTAACTCCATAAGTATCACCTTCAGTCAGCCATTTATCACTAGCCTTAATCTTCCCAACATCCCCTGACTTGTATTCATGCCATTAGGCTGCACTCTAGTCTAGAACAGTTGATGACTATTATTCTCTGAAAAGCAAGGAAGTCTTTGATCAGTGGTGGTGCTTTTCTCTCTAGCATCATGTCATTCAACATCTAAAACTACTGATTTTCTTAGCACCCCTGAACCCTCAACTATGCTGTGATAATTCTTAATTTTATATTTTGTTTCATTTTTTCTAGTTTAGGATGCCCTTATTCCATTCACCTAATATTTTAGGACCCAGGTTTCTTACATGCAGTTAGTCAGCTTTTCAGTTTGCCTAGTTAGATAGTCCCTCAGATCCTACTATCAGCCAATACTGATATCCTATTCAGGACGCTTGCATCTACTTTCCTGAGTGTGTAGCAGGAAGTAATTCTTCTCTTCCATAATGCTCACTGTAATTTGCCTCTCATGGTATTGGATGAATCTTTATTATATTTTGTACTGTCTTCCTATCTGGTTATAAAATACCAAGGAACTGTAGCCCATGATTCATCATTGGATAGATAGAGTGGTCAAGTAGAATCTTACAAATAGAAGATTTTCTGTAAATATGCATTGAATTAAAATGGCTTTGAGTAAGCAACAAAGGAAAATAGGATTGTATTCTCTTGTCACATATCTTATGCTATCATAATGACTCTTGTTTATATATAAAACAGAGGAGCTTAATCACCCTCGCAATCATTAACTTGATAATGAAGTCAATAAAATTAATTTTTAAGTAGAATTAAAGGAGATGGGATGAATTGCGAATAAAAACATCATGATCATATTGCCAGGAAACAGCATTCTTGACACCAAAACGTGACTTTATGGGATCCGGTTGTTTATACCTTTCTAGGGCAGTTCCTTATTTCATGTTCCAGATAGCATTTCCCTAAATAAAGCTGCATGAAGCAAATGCCATTATGATTTCTAGCATTCATTTCCAGCGAGGTTCCTGTTAGGCTGGGGCCATAACTATGATGAAGGGGATATGGGGAAGCCCGCTGCAGCGATAACTGTGTCTTCATTCATCAAGCTGGGGAATTACAGTAGCGTCTACACAGAACAGGAAACTTTCTGGATGGGCAGCACAATCTAGGAGTGCTTTAGAACAGGCTGAGAAATCATCAGAAACGGACGATTCCAAGATCTGTTACAGTGAGACAAAAGATAGGTCACTTTCTAGGAGTGTAAGCAGGATATCTATTTTTTTCCTCTCATAAACAGTTATATTTGGCATTCAATATGTTTGCTGCTGACTTAGGAAGCCTGAAAAGGTGAATTCTGGGATAATAACTGAAACTCTGTGAAACTTCTGGCAGGAATTTGATCATTCCTTCTCTTTATCACTAACCTCAGTCAGTGTTCAGATCATAATACAGAAACACTCAGAGCAGTTAGCTAACCATGCTAGTTCGTGGTTATCCCTCCCCGGACTTCTTCTTTAAGCCATGCAGCCACTGTTTATCCTAGACTCTATTCACTTTCTGCCTTCACTCTAAACCTTCTTCAACCCTGTAATGGCACTGCAGTTGTTTTAAGTGCCCACAGATGTGCCCATGCCTTGACTTAAAGACCTTTAATCATTTTGTTTGGCCTGCAGAAGAAAAGTCAAACCATGGACAGAACCTCAGTGAAGCCTGTAAAAAAAAAAAAACATATATTTGCCATCCTTTTCTTTATTTCCCTGTTTATATGTCTCAAGATCTTTTAAGCTCCATACATAGTGACCTGCTTGTGCTTCTCAGATATATCGATTCCTTCCTATGTGTTTGCCTCCTAACTAGACTTGCTGCAATAGCTACCTTCCGCAGGACAGTAAGAAAGAGCAACTTGAGTATGAATTACAGCATGGCATTCCTTTGACTGCATCTTATTTTTTTCTTTTTTATGTCCCTGTAAACTAAAGTTCTTATGAAAGTCTACAGAGCCACGAGCCTTGGCTACCACTGCAGCTTAATCTGCCATCACTCTGCCCAAAGTACTTGCTGTCTTTTCTTCTGTAATGTTGTTTGCTTTGTTTTAAATAGGATTGGCAGGTTCCCTCGGGTCCTTGGCTGTTCCCTTTGCATGGTAGGCTTTTCCTCCAGCACCATCTTGGTGTTTGGTTCTCCTGTCTTTGCTGTCTACTTTGAAGACTTACTTTTTTCAGAGACCATTGATGGCTCTGTATTCCTATCATCAAATGTGTGTCTTGCTTATTATATATTTCCATGGTTCAGAGTGCATGACTGATTCAACCCATGGCTTTGTTTTATTTTCATGGATGTAAAGAAAAGATAAAATTCAAGTATACACCATGTGCTCAATAGTTTTATCCAAGGGACAAGGTCTCATTTTCTTTTCAGTTTTTCTAAGGTTCCTCATGCTGTCACTCCTCCTTAATCCCTATACAGCTTTCATATTTACTTGCCTTCTAAGCAAACTCACTGTGAAAGCCTACACTCAGCCTTGAGGAGATCTCTGCCCCAAATAGAATTGAGTATTCTAACATTGGATCTCCATTCCTTGCATACATCACTATCCAATTGTGTGTGTGCATCTGTGTGTGTGCATCTGTGTGTGTGTGCATCTGTGTGTGTGTGTGTGTGCATTGTGTGTGTATGTATGTATGCACATGTACTTTTGTGTTGTTTTCAACATGAAGCTTCCCTTGAAGTATCTACTTCAGCCTAAAACTCTTGGAGACTGATGATATTATTTATATTTCTCTTTGGATAAGTAGTATGCATTCAAGAGCTTTTGTAAAATTGAACATAGTAATATGTAATTTCTTTAATTGAAATCAAATTTTCTTAAACACTAACTGACCAATACTTTAGCTATTATCTCTTCTTATCTTTTGGCAAATCAAGTAAAATAATAAAAGAGGGGGGAAGCCTATTTCAGAAACCTAAGAGTTCCAAGGTATGGTCGTCATGTGGAAAGGTTAGAGAGATGATGCCTTTTGAGAATCTCTTCATCAGGCAAACACTGCCCTTAACGACATTGATATTATCAACTCCTCCAAACAGAATTATGCTTAGAAACCTTTATGACTTATGATAGGAATAGCTTTGGCTCTGGAAGACAATGAAAGACAGTTGTTAAAAAAAATCACAGAAGTCATATCAAGGATTAGTTAGTTTCGAATCAGCTGCCTTACTTCAAACAAACCTAGAAGAGAGATGGAGGAGCTTCCTTCAGCAGGCTTTAAGGAAGACCTTTTAAGAGAGCCTGCTGTTGAAGACCAGTTTTTGCTCTAGGTTCTAATTTCCATGTGAGTAGAAAGTTATATAGGCAGAGAAGTAGCCCCAAGAACCTTTGAGAGAGTGGAGGCCGTCTCTGTGCTTGGTATCTTTAGGAATTCTATTGCTGAAATCAAACATCGTGGCCGGGCAGTGGTGGCGCACACCTTTAATCCCAGCACTTGGGAGGCATAGGCAGGCAGATTTCTGAGTTTGAGGCCAGCCTGGTCCACAAAGTGAGTTCCAGGACAGCCAGGGCTATACAGAGAAACCCTG
>NW_022196895.1:75217331-75217941 GCF_008632895.1 Mastomys coucha
AAAAAAAAAAAAAAAAAAAATCATGACCAAAACCTACTTGGGGAGAAGGAAGCTCTATTTTACTTTATACCTCAATTTAATAATCCACTGAGTTAATTCAGGGCAGGATATCAAACAAGGCAGGAATATTAAGGCAAGAACTGATGCAAAGGCCGGGGAAGAGTGCTGGTTTTGGCTTGGTCAGATTGTTTTCTTATATACCCAGGATCATGTGCACAGAGTTGTCACTGTTCACAGGGAGCTGGGTCCTTCCACATCAATATTCAGTCAGGAAAATGGATCTCAGGTTTGCCTACAAGCCAGCCTGGTGGGGGCATTTTCTCAATTGAAGTTCCCTCTTCAAGTTGACACAAAACCAGACAGCACACTTGGAGTGAGGACATCTCAGATCCCTTGGCATCTAGAATTATGTACCACTGCCTTTATTTCCTACATCTCCAAAAAGTACTAGTCTGCGGAATCAAGAAGTTAGACTAATGTTTTTTGCTGACTTTTTATTAGGACTTAAAATGTAAGAAACAGCCGGGCAGTGGAGGCACACGTCTTTAATCCCAGCACTTGGGAGGCAGAGGCAGGTGGATTTCGGAGTTGGAGGCCAGCCTGGTCTACA
>NW_022196895.1:75217951-75223028 GCF_008632895.1 Mastomys coucha
AAAAAAAAAAAAAAAAAAGAAGGTAAGAAACAAGCAAATATTGAACATTATGAAGTAGTCTATCTTCTCTGTTGATGTTAACACTTAAGCTTGATGGGATGGAAAGTTAAGAAAAATGAGCTAATGGACAGGGCATCCTCACTGAAGAAAGACCTTCCCACAACAAAATGCCAACATTTGTGTTCAGGTTCAGGTCCATTTCTATAATTGAGTATTACATCACCAAATTGTTAGGCTAATTTAGCTAGAATTGTGAAACCCTCAAAAAATAAACAACAACAACAAGAAAATATAACTCACACAAAGTGGTTACTATTTTTACCCATATAAAGGATGATTCCAGAAAAACATAGTTAATTAAGAAAGTTTTAAAAAGGAATTTTCCTTTAGGGAAGTAGTTGGTGAGAATCCTCATGCATGTTTCTCGCTGCTTCAGTCCAAATACACACAGAAAAACAATCTTTCAAAATATTTAGATTTGGATTTGGTAGGGAGGACCAGTAGATGGAAGGTTTTCAAGTGAAAAATAAAATGTTTTCTAAGGGAACATTGCTGTAGAAGTCGTCTGCCGATGTGCTTCATCCTTAGAAAACAAATGCTAATTTTGTGTTTAAACTGCCAGTTCACAGGGAAGTGAACTGAATCCTCTGTACCTCTGAGAGATTTTTATCCTCCACGTATTCCAAGCCAACTTAAAATACTGTGCATCTGCCAAACCTCATATTTAAAATATGTGCTTATCATTCAACTCAGGGCAACATCAGCACACTGCATTCTAATTAATAAATCAGAGACTTAACCGCTGAAACATCACTCACACATACGAGATGGTGACAGTGATGCCCGTTAAAAATACTAGCATGTTGTCACTCTTCTAGGAAATGTGGAAATAGGCCTTTTCAGGTTTATTGGCCTACATTATTTATCAATGTTTGCCTTTAATATATGGATTTACTCAACATTGAATGAATATCATATTTCTCCTAGAACAGACAGCACTAATTTGTATCTCAGACAAACTGTCGATAGGATAACGAGCCCACGAGGGGGCATGCAATCAATGATTTGTACCTAGTAGTTCCTTGCCTTGGGTTGTTTTAGGAAAATATTGCCTTTTCACTTTCATTCTTGCTCATAAGCATGAAACAAGCAGAGACAAGAGGGGGAAATACGACCTTTACTCCAGCCTGATAGGATTTCCAAAAGCAACCCACAACTTCGACCAATATATAAAAAGCTGGCAGACACTCTCGTTCCATCTCACAGGCAACAGCAATGGGGAAAAAGCACAAAATAAAATTAAACAAAAGTGAAAAAATGAAAAAAAAATAGTTTACAAAGAAATGTTTGGGAGAAGTGGAAAGCCCCCAGGTTCCGATGTGAGTAGGTAACAGAGGTTCTCCATGGATCCCACTCCCTTCTGCCATTCTCCCTCCACTGTACTTCAGCTCAAACAGCTAGGCCCTGATATATGTTTCTGGGACCATAAAACATGTCCTCAATTGTTCTACCTGTGTTGAGTTTTCCTCAGACAGCTCACGCTTTGGTGGCTGCAGACCTGGGCACACCAACCAGATTTAGAAGTCCATCATGGTGACTGATGCTCATGTGGCCTTTCTTGTATGTGCTGATACTTCTTGCATGAAGCTGTATGCGTGGACACAAGATGGCTTCTACATTCAATCTCCACACATGCTAGCCTCATTATGACACCGTAATAATCTCCTCTCATCCCTCAGATGGGTTTTTAATGAGATTTATCTTTTCATCTAGAGCTTAAAGAAATTCAGGCATATGGACAAAGAAAAAAGTCTTGGAGATTACAGTCTTTATTTGAAGCAGTCACGGTTTAGAATATATTTTAAAGTCAAATTAAAACACCGTAGCTGTCCCACATTCTTCGGCTTGATACTACTGATCTGTGTATTGGGAATGGCAGCAGAGGCTGCTGAGTTTTAGTTAAGCAGCCTTATGCTTCATGCAACCCAGCCCCAGGAGATACACTGAACAAATAAGCATAGAGGAGGATGTTAAGTGACTATGTAACACGTTACTTCCAACCTTGGGCAACTGATGCAGCCACACCGAGAACTGTGCTATACTAAGTGTCACCCACATAACATCTGAAATACAAACAGTAACAGCAGAATCCCCTTCCCAAGTGATTACCCCAGAGGGCAAAAAAAATGGGGAAGACATTCATGCTCAGTGGATCTAGGGCTGAAGGAAGAGAGGGATTAATTAAAAACGATTTCCTTAAATTTACCTAGACACAAAGTTACTTAATCAATCTGCGTCTGCCTTGAGATAAATGTGCTGGTTTTCTCCTACTGAATTACTTTCACCTTGAATCTGATCATAAAAAGATTGGCAGAGCTAAAGAGGCCAAACCAGGTAAACAAAGAACCGACAACTTTCTTTCTCCCCACATGATGAAGAGCAATGGGATTGAGGTAAGGCAATGGACATCTGTTCTGAAAGGGGAAAAAAGTGTTCCCAGCATCTGGATACAATACTTCAAAAAGTTTACAGATAAGTCGCACTAAAGCTGAAAACCAGGCCACAATCCAGCAAAACTTCAGCCCTGTTCAACATGCTAAAATTTCCATGCTCATTTCTTGTGAATACACTAAATTAATCCATCCAGCAAAAGATTGCTTCATAACGAATAAAAAAACAATTAAAAACTGTTCCTACCAAAAATCTAATACCTAAAATTTTAATGGAATAAGGAAGAGACAATGTGTGGGTGTAAACTACCAGGATTTCCAGGGTCAGTACCACAACACCTTATGTGGCAAAAATGATTGGCATCTCTCTCATGTCAGATTTTAGTCACTACCACCCAAAATAGGGCACCGATGACAGAACAAAGAAATGATTCTACCCAAGTCTAGATTAGTGAACCACTGAGTTGATTGGCAAAAATATGAGCAAAACTTTCCTTACAGAAACATCAGTGGCTCATAGACAGCACAGTCACTGAGAATTCAGCCCCAGCATGGGCGGATGACTCATGTAAGCTGCTTCTGAGAGGCCAGTGGATGATTTCAGGCAGCTCGACTCGTTGGAGAGTCTCCATCAATAACAGAGACAGTAGAAGAATGACAGGCATGGGAGAGGCAGGAGTGATTGCCCAGTTCACTGCATGGGATAGAATTGTGTTCACAGGAGGATTAAGAAAGAAGTTGACTCAACATGGGCCTTGGGACTGATACAGAGATTTAGTGGGTTGACTGAGCCTCATGGTGAGACATGATTTTTATGTAACAGGAAAGTCTTTAGCAGATTAGAATGACTTAAACTAGCATGTCCATCAAGTTTATATGGTGTTAAATCAAACAAGAGACGAGGCTAGAATTGCAAAGCAGATAAAGGGGTAAACAGGCATGATTTTGGTTGAGCTAGGGTCTCACAGAAAAAAAAACAAACCACACAACAAAAGTCAAATGCTGTGCTGGTGAATTTCTAAATGTTTGGAATGCTTACAACAGCTTATAAAAGACAAAAATGGTAAAAGCAAAACTTTAGAGGGTTATATGTGTCCTTGGAATGGAAAGCACGTTGAGTACACTGTGTAGGAGGTGGGAATTATTCATGCAACCTTAGGTCCTATCAAAACCCAGATGATGCTGATAGAATATCAAAGACAATGGTATTAGCTTAGATTCTATCAGAACCAGGGAGCTGGATCAAGCAGCAATTGTAGCAAGCACAAGCATGTCCCTTTACCTCCTTGAACTGGAGTCCAGATGAACATCACACACAAGTCCCACTGAAACTACCAGAGGAGGGGAGAGATCTAGTGGCCCTAAGAAGCTGTCATACCTCAGGAAAAAAAGGTAAGACATAGATGATGCCTGTGCTTTATGGAAGGATTAGACAGACATTATTTTCTATCCGTGGCATTGTACCCAACATGACTCTGTTGACAAAACAACTGTTAGAAACAAATATTTACTTTTATTATGTTAGATCTTACATTTATTTTCAAATATCCCCTTAGTCATCTAAGATTAACTGGTGCTTACTTTGAGTGGATGGTGGCCTTTCAGAGGTCCTACCTAATCTTTACATAAAGCTTTCATTACATAATGTTAACCCTTGAGTGTCAAAACCACCTGGAGGAGCAGAAAAGACAGCAGCTGTCTAAGTAGAAATAGGTACTTCTTGTAACCACAAGGATGGTGGATAAAAATCACAGAACTAGAGGTGAGCATCTTAGGGTTTTATTGCTGTGAACACACACCATAACCGTGGCAACTCATATGAAGGTAAACATTTAATTGGGGCTGACTTACGGTTTCAGTCCATTATCATCATGGTGGGAAGCATGGCAGCATGCAGGCAGAGATAGTGCTGGAGGAGACAAGAGTTCTACCTCTTGATCTGATGGCAATCAGAAGAAGACTGCTTTCCACAGGCATCTAGGAGAAGGGTCTCTTCTGCCCTTGGTAGAGCTTAAGCGTAGGACTTCAAACCCCATCCCCACAGTGATGCCCTTTCTCCAATAAGGGCACACCTCCTAATACTGCCACTCCCCATATTCAAACCACCACAGCGGACTACCTTCACTTGAGATATTAGCCCGGGAAGACTCTGGGACTCCATAAACCACACAGGTTATTGTCATTGCTGTTGATTGCATGGTAGACTTACAGTTGAGTACTTTTACATACAAAAGCACACTTTGGCTATAGGAAGTACCTGGCCGACTCAGAGGCTTTCTACCCGCTGTTCTTCTAAATGGTGGAGGTCATACTGCAGAGACGTGGTCAAAGCCCGGGAAGAACAATGACTGGATAGGGAAAAGTAGACACTGTAACACTCCTTCCAAGGACTGGGGAATATTAAAGAAAAACGTGGAAAGAAGGTGAAAGCCAGAAAGGGGAGTCTCATGAAACCCAGGTAGCTTCAGGCCTCCTCCCCAAGCTTATGAAACCTTAACAACTGCTGGGGAGAAGAGACTCCTCAAAAAGTCAAGCTACCTGCAGGTCATGCAGGGACCTCTAGGGGGAGCAGTTTCTATGGAAGGTTACTCATGCTGTGGTGGACTATTTTTTTTTTTTTTTTTTTT
>NW_022196895.1:75227405-75228704 GCF_008632895.1 Mastomys coucha
CATAACTTCAATTAGTCTCACTGTGTCCTTGTTTAGTTTCTGTTTCCATGATCTGTCCATTGCAGATAAGGTGCTATTATTTCTGGTAATATCTATTGGTCATCTGTCTTAAATATCTACTGGCTGGTACCCTTGCCTTACCGGCTGGGTTACCCCTATGCTTGTACTGGACCCTTGCCAGAGGCCAAACACTGCTTGGGCAGCTGCTCACATAAAAATAACATGGGGTAATAATACCTGCTAATGACAATGTTACAAAATACAAAAGTATCCAAAAACCTGTGAGTAGCAAAGCCAGGTTAGCAGTCAGGAAGAGTTTTCCTGAAGGGGAAGTGTGCTAAAGGGCAGATCAGACTGAAATAATTAGGAAGAAGCAGCCATGCAAAGAAGGTTGGACCTTCTGAGAAAGACAAACAGCAGATAAATAACCAAAGGTAAGGCTCCCTCTTGAGTAAATGACAGACAGGCAGGTAGGTCTCCACATAATGCAAATTAGATATATTTTTAAAGCATGTTTGCTACTTGTGACTAAATGTCTAAGAGGCTACAATGGCACACAACTTAAAGGCTGGAATAATTAGTAATTAATGTTTCTTCTGCTCCAATAATTTGTCAAGTCACATAAGTTCCATCTCTGAGACTATATCTGAAATCCACTTCTCAGCCCTGCTTAAGTATTACTATGCTAAACATGATAGCTCAGAAATAATAATCCAAATGCCCTATGATTTATACAGTATACAAATGAGATTTAGTTCATACCATGAAATAATACTCAGCAAAATAGCAAATTATTAATTCATACAACCTCCATAATTCTCTAATGAATTATGCTGAATGAGGATGTCAATCTGCAATAAGATATGGCTGACACCTTATTACACTCTAAAGACATCTAAAGAAATTTGAAGCATATAAATGCCCAGATTTGTGATTTGCATTTACTTTACACTCTCCTATCCTATGCAAAATGTATTATATTCAGGAAAATATTAGATGTACTAAATATAAATCAAATAAATTTAATTCCTTATCAAAAAAATGAAGCAATCTGCAGAATCACAGTAAAAATTAGAAATCCTAATGGGGAGATAGGAATTATAATTTTAGAATTACATGTAATTACATATATATCTTATGTGTACATTTTGTATTTTGTTTATATGTGAGATGCTATATTATTTATAAAATATGTTATATATTAGAACATTTTATATTTATATAACATATTTTATATTTATATATTTTTATATATTTGTATGCATAACATAATTTTATATATAAATATGTGTAAAATAG
>NW_022196895.1:75228923-75236823 GCF_008632895.1 Mastomys coucha
AAAGTATATAACTAAAATATATTTGTTATGTAATATATAATTTGAATATAAATATACAATGTATATTTCATCTATAATAAATACATATAATTTTAATTTAATTTTAGAACTAAAATTTAATTTTAGAACTAAAAAGCTAATAAAGATTAACTTTTCCATTAAGTTCATCAGTAGATTTTTGCCAAGGTGGCAGGATTGAAGAACTTGATCACACTTATATGTAGCTCAGTCCAATTCAAACTCAAGTAGAAAGTAATGAAAAGAGAGAAAAATGGGACCAAGCATCAAAGGACAGCTCTACTGCATTGCCAGTTCAGTGGCTTCTGTCAACTCCACAGCATCTGAACTCTGGGAAGCAGTCTTCTTCGTCGCTGGGGTGGATGTTGGAGGTTTTTCCTTTCACACAGCAATGAACCCCCCGTTGACTTGTCGAGCTCTGGGATGCCTACACTTACCTCTCCCTTTCAAAGTTAGGGCCTCAAAATTCCAATTTCTTCAGCCTTAATCATCTTTCATCTGCAATTTTCTAACTCCCTGAACAAATGGGTCTCTATCTGGACGCCTCTCACTTTTAGGGAAAGTGCACTGTCTTCTCCCACGTTTTATAACCCCTGCTACCAAGGGTCTAATCTTTCAAAGCAGTTGCTTTGTATGTTTCCTCTGGCTTTCTTGTTGGAACTGATAGGTCAACTCTTTTCCTTATGATTCCACATTTTCTAGAAACAGATGTCTGTATTGCACATATTTGTTTGGAGTTATGTCATTAGAGCCTTATGTTTCTGCTAGAGTTTCATGTCACTCTAGAATCACTGTCACTAGAAGAGACAGGAGTCCTGGGAGGCAGGCATTGCTTCCCACCTAGCACTACCTCCACCACTGTGAGCCTGGGTGGTTCCTGTTGACAACTCCAGTTCCTGTTGACAACTCCGGTTCCTGTTGACAACTCTGGTTCCTTATCTGGAGGATTATTGCACTGCAGTTCTTCCTAGAACTGCCCCAACCATTCTGAATCTAGGGCAGCGTACTGAGCACAAATCGATTTGAGGTTCACCTGAGAACTACTTTCCCCTTCATTTGACAGAACAAAATAATGACCAGAATTTCAAGCTGCCCTGCTGCTGCTGAAGCTCCTGCCCACGAATCTAGAAATTACACACATTCAACTCAGATATGATGGAGTTCTCAATCTCCTTTACAAACAATGACAAATATCGACAGAATGCCTGGCTTACGGTGAACACCGAGCATTCTAGTGTCTTCTCCATCCACCTCAAAACTCAAATCACCAATGAAATCCACCACTCTCCCCCTCTTGGGCATCTGTGTATTGAGAGGAACATTAACAGCTAAGAAAGAACATCCTCAATACAAGAGAAAAGCTAAATATAAAATCCATGTGGTTAATAACCTTTCTCTCAGCCTTCAGATTTCTGATAATCAGATAATTGCAGATTAAAAGACTCCACTCTGTCCTTCTAAAACATAAATAAAGCATTCGAATGCTTTCTGTTGATCCTCGGAGCAGAAACCCGAAGGGAAATGACATCTAATGGGGGAGGGGGCGCTTTTAGATTGCATTTCCTGGCGTCCCGTCTAACTAAACATCTTAAGCTCTCGCCTGTCACCATGCCATCACGTGAGCTGCAGGGCAGTTATTGAGGCCATATTTTAAATAAACTTTCCATGACAATGTTGTTTCTAATGCAGTTGTTGGGAGGATATGCTTGAGTTTATTGTCTGCTGATGGAAAAAAATCACAAAGCATTTGCTAGACAAGAACTTCAGAGGTAATGTTGCTCTGGTCCTATCACTTTCCAACAATTAAGCTGAGTTGTTGGGTAATATTTCAATTCCCGTGGGAGGCAAGCATGCTCAACCACATTTTAAACAATAAGAGTGATGTTTCTTCTAGTTAAGCCTGTATTGCTCAAGCACAAAATTTAATTAATGCAATTTCTTCTCTTTCCCAGGTCATTCCAGCAGAATTTACTTAGAATGTAACAACATAGAAAAGTCTCCAGGGAATTGCTTTTCCAATGTTAAGCGTAGAGAGACATATCAGGGGGAGATGAAAAAAATGGCAATCCATGAATATGTTCATGAACGGGCGCCAATCTTGACATAGAATGAGCCATTAGGGAGTAATGTTTCCAGTACAGCATTAGACCTCTATCATCATGGCTCCAGCGGCCATATCTGAGACTTTCTACCCAGGAAATCTTCCTTCTTTGGTAGACTTAGGAGTGAATGAATGAAGTTGAGTAACTCTCGATATTTTAACAGGAATCACGGAATCTCAGAGAATCCTTAAGGACAAAAACAGACAAGGTTTTTTTTTTTTCCCTCTGCAATCTAAGCAAAATCATAGTTAAGATGACTGGAGGAGTTGAAGGGATTTGCAACCCCACAGGAAGAACAACAATATCAACCAATTAGACCTCCCAGAACTCCCAGGGATTAAACCACCAACCAAAGAGTAAACACGGAGGGACTCATAGCTCCAGCCGCATATGTAGCAGAGGATAGCCAAGCTGGTCATCAATGGGAGGAGAGGCCCTTGGTCCTGTGAAGGCTCAATGCCTCAGTGTAGGGGAATGCCAGGGCAGAGAGGGTGGAGTTGGTGGGTGGGGGAACACCTCATAGAAGCAGGGGGAGGGAGGAAGAGGTAGGGGGATTCTGGGGAGAAGGGACCTGGAAAGGGGATAACACTGAAATGTAAATAAAGAAAATATCTAATAAAAAATAAAGTTATCTCCACAAAAAAAAAAGATGACTGGTATAAACAAGCTGAGTTATAGGTGAGGTGAGCTCTGCTGCTTGTCTCGGTCCTTAGTGTTAGATCATGTTGGCATACTCATTCTGAAAGCCATCCAGTGTTCTTCCTTTTACACCAGCATGTATTTCATTTTAGTGTTTTCTGCTGAATATCTAAAATTGTTTTAAAAGAAATTCATACTTAAGTAGAACAGTAGAAAACAAACAAAAACAAAAACCTTTGAAATGCGAAGTTATGGGTGGATAAAATCCCTAAGTTCACTGCAATCTGAGAATGCAACACTTACCAGAATATAAATTACAGAGATGCTGATAATGGCCCTTGTTTAATTAAATCCTCACAGAAATCCATGGAGCTAGCAACTGGTATGTTTTTAATTGCACAAGAAGCTCATTTACTTAGTGTAGTGAGAATTTTGGTTACTTTAAAAAGCCCAGTTATGTTATGTGAATATGTTTTTGTTTTAATCCCAGGTGTGGGAACAGTTTGTCTGCATCCACTATGATTGCCTTGAGCTCTAGGAGGGGCATGATGATTGCCACGTGCAGGTAATTAATTTCTGGGAACTCTAGAGAGGGTATAAATGGGAGAGGCTCAGGCAGGTCTGTGATGGGTGCGGCGGGTTGTTGTTTCTAGGGTGGTCATGAGCAAAAAGGTGAGAAGTTAGAAATATACTGACAACAAAGATTGGACTTGCCCCATGGAATCCAACGCACCTAACCAGAAGGAAATAGTCTGACGAGATCTATGTCCCCCCTTTCCCTCTAACCTTCTTTCTCTCCCACTTAGTGTTGGGGGTTTGGAAAGGATTTGTGTAGAATACAAGTTGTAAGGGTAGTAGATCTAAGAACCCAACAAAAAAAACTTTTAAAAATATGCTAACAGCTTTGTCTAGGTGAAAAAACACTACATTCTTGGGATGGGATTTGAACCTGGCACTAATAGAACAAGAGCCATCCTTTGATGGTTTGAGCCAGGATTGTGCTAAAAGTCAGAGTAGATCAACCTCATTCTGTGTGGTCTATACCTTGATTTCCTTTGAAGTAAGTGGTGAATTTAGAGATGTTACAAGTGTGTGTGTGTGTGTGTGTGTGTGTGTGTGTGTGTGTATGTGTGTATTTATATGAATATACTTCCTCACATGCAGTCAACAGATTGCAAAAATTTCAAAAGTGTGATTATAAGGTTTTCAGAAGTGCCTCCCGTGAATGTGCATCTCTGAGGTTAAGATTTGGCATTTAGAATTTCTGGCTCAACTATACAACCTTTCACATTTTTCTGTCAGAAATTCCCTTTTACTGCTATAGCTCCAGAGAATAAATTAATTCAGTGAGTGTCTGCAGTAAATTACCCTACACACTTTGTCATTCCTGCTTGCTTGGTTTTAATGGTTGTAGGAAAGAAATTCTATACGTTGGGTGACATATCCTCAATTATGGTCTGAAAAGGCCTTTACCCGGTGTTCTTGGAGGTAGATAATTTAACTCAGAGTCTAGCTGCAGTGTGTCCCCAACAATACTTCAGTAGAGATTTGGCCTGTATACAATGTTTTATGTAATGCTCATCTATGAGGAGTATCCATTGTCCTCTTGCCCCAAAGTGGTCTTGGCTACCTCTGTTATTGTTCATTCTCTTTCCTTGAAGATTTGTGCTTCTTTGGCTTATCGACTTTGAGAGAAGGATGTGGAGATTGATTGGCAGCATAGATAAAGAGCTGATGGTAGAATTTAGCCTAAAACTGAGAACACAAAGATAACCAGAGTGACTTACGAGTGTGGAGTGAGGAGGTACTAAGAGTCATTCCATGCTCCCAGCTCTCGATAGTGTCAATGTCAAGCAGACACGGAAGAATGTCATCCACCATAAAGGTCATCATTCTCTGGTAAGCTGGACATGATATGACAAGCTACTATTTTAGAACAGTGGCTCAATGAAGAGGTTTCCAGAATTTAACTGTTCACAGTCTGGACTGGTAGACTTAGGGCAGAGCTAACATGGACTGCTGCAATCAGAAGTCATTGCTTGGCATAGAGAACAAGGGTATTTTTTTTCAGCCTTGGAAAACCTAATAGCTTGGCTCCCACTTCCTGTTACCATTCAACCTTTTCCATAGGTTCTTGAGAGACAGTTATCAATTATTCCTGTTCATGACATTCTTTCTGTTGTCTTCTCTAAAAACTTATTATTCAGTGTCTGGAGAGACAGCTCAGCTCATGGCTGCTCATCCAGGGGACTTCAACTTGAACCCCAGTTCCAGGGAATCTATCACCTTCCTCTGCCCATAGTTGGTATTGCATACAGATGGTGAACCATGCAAGCAGGCAAAACACTTATACACATTCAATAAAAATAAATAAATCTTTAACAGCTTTATGATACAGGTTTATAAAGCTACTCTAAGCATATGCCCTCTTAACCCACTAACCTCCCTCTTCTCCTCATGGCATTAGTTCTGTTTGTTTCCTTGTTTTGCTTCTAATTTCATGTCATCTGAAATTACATGATTTTATGCATTTATAAGACCTAAACCACACAAATTAAAGCAAAAACTTGTGATAGTTAGCCTTTTGACATCAGTTTAATTAGTTTAATATGGTTATCTACAGTCTCATCTATTTTCCTGCAAATGAGAGTAACCTCATTCTTCTATGTACATTCTTTTATACTGTGCATATAAGCCACATTTTCTTATCACCTCCTTTAATGTGGACACCTGGTTGGTTGAATGCATAAGTCAGCTATTCCGAATAGGGTTGCATAATCATTGGTGTACAAGCATCTCTGTGATGCACTGACTTGGAAGGTACACTTGGTTTATGTTACATTATTTTTAAAAATTACATTGCATCTTATTTGCTTGCATATGTATTTGATTTATGATCTGTTCTGATCTTTTTCTAACTATCATTGAGGGTAGGTTTAGCATGTGATTTGGTTCTATATTCTTTTTTATGTCAATACATATATATTTTAATTAAGATAGAGTCACATCACTCCATTGCTTCCCCATTTTCCTTTCCTCTCTCCAACCCCTGCCTTGTCCCACACTGCCTCTTTAATTGATTGTCACATTTCCTTTGGATATTATTGTTACATATGCACACACACATGCACACATATCAATCTCTTAAATTGATTTAGTGTTACTTGTTGATATATGATTTTATGATTGACTCTGTGTTGGATAACTCATTAAGGAGCCCATATCCTCATATTGACTTCCACAGTGGTAGGACTAGTTCATGGTCCCACTTAACAATGTCTAAGGTTTGCCTTGTGTTCAGCATCCTTTGTTATTTTCTTGATGACTGCATTCTGGCTGTAATAAAATGGATTCTCTGTGTGGCTTTTATTTACACTTCTCTGATTGTTAGTGATCCTGAAGTTTTTAAAATATATTTATTTGTACATCATCTTATAAGAACTGCTCATTGCATTGTGCCAGTTTTAAACTGGTTTTTTTTTTGCCCTTTTTATTTTTGTGTTTCAAATAAATATTAATTGCTTGTCAGTTAAATAGCTGGCAAATACTTCCTCTCATTCTCTAGGCTTTATTTTCACTAGATTGTTCTCCTTGATGTGGAAAAGTTGATAAATTTCATGAAGTCCAGTTTTCTGATTGTTTGCACTGTCTCCTAAGTAACTGGAGTCCTATTCAGAATGTATCTACCAGTGTCAATATCATACATTCAGGTTCTTAATATATTTAAATTTTATTTTTATACATTGTAAGAATTCTAAGTTTAATTTTTATACATGGCATATTACTCTTGTTGAAGATGTTATCTTTTGTCTAGTATATGTTTTGGGGCATCTTTATGAAAAATCAGATAGCTTAGTTGGGCATAGTGGAAGTTTTGCTATTATTCTTTGTTGAATATGATATCTTCTTCCCATTGTACACGTTTTTTGGTATCTTCATAAAAAAACCAACTAGGCATATTGGCCCATAACTTTAACCCAGTATGTAGTAGGCAGAGGTCATTGGAATCCAGCCTGCCTGCACAACACAGTGAGACCCTGTCTAAAGAAACAGAAACCAATTCAAATGCCTAAATAGTATAACAACAGAGGTTTCTTGATTCTCTGTTCTAGTCCACTGAGATCCTTGTGGTTTATTTCTTGATTTTCCGTTCTAGTCCACTGAACTCCTTGTCTAAGTTTGTGCAAATGCCTTGTTATTTTTATTACTATGATTTTATAGTATTACTTGAAAACAGCTATCTCCTCCAGCCTTCTTTTTTGGTCTCAGTATTTCTTTGGATATCTGATACTTTTTGTGCTTCTATATAGATTCAGTTTGTTTTTTCTCTTCCTGGGCAAAGTGATATTGAAATTAGAATGAAGACTACTATTTTATAAACTAAGAAATTTGTGAGTAAATGGTTTGACTTGGAAACAATCATTCTGAGTTAGATAACCCAGAATTATAAGGGAAAATTTGCACGTTCACTCATGTGTAGATGCTACCTCTAAAGTATTAGACATGTGTGACTAAATTGGGATAACCATAGAGGAAATTAATAAATTGCTCAGGGCTTTAAAGAGATGGAAAGAGAACACAAGATTATAAAAAGGACAAAGAGACTAATGGAGAAAGAAAGAATAAGTTGGGGCATAAAAAGGGAGAGTAAAGAAGGAATATGTGGAGGAATAAGTAATACTAACAATCTCTCAGGTGGAAACCTACTGTAGAAGCTTGCTACATATGTATATATATATGCATACAAATATGTAAAAGGAGTTTAAGTGCAGTTACCCTATAACAGGAAAATGCCACTCCTAGACACTAAAGGCTATAAAATAAAAAGTTCATTGCCAGTAGTAGGTTACTTTTTTTAGAGTTATTGAGTAATAAAGGCCCTTAAAACCCTCCAGCCCCAGCCATTACAGACTATTGTCATTGCTCTTGATAGCCCTCCTGAACTTGATGATAAAATACATTCACATTGGGTCATAAGACAATAAGAAATCAAGCTGGTAGTTACCTAGAAGTTTAATCCAAACTGGCTAGCTTTAATAGTGCTGAAAGGAGATATGTTGCCAAGAGAGGAACAAAGAAGGAACTCATGGCTTCTCTCTCTCTCTCTCTCTCTCTCTCTCTCTCTCTCTCTCTCTCTCTCT
>NW_022196895.1:75236833-75250863 GCF_008632895.1 Mastomys coucha
GACTCACATCTGGTCAATGTAAAAGTAAAAGAAATTTGAATACTTGACATGAGATGTCAATTCCTATGACAGACACCCTCCAAAGGCTCAGGGATTACCTTGGAAAAGTTTATAGACATATTTTAAATGCTATAAGCTGTGGAAAAGTAAAGCTAAGTGAGCAGTGTTTTCAGACTGAGGGAAGCAGTTGCATATATGAAGTCATGGCAGTTGTAACAGCATGCAGAAGACCAGTACATGATCAAGCCAGATTGAATCCCAGCATGCAAAAGGGATACTGGCATATAAGAAGAATATTACGACAAAGACATAGAATGTGTTTTCAATAAATAGAAGAAAGTTTTCTAATAGTACAGAAAGAGATGTCTATGTAGTATGAGAGCCCTACTGAACACCAGGTAGACAATAGAAAAGAAAGTCCCCTTGACATATTATAGTGGAAATTTTAACAGCACAGAACCCCCCCAAAAGTTACTAAAAGGTATAAGAGTAAAGGTCAAGTCACTGATGAAGGCAAGTTCATCAAAATTACCCCTAAGTAGTCAATAGAAATTTCTGAAGCTAAAGGGCCTGAAAAGATATTTTCCAAGTTATTAAAGACAATTGTCAACCTAGACTATTATACCCTGCCAAACTATTACAATTAAGGAAAAATTAAAAGTTAGCATTAAGAACAGATTAGAATAATTCATAATCAATAATCCAACCCTACACAGGATATTAAGAGGAAAATTTCACCCTAAAGGGAAGGATAAATATGCCAAAGAAATTACAGAGAATAAATAATCCAAGTCTGTTACTCAGAAAAGGTCTTTCCAAGGTGCAGGGAACATGTAGAATGAAGGGAATCAGGAAGAGAGCTATGATACACCATCCTCAGGACATGGTGTGACCACTACACATGTTTTCATGGCAGCTGTAGGTGCTCAAGATCTATAGAAGATCAAACCAGCTAAAAAGGCCACACACAAGCAGGAAAGGCACAGAAATGACATCCTTTACAAGAGGATGCATAGTAAGTGGAATGACAACTTTCAGAGGAAAAAAGAATAAGAAGAGACTAAAAATTATCTAAAATTTGCACCACTGATAATATTGAGTGTGTGTGTGGAGTGGAATACCACTTCTAATTTAGTAGTAACCCAGAAAAACAGATCATATATTGAGTGCTTCATTTGTTTCATAGAACTATCATCTCCACACAAAACTTGTCTATTATTAACTAGTCTTGGAACAGAACCACGTCTGATTTCTTCTGTTTGTTTTGTCAGTGTGCAAAGATTCTAGGAAATTCTTTAACAGTGAAAAGTAACAATTCTATTTATATTAGGGACATTTACCTTTTCCCTTTCCTTCTCCCTGTTTCAGAGACAGTTCTTTCACTGAGTGCTACCTGACAATGCTGGGATGCCTCACACATACAAAATTCCAGCTAGGAGTTGGACCAGGTGAAAAATAGTGTCAAGTATACAAAAGTGTCTTTAGAAAACATTACTTGATAAATCCTATCACTGAAGACAGTGCATACTTTAGTATAGGAGACAAAGCAATCAAACTACAAATGACCTGAAAGTGTCTCTGCTGGCTAGTTTTTATAATCCCATAATGTATTATGATGGCTGCCAAGGAGAAAAGTAATCAATGACCTTATCCAGCTATAGACTTTACACACTCCAATACTAGCCAGTTAGACAAGATGAACTAACAAGTGAGGTACTGGTGTGGCTACTATGGCTTTCTGATTGGAAATGTGAGTTGCTCAACAAGAGGGAATTCATGACTTTTAGGCCAATCTGGTCAAGAACTGGTTACTGGAGAAATCATAGATCATAGGATAAAATTTACGACTCACGATTAACAAGACACTAAGCAGATCTATAGTCAAATTGTCTTTTAAATATGTATGTTTATATCTTGGTCGATTGCTCTTACTTTAGGTCTTAGAACATTGTTTATGTAGCAAGTAACAATAAACACAGAGATACCTAAAGTGTTGGGATTACGTGGCTGTTGAATGCTCAGCCACTATGGGGACATCAACAGCATCTCCTCCAAAGGCCAAGGGAATATCATGGGACAGTAAGATTCTGAGAACCTAAAATTAAGGGGAAGTGATATGAGTTGTCTTCTGGCTATGGCATGTCTGCTAATATCAAGAGAAGACATCTGTGGCTAAGTGTAGAACATGTATTGACATAAAATAAAATAAAAGGAAAGAAGAACTGGCTGGAAAAGAGGTCATCAGAGCAAGAAAGGGTAAAGTTACTGTTTGTAAATATGATATGTTCAGTAATTAAACTAAATTAAAAAGTATTACCTAATGCAGCATATGAATCTCCAACTTCATATTATAACATTATGAAAAAAACAAAAGGTTGTCCCAGCTTTCTTTCTCGTTACTGTTTCTCTTTGCTCATGAATAGAATTGATCCACAAGGTTGATTTCTGAGCATAAATTTGAAGTTGGCAACGTTAGTTCTCCTATCAATTTCTACTGATTTACATCTTCCTATTTACATCCTATTTATCTCCTATTTACATCCTAAACTGCTATTTCCAGACCCATTGCCAAATAACCGTACTAGAAGCATGACTGAGCAGGTAGACCAGGTAGATTTCTGAAGTTAGAAGCTTATATTCTGAAAGAACAGATGACTACAGAGTTTATAGACTTGAAGTAGTGTTTGAATGATTACCACTGGTCTGATTGGGTTCTCGGAAATGAAAAGATGTTCTTTTATGTGCTACTACTCTTTCTAAAGACATCTCAAGTCCTTCTGGACAACTTCAGTTTTTGGTGATGATATTTTCTCAAGTACAATACAATTTAAAGTAGTGTTGTCTTAATAGTGATCTCTGTGTGTGATTAGTAACCAAGATATGATTTTCCAATATTATATTTCATTATATTCTTTTAAAGTCTTGGTTTTTCTTCCATCTTTATCCAGAAATCAACACTATTTTGATTAAATGGTTATATTAATATGAATTACACACCTAGCTAAAAGGATAATAAGGCCTATTTAGCAATCATTGCCATTGACATCAACATCATTGATACTCTCACGCCCAAGTTACCCAATCTGATGTAGTTCTTCAGAAAACTCTGATTTCATCCACCTCAGTAGACAAGGAAGATAGTTTTCGAACAGTTGTATCTGCATCCACCTCAGTAAACAGGGAAGGTAGTTTCTGAACAGTCGTCACAATGTTCTATGCTGCCCTAAAGTGGTATACTTTTTTTTAAAAAACAAACATATTTTTATTAGATATTTTCTTTATTTACATGTCATACAATATCTCCTTTCCCAGTTTCCCCTCCAAAAAAAAAAGAAATAAAATAAAACAAAAACAAAAAAAAAACCAATCCCCTGTTCTCTCCCCCATCCCCCTGCTCACCACCCCACCCTCTCCTGCTTCCTGGCCCTGGCATTCTCCTATACTGGGGCATAGAACCTTCACAGGGCCAAGGGCCTCTCCTCGCATTGATGACTGACTAGGCCATCGTCTGCTACACATATGCCTCTGGAGCCATTAGTCCCCCATGTGTACTCTTTGGTTGGTGGTCTAGTCCCTGGGAGCTCTGAGGGTACTAGTTAGTTCATATTGTTGTTACTCCTAAGGGGCTGTAAACTCCTTCAGCTCTTTGGTTCCTTTCTCTAGCTCCTTCATTGGGGACCTTGTGCATATTCAATGCATGGGTGTGAGCGTCTTCTTCTATATTAGTGGGGCACTGTCAGAGCCTCTCAGGAGACAGCTATATCAGGCTCCTGTCAGCCAGCACTTGCTAATATCCACAATAGTGTCTAGATTTGAATATGGGAAGAATTCCCAGGTGGAGCAGTCTCTGGATTGTCCTTCCTTCAGTCTCTGCTCCATAGTTAGTCTCTACAACTCCTTCCCTTATTTTTGCCCTTTTTTCAGAAGGAATGAAGTATCCACATTTTGGTCTTCCTTCTTCTTGAGTTTCTTGTGGTTTGTAGATTGTACTTTGTTTACTCTGATCTTCTGGGCTCTAGTATCCACTTATCAGAGAGTGCATACCATGTGTGTTCTTTTGTGATTGGGTTACCTCACTCAGGATGATATTTTCCAGGTCCATCCGTTTCCCTAAGAATTTCATAAATCCATTGTTTTTAATAGCTGAGTAGTACTCCATTGTGTAGATGTACCACAATTTCTGTATCCATTCCTCTGTTAAGGGACATCTAGGTTGTTTCCAGTTTCTGGCTATTTTAAATAAGGCTGCTGTGAACATAGTGGAGTATATGCCCTTATTACATGTTGAAGCATTTTCTGGGTATATATGCCCAGGAGTGGTATAGCTGGGTCCTCAGGTATTACTATGTCAAATTTTGTGAAGAACCACTAGACTGATTTCCCGAGTGGTTGTACCATCTTGCAATCCCACCAGCAATGAAGGAGTGTTCCTCTTTCTCCATATCCTGGCCAGCATCTGCTGTCACCTGAGTTTTTGATCTTAGCCATTCTGACTGATGTGAGGTAGAATCTCAGGGTTGTTTTGATGTGTATTTCCCTGATGACTAAGAGACAAAGTGTGGAGGAGAGAATGAAGGAAAGACCATCCAGAGACTGCTCCATCTGGGGATCTATCCCACATACAGTCCCAGACACTATTGTGGATGTCAACACGTGCTTGCTGATCAGTACCTGATATAGCTGTCTCCTGAGAGGCTCTGCCAGTGCCTGACCAATATAGAGGTGAATGTTTTCAGCCAACCATTGGACTGAGCACAAGGTCCCCAGTGGAGGAGCTAGAGAAAGGACTGAAGAAGATGAAGGAGCTTACATCCCCATAGGAGGATCAATATGA
The DNA here is from genome assembly GCF_008632895.1 of Mastomys coucha. Taxonomy (NCBI): domain Eukaryota; kingdom Metazoa; phylum Chordata; class Mammalia; order Rodentia; family Muridae; genus Mastomys; species Mastomys coucha. Next base: position 75,241,668 of record NW_022196895.1, read on the forward strand.
ACCATCTAGTACCCCCAGAGCTCCCAGAGACTAAACCACCAACCAAACAGTACACGTGGAGGGACCCATGGCTGAAGCTGCATATGACCTTGTTGGGCATCAATGGGAGGAGAGGTCCTTGGTCCTGAGAATGCTTGATGCTCTGTGTAGAGGAATGCCAGGATAGGGAAGAGGGAGTGAGTAGGTTGGTGAGCAGGAGGAGGGGAGATGGGATAGGGTTTTTTGGAAGGGATACCAGGAAAGGGGATAACATTTGAAAAGAAAATATATAATAAAAATAAAAATAAAGGTGTTTAACATTTCTCAACCATTCGAGTTTCCTCAGTTGAGAATTCTTTGTTTAGCTCTGTACCCCATTTTTAATAGTGTTATTTGATTGGCTGGAGTCTAATTTCTCGAGTACTTTGTATGTATTGGATATTAGCCTTTTATCAGATGTAAAATTGGTAAAGATCTTTTCCCAATCTGTTGGTTGCCATTTTGTCCTATTAACAGTGTCCTTTGCCTTACAGAAGCTTTTCAATTTTATGAGGTCCCAATTCTTTGAAAATTTCATACAAGAAATATCATATTTACTTCTACTCCTCCTACTCCACAACACCTCAAGCTTCCAAATCCACTTCATGGCTTCTTAGAAGAGCAAGATGACTGGCCAAACATCCTATCTCTGCTCCTTTGGTCCCTGTTACCAATGGGAACCAGCATGCCTGACTTTTCACAGAGAATCTAGGATTTCTTACATAGTAGGCAGTTTATCAGCTAAGTCAAATCCCAGCCTTATTTAAAAATTTTAAATCTCACAATGCAATAATGTCTCCATATCTCCAAGTTATACTTTCAGTTTTAATACATATTTTCTCTCTCTTATACTTTTTGGTTTTAAAAACATATCCTCTGCCCTATCTCTCTCTGTCATTCTGGATGAACTGTATAATGCAGTTTGGTGAGAAGAGAAATTGAGTAAAGAGGAACATATGGGAAGGAATCACAAAACAGAGCAGAGCCTTAGGGAACTTATAGTGACACCTTCTAAAGATCCTATACCCCACTCTCTCCCCTGTGACTCTCTCTCTTATTAACGTATATATGGGGTTATATATTAGCCAGTGATATAACTTTGCTTCAGTCTTGGAGAACTTTTATATTAATTTCATAGACGGTCCACTATGAGTTTGACTGGTAGGAAATTAGATGGTGCTCAGTACCAGTTCTACATGGCACACCTCATTTTTGATAGAAGACATTTTACTGATTAAAAATATTTTGGGATCAAAAGCAAAGAATATTTACTTGTGGGTCTGTGGCACAAAGACTTTTTGTAGTAAGGGTGTCTGTGGCCTGATAACCAGAATACCTGCCTTATATGTTGTGTTCTCAGCATTGCAGTTTTATGTATAGACTTTAAGCAAAGCCAAAATGAAAGAAGAAAAAGACTAAAGAAGAATAGACTCTTAAAAGCTTTGGCTTGTGTGCCTTTTTCTTTTCCAGAAGGTTTTCTGATGTCCATGGCCAAGCTATTTTATCAACTTTGGCAACTAAGGTCTGCACACACCTTATAACCCATAAAACCTTCCCCTGTTTTTGCCATGGTCTCGTGTGTTCCAGGCTGGCCTCACATACCCTGTATAGCTAAGGGTAACCCTCAATTTCCAATCTTCATGCCTGTATTTTCCAAACACCATGATAACAGGCATGTACCACCATGACGGTTTTTGTGGTCCTAGGGGTCAAACCCAGAATTTCTTGCATATTAGACAAGTGTCCCACCACTTCCCTCCCACCTCCAGCTCCTGGAATAAACGATATTTAGAATGAGTGCTGGAATCCTAAGAGGTCTTCGAACTCTTTACTTCAGCATAGAAGGTGACATACACTGAACCATTGTGCCTGGCCCTTGGCTTGTGACAAGCATGTCAGTGTTCATGATCTTTAGGAAACTGACAGATTCAGATCCTGGGTACACTATTTATTAGTTAAATGTACTTCAATACTCTTTTCACTCTTTTTTAACCTATGTTTTGAGCCACTATATTATGGGCAATAATCTGTGTACTGTGGAGTTACATTTTAAAAGCATCAGATTCTTTAGACTGGATTAGCAATGAACAATATAATTTCATCTTTCTTTAGAGCCACTTGCGTCTATATTAAAAAGTGAAATAACTGTGTCATAGAAGAGTTCCATTTTTAGGTTTTGGAGGAAGTACCACACTAATTTGCATAGCAATAGAGCAATTTACAACCCCAATAGAAGAGGACATGAGTTCCAAACCAGAATTTTTTGTTTTTTACTTCCCTAATGATAATCATTCTGACTTGCATGAGATTAAATCCCAGTGTGATTTTGATGGTATTCCTGTGAAAGCTCTGCATGTTAACACACATGTATGTGTGTGTGTATGTGTGTGTGTACATGTATGTGCATGTCATCTGTACTTAATCTTTTGAGAACTGTTTGTTCATTTCATTATTCCATTCATTGCTTGGATTAAAATCCACCTAGATATCAATCAAGAAATGAATTAATGAAAAAAATATGGTTTATACATAGTAGAGTGTTATTCATCCACAAAGAACAAAATATGTCATTTGCAGGAAAAGGGAACTAGATCACCATTTTAAGTGAAATAAAGCAAACTCAAAGACAGATATCCCATTTCCTGTCATATATGAAATGTACATTTAAATTATGTATTAAGGCTGTTGAGATGTTTTAGCAGGTAAAGTTCTCGCTATACAAGCCTGACAGCCTGAGCTTCATCCTTGAAACTCATTCACGTTGGAGAGAGTTACTCCACAAAGTGGTACTCTGACACTTCCAGATAACCAGTCTGCATGCCTTTGCACATACACCACACACATACACACACATACCTCACATACACATCACACACACACATTATACACACACACATCACGTACAAACACCTCACATAGACATATCACACAGACATCATACATCCACATTATACACATAAACATCACACACATCACACAGACATATATCACATGTATATCACATATCACACACATATATATCACACATCACATGCATATCATATACACATCACAGGCACATCACATACAAATAAAAGAAGTGAATAAAATTATATATGTGTGTGTATGTACATATATATATAAAAGAAAAAAGATCAGTAAAAATGTGGAAGGGGGACAAGATATTGTACTGTGGAGATTATAAGTAAAATATACACCTACATGTACTGAAATGCTTCAATGGAACCATCAGTATATGCCAAAAAAAAGGATTAAGGTAGCTGAGAGTCTCACTGAAAGCCTGAAGGATTACAAAAGATACTTTTCTGTTCCTAAGATAATAAGTATTAGGCCAATGTAAAATAAGTCACTGATTTTATAAAATTGCTCCTTTCTTTTGTGGGAAAGTTTAGTAACTCCCTGAGATGATGATTGTTGCTTACGGAGGAGTTCTTTTTTTCTCCCTCAAAGAGCTCTCTGTCCTGGGAAGGAAAATAAGGCAGTGTTCCAAAGTCATGTCTGGAGAGTGGCACATAGACTCGAGCAGTACAGCTTCCAGAAGTCCAAAATGGCTTTCACTGGAATGGATCTGCTTTCTTTGTAACACAACACAACCAACTTCTTTTCAACATATGCAATTATTTCCCAAGCCTGGAAAATACTCTTAGATAATTGAATGACATGAGTTAAACTGGTACATAGACAAACAAAATCTTTTAATGAAAGCCTTCAACGTGAAATTGAGCCAAGGCATGGTGTCTGTGAATGGGCACGTATTAAGTGAAGCCAACACATATTTGCCTTTGCAGACAGACACTGATACTGGGGCAGATACAGGCATAATCAAAGCCAGAAGTCTCTTTGCTTTTTCATCTCAGTCTATGCATCCTAATTAAAGCCATATGGATGACTCTAGCTATTGGCTTTACATAACCAATGTCTGTGCACCACTAAATAAACCTGTGCTCCTTTAACCAAATTAGAGAAGCTAACTGTAATGGATATATTTATTGGGTGGGGTAAGAAATAATTTACTTAAACCAATATTAGAATCGAAACCAATATATCTATATTTCAACCACAAACATCCTCCCAGAGCATACTATTGTTGTATAAATAGATACATATTTATCTCCAGCATTTCATATTCATTAAAAAAGCCAATGAATTAACCACATTCAGCAGATGTGGCAGAGTAACTGCTCTGCTCTTTATTTCCTCTCCTTCCATTTCTAAACATAAGCTTTATAAGAACACATCAGTGAGAACAGGATAACTAGGGACGGTCCAGAGACTCGCTGTCTGTTGGGGGAAGCATGACAAGGATTCAGTGGCTACAGATTGTGATGCAGACTTGCAACCAGTTTGCATGTTTTGGGATAAAGCACTCATCTGAGTTTTATTTTTCTCATTTGTAGAAATGGAGATAATACTTTCTCAATACATGGGGCTCCTTAAAGAATGAAAGAAGATACGTCAGCATCCTTGGAAGCATTCTTTTCATCTTTATGTGGATAATAAGCATTTTTGCTGCCAGGAATTCCCATGTCTTCAGATAAAATAGATAGCTGTCAGTCACCCAATTTACTCATAATTTAGAAACAGTCATTCCTAATTCCATTGTGGGTTTTTTTCTTTTTTTTCCTGTGGCTGTTAGAATGATATTCTGAATGGCCATTGATTATATTTACTGCATGTTAAGCCTCATTGCACATTTCTTTGGCCTTTTCTGCAGACAAGTGATGGTTGCATGGCCAAGACAGAAGAACAGAAGGTGCCGGTTGTGTGTTATCTGTCACTCTTCATGGACTCTAAATTGTTAGGAAAATGTAGCAGGATGTGTTTTCCTGAGTAAGTAAGAAAATAAAGAACATGTATTTCAGAAAATCCAGAGTAAATAATGGGCATGTTCTTCAAAAGAAAACAAAAATGGCCTCATCCATTTGGAAGAATATCTGGAGAGAAAGAGAGAGAGAGAGAGAGAGAGAGAGAGAGAGAGAGAGAGAGAGAGAGAGAGACTTAATCTTGCACATACAAAGGCTAATAAATGACTCAGCTCCTCATAGATAATCAATATCTACAGATGTCAAACTATGTTAAAATTTTTAATCTCTGCACTTTAATGACATTGTTACTTGAAAATTAAGTGAAATGATCATTAAGTTCACCTATAAATCTCTAGTATGTCACACACACACACACACACACACACAAATCTTTTTTTTTCTTGTTCCTTAATATTGTGCTAAAATCTGGGTGTGGTGACACATGCTTTTAATCCTAAAATTTTGGAAGCTGACATAATAGGATTTGCAAGCTGATACTGGGCTGGGCTACACCCTGAAACTTGTCTCAAAATATACAAACACAAATGTCCTAACAATGGCTTGTGGGTCAGGGATGTATCTCAGTGGTCAAGCACTTGCCTAGCATGTGCAAGATCCTATGTTTGATCTTCAGCTCAGCAAAATAATGGAAAACATATAATACCATCAACAAAAGCAGTAGACATAAAACAGGAAAAAAAGACTTGCTCATCTATTCTTGGACTCTGCCCAGGTTTGGTGCAAATTAGAAATCTGGTCTGCATCCTAAGGCCTCTCAAAGGCCATGCATTACCATGGGAATGGTTCTTGTGGCTCCCCAGGTCATTATGGGGGCAGAGTATGAACCATGTATTTGATCGTTTGAGTAACACCCAGTATCACCACCAAAATATTGGAGTTAGATTAATCTTTGAAAGTTATATAATCCAACACAAAAGTTTTCTAAATTGGAAATCCAAAATGTAAAGGAAACAAAAATGGGGATAGAGTTATAAAATACAATTTCACAATTTCAATTTGTATTGTGTTTCATCCAGCTGTATGAAGAATGAAATTTTTGTTGTTGTTGTTTAGAAGAAAATTTCCAAGAAAACAGCAAAATTGAAGTATCTGATATTTACTCCTTTGTGGCTTTCAGCACAGTGACTTTGTGGTGATTCTGGTGTGCCAGTGCAATCTATTATAATTGATTGAGAAAGGTTATGTAAATTAGCAAGTGGTGTCTGTGTGTGCATGCATGTGCATGGTTGTAATGGATTTAATGTGTATATATATGCATCCTAGTGTTTTATATTACTTACAAAAAATTAATAAATTCTTATTTGAGTTAGCATTTTTTTTATTTCTTAATTTCATTCAGTAGTAAGTGATTCAACTTCAATGAGTTTATTTAGTTCCTGTCGCTGTTGGTATCCAGTTTTTATCCATGGTGGTCAGATATGATGCAGGGTGCTTGTCATTGTCCTATATCTGTTGACATTGGTTTTATATTCTAACATGTAGTCAATTTTGGAGAAAGTTTCATGGAGTACAGAGGAGAAAATATATTATTTAGTGTTTGGTAGAGTGTTCTATAGTTGTCTGGTATGTCTATTTGATTTATGACATTATTTAGCAACAGCATTTCTCTTTAGGTTTTGTCTGAATGTATGTGAGTAGGGTATTGAAATCATCCACTATCCATGTATGAGGGTAAGTATATGTTTTTAGCTGTACTTCTCTGAATTTTGTACCCTTTGGCTTGGTGCATCAATATTTATGATTGCAAAATGCCTTGGTAGATATTTTCTTTGGTGAATATAGACTATCGTTATCTATGTCTTCTGATCAGTTTTGGTTTAAAGTCTGTTCTGTTGTTAAAATAGCTACATATTCCTATTCCCCGGTTCCATGTGCTGGGAATGTCTTTTTCCATCCTTAACCTTGAGGTCTGTTCGTGATAGTGACGTATGTGTCTTGAATATAGCAGAAAGATGAATCCCGTTTTCTAACCCAATCTATTTCTTGTTTCTTTTATTGGAGAACTGAGAGCACTAAAAACAATAGCCAATAATGAAACGTGTTTACTGTTTTCTCTTATTTTGTTGTTGTAATGCACACACACACACACACACACACACACACACGCACACACACACACACAGATAAACTGATAAATACCCTGTAGTCCCACAACCTGCATAAGTGGCAGGACCCATGGAGGCCAATTATTCAAATATGCAATAATTTGGAGAAATATTTTTATGTAAAGCATAATAATACTCGTTCCCTTTCCCTTTAATCATCAATAGACTTGGGCTCCAGTGTATGTATTTTGAAAGGGAAAGCTGTGATCCCCTGGACTGGATTACAGGTGCTATAAGAAGTTGTGTGTTAGCAATATTTTACCATTATCTTAAACACAGGAAGTACTTACAGAGATCTGGGAAGAATTAAGTAGATTGAGTAGAATCATGACAGTGATAAGAGATTGGCAAAAACAAACAAACAACAACAACAAAAAAAACCCTGAAAACCTCTTGACCTACACAGGCCTGAAGGAAAGAGGAGAGAAGTTGTTTATGTTAGCACCCAGAATCAAGAGAGCTGTGAAGGACGCATTGTGAGGCAGGGCTCAACATTGACTATTTTCACCACACATGGTAGGCACCATAGCTTATTTCTTTCCCCTTTCTCTGAGGCTTGCTGAGATAATTCATTGACAAAACTCAACAACAACAAAAAAAAATTGAACAACAAGACAGGTGTGGGGATGAAGCTGATAAGACTTTGCTTTTGGAGACAGAAAGGAAACAAAGGTGGTGATGTGCACCTGCTGGCCGTGGGTAAGAGAAGGCTCTTCTCTTACCTAGAAATGCCTAGAAAAAGAACTCAAGAAAAGAAGTAACTAGAGTCTAACTCCTTTGTTTTGTTTGTTTGAACTCCTTTGTTTTATCCACAGCAGATAAGAACATTCTCCTCTAAAATTCTGGGAGCCTCTCTGGGATGTAGATGTAATAGAGTTCTCTTTCTTGTCTCCCAGGAGACTGAGAACTCTCCCCACACATGAAGCTATTGTGTTAGCTTTGATCTTTATTTCTTTGCACAAATAGCTAAAATCTGCTTTCATTTGTCATTTAGTCAATTATTCTTCTGAGAATCTCAGAGGCTTTGAGGTTTCTGAGGTCTATGGAATCAATGAGATGATGTTTCACAAAATCATGTAAGGGGCTTTCAGGCTTTGGGCCTGAAGTTTTTAGTAAGGTCATAAAAATTTCAGTACAGGAATTTGAAGACATGTACATTAGAAATAAAGTTGCTATGCCTAGTGAGAACTACAAAGTAATAAGAACATATAATGTGCAGTATTAGATGTTGAAAGATTAACCCAACTCCAGTGACTTCGGGTTACCCAGAAAGCTTTGGCTTATTCTGGTCCACTACCTCCTTCAGGATTTAGAAGATTTGGTAAACTATAGAAAATATTTCTTCGGAATACAGCCAGACATCTCTCATAGTGAACAGGTAGATATTTGAATTTCATGAAAGTGAGGATGCAGGCTAGTTGATCTTTCCTCATTAAATACATAAGCTTCTGGATCTATTTAGGTCTACCATATGACTCTGTAATAATCCACTTTCTTGTTCTCTATAAAATGGTGAGAATCAGATACTTTATGAAATACATAGGAGGATCCCTGCCATCAGTTCTGTGTTCCACCAGAGTTTGAAAAGTCCACAGAAGGTATATGAGTCAAAGCTTCTCCTTGAGGTAGTCATCAATTCATTCATAAGTAGGAAAAGCAACATTTCACAGTAACATTATGATTCCTGTGCTCTACCAAATGTGCTTGTAAGGACGAATCCAAGAAAACAAGGAAGAGAATTGTCAGTGTGACGAAGAAAGCCTGCATTTTGGAAGCTGGAGAGGTATGGCTCAGCAGTTAAGAGCAATTGCTCTTCCAAAGGGTGTGAGTTCAGTTCACAATGTTTAAGTCAAGTTGCTCATAACTGACTATAACTTCAGCTTAGAGACCTCTGGCCTTTGAAGCCACATATACTCAAATAAACACACACACACACACACACACACACACACTCACACACACTCACACACAATTTTACATAGTAAAAATAACTTAAAAGAAAAAAGCCTACTTTTTAACAAGATTTTAGAACTTGAGAAATGAGAATGCAGACCACAGAAGTTAAGAGCACTTGCTCTTCCAAAGGGTGTGAGTTCAATTCACAATGCTTAAGTCAAGTTGCTCATAACTGACTATAACTTCAGCTTAGAGACCTCTGGCCTTTGAAGCCACATGTACTCAAATAAACAAACACACACACACACACACACACACACACACACTCACACACACAATTTTACATAGTAA
>NW_022196895.1:75250956-75253722 GCF_008632895.1 Mastomys coucha
AGAGAGAGAGAGAGAGAGAGAGAGAGAGAGAGAGAGAGTTGCTAATTTAGGCAGTGCTGTAACAAGAACAGTGTTTGTGGAGGTTAGTCCACAAGCTGTCAGAGAAACTAGAAGAGTATGCCAGCTGGGAAGAGGGTAGCCAAGAGCCCTACAGTTAACTACCTCCTCCAGTCACAGCTGACCTTTCTCAGTGGAAAGCAGCAGAGTGCTCCACAAATAGATTCGCTGCCCCCCCCAAACATATATACACTATCCAACTTTCCTGAAGAACAACTGAGCTCATCTGGATACCCGATCCTGACTTCCTGTCTTGTTTCTCTCTCAGTTTTCCATATTATAATTCTCATTATGTTCTAGAGTATTCCTCCAGAAGACATTGCTGATGATCCTGCGTTCAAACTTGGAGGAAACCTGCTCCTTTTCCTTTTTTCTTGCAACTACAATGTTTGACAGGAGGAAGTCATAAATACTATTGTAACTTCTCAGAGTATCAAAGAATAGCATGAAGAAATCACAGGAAGCCAAATTTGCAAAGACCAGGTTTCTAATACTACAGGAACTGAACTCTTGGCTCCAAAGCTAGTATTTGCTGTCAGTATTTTTAGTACCTGGTTTCTCAGCTCATGGTTCAAAATTTGTCCCTTCATATTGTAGTCACACCCTTTATTTTCTTAAAGAGGTCTCTATAAGGTTAAAGTTTTACTTCGTGCTTGAGGTATCTCACTTAGTCCTAGTACATTGGCTTATGGGCAGTCATGCTATTCCATAATTAGTTTCTAGTAATATGTGTATTGGTTTAAGAAATGCCCCAAAGTTTTTGACTATGATAAATATAATCATTAAGGATCCATGGGAAGCTATGCCTTCAAACACTTACAAACAGCGGAATAGAATTAATGTTTGAAGTGTAACAAGTGTATAAATGTTAGATATGTATATACTGCCTCAAGTTATCTTGAGAAATTGATAATAAAATAGGAGTTAAAGATCACCAGTGTCCAGCCACCCCACAGTATGGTAGATATGAGCAATTTCAAATCAGCATAGGAAATTGAGCATCATGAATGCAATTTAGATGTCTCCACTGAGAAGTAAGCTGCTATGCACTAAACACAATATCATGAAAGTGTGTGTGTGGGGAGACAAAAACAAACAAGCAAACAAAGAAAAGCTAGGTAACATGCTAGCTAAAGAGCAAAAATGAATGCCCATTGTATGATTAAATCTATACAGGATATAAATGGATTAATGAAGGAAATGGTAGAAATGAGAATAACAAGTAACTGACAGTAGCAGAGAAATCTTTCTCTTTTACCAATATATGATCTATCTATCTAGCCTCTATCTGTTATCTATCTATCTATCTATCTCTACCATCTATCTCTCTCTATCTATCTATCTATCTATCTATCTATCTATCTATCTATCTATTTAATCTACCTTTCTATCCATCTATCTGTTTACCTACAAGCCACTTGTCTCTCAAAAGAATTCTCTCTTAGAGAAGGAGAACCTCTGAACTGTTTACCCCCACAAATCCAAGGCACTTAGTAATTTGAGAAGTTTGAGATTGCTCGTATAGTCAATCCATGTGGCTCAGTGCTTCATATGTTATAGATACTTAATAAGTACTACCTGATTATTTAAAAATAGGAAAAAATGCTAGAATATTCCTCAAGACCATCCCATATAGCTAATAATGACATACAACAAGTGCTTCCCAGGCATCATTGTGTGTGCATATTGTGAATGAAAATAAAGAAAACTAGGAGCCCAATCTTTTATTTTCAATGTCTGTCTGCAGAATATATGCACACAGAGTATATTTAGAATATCATAAAAGTTAGCACAGGATTAACAAGACATTCATATGGAAACATTTTTTAAATGTAAAATCTTGTACAATGTTAACATAAATTCTCAGCAGGTGGTGAGGCCTGTGGGTGTCTCAGCAATTTTGTGACATGAAACCACATTTTGTTGGTCAGTGGTAGAAGAATTTCCTAGACCATACCATTGGGCTTCAGCAAGAGAGACGTCATCATGCTCTCACACCCCTGGCCTATACTGTGAGAGCGTTGCTTCAGAACTTTGAATTGATACTCACCGATATCAATTCAGGAGACCTGTTGAAGGCTCAGCATTTGGGTTCAGCATGTCCTGGATCATAAGCAGCATCAAGGTAACAGATGGTAATGGGGCAAGGAGATGAAGATCACCATCTTGGCAATAAACAAAGTAGAACATAGACTGCCTGGTACACTTGTCTGATGTCCTAACCAGCTTTTCTCTTCCTATGATAAAACATTGATCAAAACCAAGTTGGGGAAGAAAAGTGTTATTTATCTCACACTTACATTCCAGTTTACTATGGAGTGGAGTCAGAACAGGAACTCAAGAAGAACCTGGCATCAGAGAGCAACATAAAGACCATGGAGGGACTCCGCTTACCTGCTTGCCCATGCAAAGACCATGAAGGAACTCCACTTACCTGCTTGCCCATCCTGAACTGTTCAGCTTGCTTTTCTCCTACTGCCCAAACCACACGGCCAGGAGTGACACCATGCTTGGCCCACCCTCCCAAATCAATCATTAATGAAGAAAATACCCTGAAGGCTTTCCTATAGGCAATGTAATGGAAGCAACTAATTAATTAAGTATTCCCTTGCCCAAATGACTCCAGGTGTGCCAAGTTTACAAAATAATAATAATAACAATAATAACAATAATAATAATAATAATAATAATAATAATAATAATAAGAAG
>NW_022196895.1:75254710-75299617 GCF_008632895.1 Mastomys coucha
AAAAAAAAAAAAAAAAAAAAAAAAAAAGAAAAAGAAAAGAAAAGGCCTAAAGAAAAAGTATCAAATAGCAAAGTTATCGAAAACTAGAAAACTACTGTCCCTGCCTATTTGCTAAATGTTTGGCTTTCTGGTAGTTTCTCCTTTCTCCTTCTTCATTCTTGCAATGTGGAGGGCATTTCTTGATAGAACACTGGTCTCTTTGGTCTTACCTACAGTGGCTTTGTCATCCATCTGGTCAATTTCCCTTTTGATATATTAAATTCCCTGTTGTTGTATTTTTTTTTCCCCAAGACCTCCTACATCTTAGCCAAAGGACTCTGGTAATTTGGTTTGGATTCACCTTAAATCCTTCTACTCGTTTCTCATAAAGTTTTCTGCCAGGGACAGGTTGGGAGTGAGCCAAGCTTCTTGTGCTCCAGTGTTGCCCCACTGCCAAGGAAGCCTGCTCAGAGCAAACTCCCCTGCATGAAGCAGGGTGTCCCCTGTGGTGCGCTTTCCACTTTATCCACTTTATCCAGCTCTTTCCAGCTGTCACAGGTCCAGCCACTTCCTTGCAGATAGGTACATTTCTCCAAGGAACTCTTGACTGGAGGGAACAGGAGTCTTAGTAAGTGAGCCATTTGTTCCACGTGTCTCTGCCAGGGACATGGCTGCCTGCTTCACTTAGCCTACACCATAGCAAGGAATTCACCATCTGAGGGGCAACAAGGCATGTTTTTGTTTGTGTTTTTGTTCTGTTTTGTTTAACCTACAGATTTGGACTGCATCTCTTCCTACCAGAGCGCTCACATACAGTGAACTCAGTCATTTAAATTCCTTTCGGAATCTCACCACCTCTTAACTTAGCCAATATTGAAGAAACATGTCACCTCTGTAGGATGCAGCTTCTCAGTGTAGTAAAAATTTCCAGGGTCACCTTCCAAGTGTTTTAGATGCAGGGACTGTGTTAATGGAGGCTAAAAGTGTTCTGCAAACTGTGAAAAGCTATATGTTCATGTTTTTAAAATGCAAATTGCTCCCTAGGTGGAAAAGACAACGTGGCCCACAGAATTAGACATGCCATATTCACATCGCCTCACTTACTGGACCTCACAGACTTCAATTGCAAAATGAACATAATATTAAAATATCTTTTGCTTTTTCTTTATTACAAATATTTGACAATCTGGGGTTCTTTTTCCATAGGGAGGCCATGTTCACACATATTGGGGGACCCAGAATCTTTTCTGATTGACCTATTATTTCATTTGAACACTGACTTTTCTGAGAGATTAAAAAAAATGTTTGCACTTGTTAAATATCTGTTCTGTGTGAAACAATGCCTTTATGCAGAGAGCATCGTGGTTAATAAGACGCATAAAGACCCTTTTATTACACATTAGATCTATGGTGAGCAGTCCTGTTGTAATCTACTTCATGCACCACCCTTGACTCATAGGATCAGCCCATGTAGATGCAGTGGATCTGTGAGTCAGATGAACACTCTGACACCTCTTTGTCAATTCCAGACTCTCCGCAGACTCAGGGGGAATGTGGGCAGAGGTGAATGCAGGTAGCATGTAAATTGTGTAGCTCTAATGTGTTACTGTAAGTTTGATTGTAGAGCTAATTAGTTTGTTTGACTGTCCTGTTTGCAGGAGTTATATTTTAGATGCATATTTGCTTCTTATGAAATCAGTTAGCAGCCAAGAAAGCCACTGAAATGAAAAAAAAGAAAAAGAAAAAGAAAAAGAAAAACTAATTGAAAGTAAGAGGAAATTACCTGAACATATATTGCCAGTAAATTAAATTAATTGAAAGTAATTGATAGTGACTGGAATTAATAAAAGTAATAGAAACAAATTGTACTTAATTGAAATTTATTGAAATTGAATTAAACTCAATAACTCAAAGTCTATTAAAGTTAATAGATTCTAATTGATATTAATTAGAGACAATGCTTAGCAAGAACAGACCATTTTTAAAGGCCTCCCACTGAATTAGTAACCATATGATTGCCTTTAACATGAAAAAAATTAAATTCTACAGGGTTGGGGAAGAGAGATTCACAGGAAAAAAATACTGCTTTGGAATTTTAGATTTCTCTGTGGAATAGCTGAATTAGAAAAATCTGATTCTGACAACGGAGCTTCCCCTGAAGACTTAGCAAGATAAAAATGGTTTCAGTACCTTTGAGGAGACTTTTATTAGCATTTAATGAGAACATTTTACCTCTTAAAACATTAGGCGTGATTTGGTAAATACTCTGAGAGTACATGTTGATTTCAGGATCTGCTTGCTTTTATAGCTGCATTATCCATTCCTTTTACTCTTTGTCTCCTTGGCTTATGAAGCATCAAGGATAAGAATTTCTGGAAAGAAGCTGTGTCTGCAAATGCCGATTAACTGATCATAACTTCAGTGATTTAGAGAGATTCGAGTGTTGCTAGTCTGCAGCCAAATTGCCTTTGGGCATCTAAGTAGCCACCCTAACAGCTATATATTTATTGTCCATCCTTGTACATGATCTGACATCTTTTCTGACCATTAGGTAGAATCTATTAATATGCATCTAGTTTCTACAAACCAAATAGTTAACAATGTTATCATATAGCATTTAAGCCCTATAGAAGAGAACTGGAGGATTTGAATTTTCATTTTTTTTTCCTCCTTGGCCTCAAGGCTTCAGGGCGGGGGTGGCATGCCTGTTTTCATGATGTGTAAGACAAAATTCTGCTGGCCCGTCCTTCTACTTCAGCCCCGTGCAGAGTTCATCTGTTGACACTCCCACCTTTCTCACATTGATGAAATGTTGCTGCTTACAGAGTGGTTCTGATTTGTGAGAAACAGTCATTTTTCTTCCCACCCCCCCAAGAAAAAACTTCAGTAAACTCATTCCATAGGGGAAATGTGCTAAGAAGTTGTATTGCTTTCTATAGGTGAGGTTTGCTTAGCAGACTGAGAATAAATACCATGTTATTTGGTTTACATTAGGAGAAGTCACTATTCAGTATACAGTGCAATTCTCATGTACTTGTGTATTAGTCAAGGTACTCTAGAATAACAGAAGTTATAGAATACACACTCAAATCACACACACACACACACACACACACACACACACACACACACACACAGCTAACCCAACAACAGCTACTTATGAATGGAAGGTCCAAGAATCCAGTAGTTCCCTAACCCACAAGACTGGATGTCTCAGCTGGTTTTCATTCAGTATATGCCAAAATCCAGAAGTAAGTTCTAACACCATTAGAGGAATGAGTTTGCAAAGAGAGGGCATGAGCAAACAGGGAACAAGAACAGGCTTCCTTCTACGACTTTATAAAAGGCAGCCAGCAGATGAAGTGGTCCAGATTAAAGTTGGATCTTCCCACCTTGAAGGACCAAATTAGAAGTGGGTCTTCACACTTGAAATGATTTGATTAAGACAAAATCCCTCAAAGGTGTGTGCAGTCTTTGGGTTTTAGTTAATTCTGGACATAGTCACTCTAACAGCCAAGAAGAGCTGCCATACCCAGGTTAACTCAACTTATTAAAGTTGAACCAAGAGTACCTTATGCTTCCTACAAGAACTACTTGTCATAAGACATCAGAAGTTGATTCTTTTATCCCTGAGTAATGAAAAACCAAAGTGGATGGGAACCATGGTTAAGTACAGGAAGCTGCTGACTAAGGACCATTACATCTTGTCTTCCCCTCAAGCCTGCAACCACTGGGCTAGTTTGTTGTCTGTCTTTGCTGTAAAAAGTAATGTCAGGGCTGATGAGATGGTTCAGTAAGCCATGCATGATTCCTACATCTTTATGACAATGGCACTTACTGTGTGCATTTTAACCCCAGATTCCACAAGGTGGCAGGAGAGAACTGACTCCTAAGAGTCATGGCATACCTGGTCCTACACACACACACACACACACACACACACACACACACACACATCAAATTATTTAATTAAAACCTTTAAAATTTACTTGTAAACATCAGCTTTGCTTGAAAGTATAAAAATGCACTGACATTTGAATAACTATTTTTCCCCAAAACTAAATACACATCTGAGTGATAAGAAGTTTAGCTAGGAAAAAAGGGTAGAGCAGAATCACTACAACCTAGGCAATGTCTGACAGAGACTAGACTGGCTACATTGTATTCCCTGGCTAGAATGTTAATTCTTGCCTGAAGACCCATCCAACCAGGCTATTTGCTATTCTGCCACCATTTTAAATGGAAAAGAAAGAGAACACCACTTATATTATGGGAACAGCAATAATTGCATACTTTTAGTGGCAATTTTTTTATTATTTTTCTCCAGATCATTAATATTCAAAATCTTTAACCCATCGAGGGGAATATGCATATCTTTCAAAGATTTGTTTATTTGCCTATTTTTTATGTTCGTACATGTGTCTGCATGAGTTTATGTGCATTATACATCATCAGATATGCTAGGAAGCCAGAAGGGAATGATAGATTCCCTGGAACCACAGTTAAAACTGACTGTGAGCTGCCTAACATGGTGCTAGGAGCCAAACCATAGTGTATTGGAGAAGAATCTATTTTCAATAAAAAAAAATAAGTTTTAAGGCAAGCAGCCATTAAACCAGAGGACCTGGGTAAAAACAAACACCTGTTGATCAGGAGTCATTACTCTAGCCCCTAAGTGACTGTTTATACCTTTAAATAAGTAATTTCTTAAAGCTTTAGGTACAAAATTCTAATAGACTCTGTCCTGCTTAAGCTTCATACAGCTGCCTACAAGACATAGTTTGAACTTCAATTTTTATTATGTAAACATCAAAACTCTAACAGCCATATCCAAAAGTCTCCATATACTTATGGTAAGGTGAAAAAAAATAGGTTGCCCAAACCAAATAGTATTTGATGGATAAAGCATTCCAATTGGCAATAAATGTGGTAACATATTCAAATGTTCCAAAAACCACGTGAATGTTTATTGGTACTGTTCCTATGTATGTCTTAGTCTAAGAGAGAAGGCAATAAAGCAAAAAGGACACATACACAGAAGCCAGGGCACATACACAGAAGCCAGGGCACATACACAGAAGCCAGGGCACATACACAGAAGCCGGGGCACATACACAGAAGCCGGGGCACATACACAGAAGCCGGGGCACATACAGAAGCCAGGGCACATACACAGAAGCCGGGGCACATACATAGAAGCCAGAGCACATATATAGAAGCCAGGGCACATACACAGAAGCCAGGGCACATACACAGAAGCCAGGGCACATACACAGAAGTCAGGGCACATACACAGAAGCCAGGGCACATACACAGAAGTCAGGGCACATACACAGAAGCCGGGGCACATACACAGAAGCCAGGGCACATACACAGAAACCAGGGCACATACACAGAAACCAGGGCACATACACAGAAGCCAGGGCACATACACAGAAGCCGGGGAAGAGGAGTACCCTGGACCAGGAGACAGGAGCAGAGTCCCTCTTCTCTGCATTTCTGTTTGCTTGATCCCTCACCAGACTGATAATGGCTACTCCCATAGATGAGGGGAATCTTCCATATTAACCCTTGCAGTTCAAATGCTAGTCTTTTCATGATACGACCTCAAAGACACACTCAGAAAGAGCCATTTGGATATCTCTGAGTTCAGACAAGTAGATACATGAGGTTAGTCATCCAATCTTCATACCGTATTAAATACATATTTGTAAGTTCTCATTGTGTATTTCATACTTGCTTATGACCACAGCTATGCCAAATTAGCTACCATTGAAATTTGAACTGTTTCTTCTGCTAGCAAAGTACAAGATATATGTATGTTTCACATTTGCATTGACAAAATTCAAAGTTCTGTTTCTCTTTGTGAATAGTGTAGCACTGTATATATAAATTAGCACTCTCTGCCTTAATTTCTTTGTATTTGAAATGAGAATACTAAAACTTATTCTTACATATATTGTAGCGATTGGATTAATGTATACATCTAAAGAACCTATCAGGGAGTAAACTAAAGAGTCTTCTTGAGGGAGGGGATATCTGATAGCCTACTATGTTATGAGCACCTAGGTCAGAACATTCTAACACCAGAAACGAGATTTTCTACTACATGAAAGCCCAAAGTCACAACAACACATCCATCTGTGGGTTCTTGTGCTCCAAATTCTTGACTTTCTTTACAACTAAGTTTGTGCTTTGCACCCAACAAATATGACTTTGATTGATAATACTTAACATCAAATCTAGGTAGCATGTGTCAGAACGATAGTGAAGTAAATGCAACTGTTGGGTTTTTGAATGATTGTAGACAACGAAAGTTTATAAGTGAGCCCAATGATGTTGTACAAAAATGTGCATGTTCTTCATAAGTCCTGAGGGGTCACAGGAAATGTCCATAGAGTGAACTCAGAAAAGCACTGGTTCAACACAGATGTTTTTCCCTATTCATATACTCAGGATTATTTGTTGAGACATAAATGGGGGCTGGAGAGATGGCTCAGCTGTTAAGAGCACAGACTGCTCTTCTGAAGGTCCTGAGTTCAAATCCCAGCAACCACGTGGTGGCTCACAACCATCTGTAATGGAATCCAATGCCCTCTTCTGGTGTGCCTGAAGACAGCTATAGCGTACTCATATACATAAAATAAATTAAAAAAAAAACACGTGTGAGACATAAATGGGCAAATTTTCTCATTTTTATTTAAATATTTTTTATCTTAAAAACTTGTCTTCTGGGGCTGGAGAGAGTGATGCTGCTCTTGCAGAAGTCCCAGGTTCTGTTACCAACGCCCGTGTATCGGCTCATATCCACTTATAACTCCAGTCCCAGAGGATTCAGTGCCCTTTGACCTCTACGGGCTTTGGCACACACATGATACACACTCAGACATATACATAAATGGTTAAATATACATCTTTAAATATTAAGGAAAATACTTGTCTTTTGCTAACTGAACTGATTTTTGAGTTAAGAATTTTAAGGTTGATTCCAACAACTTTCCTTTGACCTTGTTATATTCCACCTTCAAATGCTAAAGATGTCCTTGGAGAAATCCCTATACAGTGTGGATAGAAAGTTTAATTTTCTGTTCTTTATAGATTGAAAAGAAATCCTTGAATTGGTTTAGTTAGGAAATATACAGCCAAATCTGTAGCTTATAACCATGACCTAGTTAAAATCTTCCTTCCTTCCTTCCTTCCTTCCTTCCTTCCTTCCTTCCTTCCTTCCTTCCTCCTTCCTTCCTTCCTTCCTTCCTTCCTCCCTCCCTTCCTTCCTTCCTCCTTCCTTCCTTCCTTCCTTCCTTCCTTCCTCCTTCCTTCCTTCCTTCCTTCCTTCCTTCCCCCTTCCTTCCTTCTTCCCTTCCTCCCTTCCTCCTTTCCTTCTTTTGTGTCCCTTTCTGTGAACATTTATGCACAGCACCCTTATGGATAGGAAAGCTTGGAGGACTAAACTCTCTCTTTCTACCATGCACGGACTCCTGGGATGACACTTGTGTTGTCAGGATCAGTGCTTCACTGACTGAGCTCCTTCAATGGCCTGCTCTACTTTTCTGTAAACATGAATATCCAATTCAAATGCATGAATGAGAGTATGGCTTCCTCTGACTTAAGGGGATAACTCACCAGCATATTTCCCCTTTTGATTGCTAAGCCATGAGGCAACAGCTGGCTTGACGACCTTGCTGGATCTCTTCAGAGGTAGCCCCAAAACTGGAAAGCTCCCCAGTTTGCTAAAAATGGCCATTTTGTAAGGACTGAAGCTGTGTTAAGATCTAGTGAATTCCTGCATCAGTCTGGGTTTGCAAAGTGATTTAGAGTGGCCTATTTATGTTTTGAAGAGATGAGTTCTCTTTTAAGAATAAATTGTCTCATTTCAAACTGATGTTCAAATATTCTAAACTGTCATATCACATCCTTATATGAAATATACTTTTGCCCTTTCCTATAAATTTTGTATAACAGAATACAGCATTATCCACTAGTCTCTCTCTTTCTCTCTTCTTGAGATAATCATGTCCTTGGGGCATTCTAAGGGAAGACATGCATCCAAGCCACTATAATCCCCAGGAGTGTGATTGCCTTGTGGTAATTATACCCCCTTTCACGATGTCTTATGCTATTATTATGGTGCCTTATTGCTCAAATACCACAGAGATATCACATAATGTAATTACCTTACCTTATCATGCTTTAATAAATAATGTAGGAAGGATGCTTTCTGCAGAAATCCTGTCAACAGAAGCCTAGTATTCAAAAGGAAGGGGTTTGTGATATAGCTAGTGGCAATTTCCAGAACCTAGGGAAAGCAACTGGAACATTAACATCAGATATTATGTCACTGTGAATGATTAAACAAATGCATGATTCAGGATGTATGAGAGTGTAGCACACACTCTGGACAGTGGGAGAGCAGACTGCCTATCCAAGTGTGAACATTTGACACTTACATGTTTTGTGGGATGAAAAGATCTCTGAGATGTGTTGTCTGTTGGTGGACCTCGCTATGCCTTTTTCATCCAGTGTAATTGTTGTAAAGGTGAATCAATATGTGTTTGAAGCGTGAGCTATTACATAAAGAATAAGCATCTCATAGTCATCGATTTAATAACATTTAATGATTGTTTCTCTCACTCACATTATTGGAGATGCTGCATTTCCCTTTAGCTTATTAAATATGGAACTACTATATTGATCAGTGATCTGGCAGAGAACTCCGAGTTTCATTTTTAAAAAAAATGCTGTGTATGTGGAGAATAACCACCTAACTGCATAATAATATAGATATTGTTTACTTAAGCCCTCAAAATATAGCCATGATAAAGACTGTTATTAAATGAAGGATAATTTAAGCAATTTTTATTTCTGCCTATGCAAAGAAATAGAAAAAGCCCAAATTTATTAGAAATGTCATGACCATGTAGGTTTCAGAAGCTTTCATGAACAGAAGAGAACATTGTGTTATGGCAGTGGTCCTCAACCTCACGACCCCTCTGGAGGGTCAAACAATACTTTCACGGAGTTTATCTAAGATTGGCAGAAAACACAGATATTTACCTTATGATTCATAACAGTAGCAAAATTGCAGCTATGAAGTAGTAATGAAAATAATTTTATGATTGGAGGTCATATATTAAAGGGTCACAGCATTAGAAAGGTTACAAACTTTGCTAACTGTGCTAGGTTCTCCAAACCAAAGCCAGGGCTTCCCCAAAGTCAATGTATTCAAGGAATGAAATAAATGGGTGAATTATGGAAGAAGCCAAGTCATTCATAAAACCTTGAAGAAATATAAATATTAAGTGTGTTAATCATACACAGAAAAACGCAAAACAGCCAGGCGGGGGTGGCACACGCCTTTAATCTCAGCACTTGGAAGGCAGAGGCAGGCGGATTTCTGAGTTCGAGGCCAGCCTGGTCTACAGAGTGAGTTCCAGGACAGCCAGGACTACACAGAGAAACCCTGTCCTGAAAAACTAAAAACTAAAAAAAAAAAAAAAAAAGCCAAACAGAAGTAGCACATGTTTTAAGATGCTAGGTGGTACTAGATTAGATTTTATTTAATGTCCAGTCACCATGTTATAAATGACTAAGCATGCTCATGATAAAAAACAAAAAGGAAATTCAAAGTAACTGAAAAATGGGATAACAAGAATGAGACAAAGAAAGAAGGATGAGGAAGATGTGATAGGGCATTCTGTGATGAAGAATATTCGTAACTTACCGTAGCTATCCCAATCTTGAGTCCTTCACATTCCTTGTGTCATCTATGTTGATATCTAATAGGCCACAACCACGGATAACTGATTATGGAACAGGAATTGTATAGGATATTCGATTACAGTTTTTTAAAATGCCTGTTTTTCAAGTATTTCCAATTCAGTGATTCCCCCCATCTCTCTCCCTATATACATATACACATGTGTATATATGTGTGTATGTATGTATATATATATACATGTGTGTGTATATATGCATATATGTACATATATATGTCTGCATACGTGTAAACATATATGTATGCATATATATGTATGTATATATATATATATATATATATATATATGGGATGGGGATTCCTAAATGAACAGTGTTTTAGGTTTCTTTTATCAATGCAATTAATTTCTACAACATAAGTGGTGTGAAATAACAAATATATTTGCTGCTTCAGTTAAGAAATACAGAGTGGCTTAAATTATGAGTGGGCAGGGACTTGTGGCTCTTCTAGGACTCTGAGGAGACTCTTGCTCCACCGGTTCAAGCCTCCGGAGACTGTCACCACACCATGAGATTGACAGCCTCCTCCTTCCACACTAGCTATTGGCGGGGGGGTTGGGTCTCTGTCACAGCACATCACTCGGATTTTCTCTTCTACTCTTTTCCTCTCTGTTTTGGGAGAGCCTTCTGGTTTATAGTTTGTGAACTTGGATAATTCAAGGTAATCTCCATAGTTTTGGGTGATCAGATGAGTGAAATTAATTCCTCTGGAGACTTCAATTCCCTTTAGTGTACAATATTTTCGTATTTTCTGGAGATTAGGCATAACCTTTTTTTTTTTTTTTGAGAGAGAGAGGAACATTATTTGAAGCTTAATGGGTGTGGGGGTAGGGAACCTGTTATAAGATGAATTCTATCTCTGACTCTTGGCTGCTGTGGGGTGAGCAGATTCCCTGTCAAGCACTCCTTCCAGGGCACACTGCTTCAGTGCCGTCCGAGGCGCAACTGAACTAAGTGGCTACGGACGGAAACCTCCAGAACGGCAACGGTTCTCTTCTAGGTTGGTTTCTCAACGACATTTTTATTATTATTGGATATTTTCTTTATTTACATTTCAAATGTTATCCCCTTTCCAGGTTTCTCTCCCTCCCAGAAACACCCTATCCCATCCTCGCTCCCCCCTGCTCCTATAAGGGTGTTCCTCCACCCACCCACGCACTCCCACCTCCCCTGCCCTTGATTCCCCCATACTGGGGCATCTACCAAGCCTTCGTAGGACCAAGAACCTCTCTTCCATTGGCGCATGATAAGGCCATCCTCTACTACATATGCAGATGGAGCCATGTGTACTCCTTTGTTGATGGCTTAGTCCCTAGGAGTTCTGGGGGTCTGATTGGTTGATATTGTTGTTCTTCCTATGGAGTTGCAAACCTCTTTAACTCCTTCCTTACTTTCTCTAAGTCCTCTATTAGGGACCCCACACTCAGTCCAATGGTTGGTTGCTAATATTCGTCTCTGTATTTCTAAGGTGACTAACACAAACAACCATTGTTAACCTAACAAAATTTTAAATGAAGCAATTTATAAAAATGTATTATATTAATAAATACATAAATTATTCATTATACAATAGTTATATATTTATATAATTATAAATTTTGTATAACTTATGTAATACATAATTTAAATTATATATTTGTATATAAAATATTGAATTATATATTTGTATATATACACACACACACATATATATGAGTCAGTATATCAGGGCTCATCCAGAGAAGAAAAATCAGTAAAGTATGTAGTCAGCACACATGAGATAAGGTTGAATGGCAGCCCAGGACTGGGTATTGCCTGAAACTCTTATTCACAAGCTTCATTTCTTCTTCCTATCATATGCATATGGAACATTTCTGAAACTGCACTCTGTCAAGAAAAATTCTAACAGTTTTTAAAGCACTTTATTTTAGTTTTTATATTATCTTACAAACTACCAGGTTTCCTTTGGGGATTTTCATACTCAGCTCACTCCGGTTGATTCTGCTCTTCCCAGAAGATACCCCTGCACCCTGCCGCCACCTTTTTTCACCATATCCTTTGGCCCCAGTACTGTGCAGTACACTTTTTCCTATGTTCCACATGCTATAAGTATTTTTTAAAAAACAAAACAAGATATGCTGTGAGGTAGTTTATTGGAAAAAGGCACCTGCTGCCAAACCTAATGATGTTAGTTTGATCTGGGACCCGTTGGTGGAACCAACTCCTATCCTGTGTCCTCCTACCTTCATACATGCAGCATGGCACACACACCCCCACTAAATAAATAAAAATAATAACCCCTAAAATAATCTTAATAAATTGTGTCAGAATTCAAATTCACATAATGTAGGCAAATCCTTTAAAAATATGATTTAACTCTAATTTTATTATTCTGTGAGCAGTCAACATCAAACACAGTATAGACTTTATTTTAATCTTCATTTTATTCTAAGTGGCCATAATTTTGTGAATTTACATGAACTTGACCTCTGCTTGCTGGACTATTATGATGATATTCATGAGCATCCACGCATGTCTCTGGGAAATCATAGGTTGTTTTCTAGTTTTGTTTTGTTTTTTGTTTTGTTTTTTGTTTTAATTTAGGAAAAATAGTTCTAACGAAACGCAGCCATGTATGAACTTTTCTTTACAAAGAGAACATAAGTCTTCCTAAAGAAGCTCTTTTGACTTTATTTTTAAAATCCCAAACTTCTCTGTACTCTAGTATTGAGGATTCAATGAAGCAGAGTTTGCACTTACCACAGGACTCATGAGCATCTGAGTCAACATGAGCATCAAGATTCCCAGTGGGGAAGAACTTAGGCCATGACCTTCAAGAGGACAGAGTGTCTGACATATTGACAGGAAACAATTAAATCATAATCGGCAGATCACTCCCCAACAGACTACGACTACCGTACCTGCTTCTGTGATTCATGGAATTCTCCTTGTAACCACTGGAATCACTGTAAGGATGAATAACACCCTAGCTCAGGAAATCGAAACTTGAGTGGAGGGTGAAAAAACCAGTCGCGGGAAAAATAATCGAAGATAGTAACAGCGGTCACAACACACAGCTTTAAGACTGAGGTGTGCTCTTCAACGTTACACTGTAAATTCAAGGCATTAATGGTAGCTCACATTGAAAATTAAACTAACATGAAGTCTCGCAAGAGCCTGGACTTGATGATCTGTATTAAAGAAACAACGTAGGTCTATTTAAGCACCCATGTCAGTGTTGAGGTTGAGGCTGATTGTGTCTGCCCTGCTTCTTTCCCATAACATTGTGAAACCTGTCACACTCCTTTGATCTTCCTTGGAAGGCAGATTGGCTTGCCCACCCCTGGAATCTAGGTTAGACTGTTGTCTTGCATTAGCCAGTAGAATAAAGATGAGGAGGTGCTGTGATTGTCCTGGGACAGTGTGTGTGCCTGTGTGATGCCACTAGAAACCCAGCATTCAAAAATTAAATTATCTTGCAAAATGCTATATTTTCTGATGGTGCTAGGGATTGAACCCAGGGCTGCACATAATAGGCCAATACTCAAACTCTGAGCTGCGTAGCCACTATAAAAAAAACATTTTAAACAGTAAATTACTTACAAAAACATTAAGGCAAAGATTCATACATTTAACTCATGAGGGTAAATCCAACCTGGTCCCTGTATTTTGAGTTATTATTCATTTTCACAGTTTTGCAACTGCCTTTGTACGACAACTGCTTAGCTAAGTGGCATAGATAACCATGGTATGTGGGTCGTTTCCAGTAATATTTGCTATTGTTAGAAAGAAATACACAACATCATCTTTATTGTCAGTCCATGGAGTTGAAAGTACTCTGAGATGAATCCCATTCCCACACAAGATACCATTCATCTACTAGATGGAAAAATATGAGTTTTATATATTTACAATATAATTACTAAGTATAGACTCATGGAATAGAAATGACATACTGCAAGGAAAAACCCAATAACTACATAGTTATAAAAACACTAAAATATTTCAGCAAATCTCAGAAATGATAAAGTGTCAGGAAGAGGGAGAAAATAAAGGCACTGCTAACTCTCCTGCAGGGGAAGAGGGCTCATCTCGGAAAAAAGGAAAAGCATCAGTAAGTAGACTATAGATATTTATGGATAAACATCCAGAGAAATTGAGGAAAATAAGCACAGAAATGAAAGCACTTAATCAAACTTCAGATTTAACAAGGTAATATAGAATTATTAATATCTCAAAAAAGCAAGAAGCAGAAATTTTAAAGCATACACCACAAAATGAATTAAAAAGTAAACATCAGAGAGTGGAATACTTGTTCCCATGCTAGTAGACAGAACTCAAAGACTGAGGAAAGTAGTAACATTTCGCTAGACATTACTTTACAAGAAATAATAAGAAAAA
The DNA here is from genome assembly GCF_008632895.1 of Mastomys coucha. NCBI lineage: Eukaryota > Metazoa > Chordata > Mammalia > Rodentia > Muridae > Mastomys > Mastomys coucha. The sequence goes on from NW_022196895.1 coordinate 75,268,844, forward strand.
AAAATGAAAAGTTAGGGAGATGGCATCTGGTAAAGTGCTTGCCTGCAAGCATGAGCTCCTTAATTTATTCCTACAGACTTCATGCTGGAGAGCCAGGCATGGAAACATGCATCCTCAAGCCCATAAAACTGGAAGGCAGAGACGGGAGGACCCCCAAAGCCAGGTATGGGAACATGCATCCCCAAGCCCATAAAACTGGAGGGCAAAGATAGGGGAACCCCCAAAAACAGGCATGGAAACATGCATCCTCTGGCCCACAAAACTGGAGGGCAGAGACGGGAGGATCCCCAAAGCCAGGCATGGGAACATGCATTCTCAGGCCCATGGAGCTGGAGGGCAGAGACAGGAGGACCCCCAAAGCCAGGCATGGAAACATGTATCCTCTGGCCCATAGAGCTGGAGGGCAGAAACGGGAGGATCCCCAAAGCCAGGCATGGGAACATGCATCCTCAAGCCCATAAAACTGGAGGGCAGAGACAGGAGGACCCCCAAAGCCAGGCATGGGAACATGTATCCTCTGGCCCATAGAGCTGGAGGGCAGAGACAGGAGGATCCCCAAAGCCAGGCATGGGAACATGCATTCTCAGGCCCATAGAGCTGGAGGGCAGAGACAGGAGGATCCCCGAGGTTTACCAAGCAACCTTCTAGCTAAAATGGTGATGTTCAGATTCTGCAAGAAATCCTGGCTCCAAATAATGAGGAGAGCAAATGGGGACGACACATAGATTCTGACCTCCACACGAGTGCATACATGTATGCCTGTGTTCCTATACATATAAGAATATGTACACGCCCACACTCAGACAAAAAGCAAAACATTTAACGTTTGGACATAAAGGGTGGAATGACAGCTCTAAAATGCAAGGAAAATGCTTCTGTGTGAGCTGGGGTATCACACAAAGGAGATGAGAGGCTACACATACTGAGGAGGACACTGAAGGACTTTACACAATGACAGAAAGAAAAATTTATGAAGAAGATATAAAAGTCATAAAGTTGGATGCGCCAGGGAGATAGCAGCAAAAAATATATAAAGCAAAATATTCAAAATGTACATTGACCTTGATAAAATGCAATTATGGGGAAAGATTTTATTGTGTCATATTCAAGAATTGCACAGATATAGCAGACAAGAAATAAGCGATGGTGCAGAGACAGAATAATATGTCCAATAAAGTAGACTTTATGGGTGGATACACATGGCTATGCAATATCACAAAGCTGTATTTATGGTAAGAAGAAAACACTTTTGCTTAAATCTATGATGTATTTGTAATAATTACCAATATCCTACCCATAAATAAAATGTTTCTGCTGAGGAGAACTTTCAGTCTACAATCTCCTATCACCATACAATGTAACTTTTCACATAAAATATCCTTTTAAATTAAGTTTATAATATTATAAAATAATGTATTCAAGTACTCCTAGGGGCTGAATAAAGCAAAAACTGAAACTGTAAGCAGTCTGAAAAATCAAGACACATAAAGGCATCTTTGATGGAGAGACTTGGATAATTGGTTGGAGAGGACAGAATACCATTTCTTCATTTTTAATCTCCGTTAATGAGGTGTCTTGAAATTGGGACACTTCCAGGCTACGGCAGATGCTACAGTGTTTTCTGAAGTTTCTTCCCCTTCTGTGTCATGCTGACCTCAGTTCATTGAGTTTGATTGTCTCCCATCACCACCACCACCTATACTGTCTATTTCATCTCCAGACTCCGTATTCACATTTTCTAGCATGCACTAGAGATCATCATCATATAAACATTTTTTTCTCAGCTCTATGCAAAGAAATTTAAAAGACCTAGATATAATGGATGGTATTCTAGGAGAATATAACCTACCATAAACAGCTATGAAGTTCCTCACAATTATCTGTTGATTAGGCAAAGTAATGTCCATCCCATGAATTTCATGGAGGAGAACGCACAGTTAAATCATTACTGTCTCAGAGAGACTGAGGTAAAGTCATATGCAAACATTGTTTCAGATCAAGTTCCAAATACAAAGTGACACAAAAAGATACTCTCAGTGTGGGAAACTGAGCTTGAGAAAAGGTCATAAGGACACAAGGCATAGATGCAGGAGGATTGTTCCACACAGTGAGATGAGGGTACGCAAGCAAACCCTAGTAAAGGAACTGGACTTTACTAAGCAAACTTAAAACAGGCAAAATAACATCCTGTTTATTTGAAAAGCCATTTGCTAAGGTGAGCAAACTGCATAAGTTTGACTTCTTAATATCTCATACTAACAGTGAAGCTGTTTAGTGATTTACCACCTTAACGTCCAGGGCAAGGATGTCCTTGAAACAATAGTAAAGTAATGTTGACATAACAGATTTGGATGGTCACATCTAGCAGCAGACATCGTCAGAGTAGGTGTTTTCATTTTTCACCCCAAAGTATCCCAGGTGAGATTAGATGATCTCGGGGCTTTCAAAATATGAACCAGAGAGCTGAGGGCAGCAGAATCTACTGTTTTTTATGTTTAAGAATGGACAAACCAAGGTCCAAAACGTTGGATGGAGAAAGTAAAACTGGACTTTGCATTTCCTGTTTTGAAGCTCAAACGGTAGCATCAAACTCCTACCACTCCAAATTTTCCACAATCCTACACACCAGTTGCTTGTGTATTTATGTAAAAATCTAAATTATGATACAGAAAAGCAGAATCCAGGTGGGGAAAGAGTCATGAATAAGAGTAATTAATCCTAAGAAAGACGGCTGCATTACCTTGGGTCTATCTATGAGTACAATTTACTGTAGCAATAGTTCTTCAGGGTCAAGGTAATGGCCGCCTTTATAAATGCTACAAGTGAAAGCAACATCAACATTTTATGTTAAAATTTTTATGTCAAAGTGAGAGGTTAATAACAATCGTACATTTCCATCTCTTCACCAAAGCCAGTCACAGGTAAAGAGGGAAAGTGCTGGATTTCCCAAAATTTTAGAACCCATGGCCACTATAGAATCTAAATAATATGTTTCTAGATAGTTACCCAAATGAAAACATTTGCCTCTTCAAAACTTACAGAATACTCATAGCCTCTTTACTTGTAATAGTCCCAAACTAGAAATCATTCAATAGTCTACCAGGAGGATATAAAAATATTGTTGTATATCCAGCCACTGATGAAGACAGTCACAGAAATAAACTATTGATACTAATAAAACTGTAAATGAATTTCAAAATAATTGTGCTCACTGAAATAAGAAAATCTCCAATCCCACAAGAGCAGTAACTGAAGAGTATATAGTATATGATTCGGTTTTCTTTAAATCCTATTCTGAGGAACTAATTTAAAATTCCAGTGGATTCACAGTTATCTGCAAGAGGTGGGAAAGGTGGATTCCAATGAGCATGAGGTTATAAGTTGTAAAGAACAAATACAGCCACAATGCTCTCATGTGTTTACACAGACATCCCAAGAATCAAAGTCTATGCTTTTCTCATGTGTATGCTGTATAGATCATAATTAAATTTTTTCTCCATTGTACTCCTAAGTAGCTAATGGTCACTGTGTATCTGATGGCATCATTCCTGGGGTTGTGCTAGCCAAATAAATATGAATAAGAAATGTAAATAGCGGGTCAGAATAAAATCAAAGGAACAGTATTTTCTTTGGTCTAATTCTACATCTCTCTGTTCATATATCTAATTGTTGGAAAGAAAAACTAGAATAGACTCATTAACACTGCCTCCCTGGAAGAAACATATATTCTAGTGGGGCTGCCATACCATAAACATGATACTTTAAAAAAACAGCACAAAGGTAAGTGCTCACCAAAAGAGGAGTTGCCATTTCTTTTTCATGGGAAAATGCTAGTTGATTTCAGAATCCTAAGTGGAACCTGAGTTTATCTGAAACGGCTTTACAAGTATGATAAGACCTAACTAGATCTGGAGCAAAAACAGTACATCAAGCAGGGCACTAGTGGCACATGCCTTTAATCCCAGCACTTGGGAGGCAGAGGCAGGTGGATTTCTGAGTTCGAGGCCAGCCTGATCTACAGAGTGAGTTCCAGGACAGTCAGAGCTACACAGAGAAACCCTGTCTCAAAACAAAACAAAACAAAACAAAACAAATACAGTATGTCAATCACAGGTTTGCAGGATGCCGTGAACAGCAGCGTGGAGGGAAGTTGACTGTCAACCTTCCATAGCCGTCCCTGTCAGGGAACCCTTGTATGGTTCTCTTCCTAAATTGCTGGTAAAACACCGTATTAGAAGTTGGGATGCTTCTCATTCTGTTCTTTTACCACTGGTTAGCTGTGTCTTCAGGAAAGCTGGTACCTCTTTACTCCTCAGCTCCTAAGGTGGAGAAATGCATGCATGTAAAGAACACCTGCCCTACTTATTTTATAGGTCTGCTGTGAATATAAAAGTGCTTTTGAAATTGCTGAGTGCTTTACAGAAAGGGGGATTATTCTTTGCCTTTATGGGAGAAAAGATTTTATTTCTAAAAGCACTTAGAGCAATTTGGGTATTTACATAATAGCTCAGAAAGTGCACTTGTAGCGGTAAGACCCGGGGAAAGTATAGATTCCCGGTTGTATATTCCTTTATATCATCTGCAGCCTTTATTTCATTGTTCTACACAAAGCAAGGACTAAGTAATTTTTGATCACATAATTTTGATTCTACCTTTGATTACTGAATGCCCTACTTAGGAATCACTTTGCCTAAATGACTATAGAGTGCTAAGAATCTCTTCATGTGAATGTGTTAACTTCTAAATTTGGTGGAAATGTCTTGGAGAAGAGGAACCAAGCTACTTCTAAATTTAAAAAAAAAAAAAAGGTTCAACACAATTTCTATCAAGTAATATGCCTTCTATTAAATGAATCTTTTATCTTTTAATGAATGAGTTTGAAGTATTTCCATGGGTGATTAACAGAAAACCGTGCCCTTGCTCGGTTTCTAGGAGGCCTTTATGTTTGAATTTAAGTATTTGAAATAGATAGTTTGCACTGATGAAGTTTTTTTTTTTAAATGATACACATGGCCCTCTTAAGGACAAATCATTATATTGCACTGTTTCTTTAACAAATAAGATTTACGAGGTATAAGTTTCCCTTTCAAGAGAGACACATTCACTCGAGAGCTTATTCCCTAGCAGATACAAATCTGAAAGCTGTCCCACAGTTTCTGACGAATTTGAGGATTTGGCTCTAGTTTGTCTCTTCACACACAAGAGGTCACATGAAGTGTCCACAGATGTAAAAAGGGGTTGACACATAGAAGAAGCTTAGAAATTTTATCACAAGACACTAGGGGAGACCAGATTAGAGACCAGAACGTGTTCTCCAGATCTCAAGCTGTGAATCATAGATGGTATTCGAAACAGAATCCACTGCCTTTGGTGTTCCGTTCTCAGCACCAACCATTTCACGAGCCTTATTCATCACAGTACTCAACATGAGACATTCAATTAAGTGTGCTCAGGTTTTAATACTGCACGAGATTGGCTATAAACCCAGGAACGCGTGCAGATCGCGTGGTGCTCTTCTCTGTTATCATTTTGCACCGTACATTACTTTTCATGCGAGGCCATAACTGCGTACTCCTTTATGAGCTGTTTCTCTGGAAACCCAGGCGGTCTCACTCTACATCCACAGCGGGATGCTTGCTGCAGTCACATGAGCAGACTAAACTTCTGGTACCCTGTTAGCATTGCGTGAAAGGGTAACACTGGAATTCCCTGTCAAAATTGAAAATAAGTCCCATCTCTCTCCTGGCCTAGCTGGACCTATTATTTTCCTCAAGACACTTTGTCTATCAAATTCCACGTTCTAGATGTCCCACTTAGAATGTGGATTTTTAACTTTCACTTAAGAGTGAAAGTTAGAGTAACTAATTCTTTGAGCAGGAACCCCATTATCTGGCAGTGTCTTGTTACCTGGGCTAGGCCTGACCATTTGTAGTAGTGTGGGACCTCCCTGTTCATTATTTCTGCTTATTCATAAATCACATAAATCAGATGTGACTATGTTTGTGTGTATCGATTTTGCCCACTCATAAACACAAACCACTGAGGTCATGTTCTTTCACACTAGCTAGTTACTGTGGTGCCAGGGAGTGTGTATTTGTTTCCATACCACATATTACTCACTGACTTACTCACATTGAGCTATGTACCGTCTAGAGATGGTAGAAGTGACGCTGATACGTCTTCAGACTAAAAGAAGATGCTCCATGCATGTAGACAGAACTCCTGAACACAGTTACGTACAAACCTCCAGCAATAGATGTGTATAAAAACAAATGAAGACTTAACAAACTTTATGTGATATTGTAGGGTTATCTCCAAGACAGCATCACACATAGGGCAAAACAGGCAAAAAAAAAAAATTAAAAAGTAAATACTTGAGCTGAATTATGGTTGAGGTACCAGGGATCATGGTTTCTAGAACAGTCTCCTTACCTCTGCAAGCCTACTAGGGGATTACCATGGAGACTGGGGGCTCACACTCGTCTTTATGTATATGAAATTGTCCCAGACATTTTAGGATGACCGGAGCTATTAATAGGAGTATAACACATGAGCATGAAAATTTAGACTGAAAATCAATCTGTTAGTAATGTAGTAGTGTCTATAGAGTAGAAAAAAGTAATAAACTTAAATATTAGGTAAATTAGTCTTCCCAATATAAAGAATTCATGAAAAAACAAACCATAAAGGAATTTTTAGAAGAACAGAATCCTCCTATGATTTAAAATGTCAATATTTGAAAAATTAATGCCAATACTTTAAAATATAATATCACATAGAAGAAAGTTGAAAATTCATTTATCTTATAAAAAGAAAAAATATTCCAAGGAAAAAATAAATAATTTGAAGAATAAAACATTTTAAAAGTTTCATAAAGTATTAAATGCTATGAAATAGTATAGTCAAGATAAGGTGGGGAATAAAGAAGATTAACATGGATATATTTGTGACACCAAGAAGGAAGAGATATTTAACCTTTCCATAGTGAGAGTCAATCACTTGTAAAAATCAAATGTCAGACTGATTCATTTTAACTGGCAGTAAAAATCAAACTAAGATTAAGTTACACATTACAAATTTACAGAAAATGTTTTAATTCTAGTATTCAGTAGACTATTATTTAAATATCAATGTGAAAGAAAGATATTTTTAAATTTCATATATAAGACTTCAGGAGTCTAGAAACCTAGGCTTTCCAGAGTTCAATTAAATTGATATTCTCTTTAAACACTGACTCAGCATAGATCAGAGGTCAGTGTCAGCCCTTTAAATATTCCAAATTATATGCAAAAAGTAAGTGAAAAATAAAAATACACAGAAACTTTAGTAAATAACTCCATTGAAAAAGTATGGTTTTTAGCTACCATCTATAGCACCATAAAAGACAAATAAAGAGTAAGGGACTGTCTGGTGTGTGTGTGTGTATGTGTGTGTGTGTGGTATGTGTGGTGTGTGTGTGTGTGTATGTGTGTGTGTGTATGTGTGTGATAGGTGTATGTGTGTGTGTGTGTGTGGTGTGTGTGGTGTGTGTGGTATGTGTGTGTGTGTGTGTGATAGGTGTATGTGTGTGTGTGGGTGGTGTGTGTGGGTGGTGTGTGTGTGTGTGTGTGTGGTGTGTATGTGTGTGTTTATGTATGTGTATGTGTGTGTATGTGTGTGTATGTGTGTGTGTGGTGTGTATGTGTGCGTTTATGTATGTGTATGTGTGTATGTGTGTGTATGTGTGTGTGTGTATGTGTGTGTGTGTGATAGGTGTATGTGTGTGTGTGTGTGTGTGTGGTGTGTGTGGGTGGTGTGTGTGGTGTGTGTGGTATGTGTATGTGTGTGCATGTGTGTGTGTATGTGTGTGTGTATGTGTGTGTGTGTGTGTGTGTGTGTGTGTGTGATAGATCTTAGGAAACATAAATAGGTAAATAGAATTGATAGTTATGGATGAATATGAGATGGAACAGGAATGGGAGGAAAGAGGGGATTGAGGGAGGGAATTGGGTAATAGAGTGACAGACAGCTAAAATTAGGAGCCATTTGAGGGGTAGTATGGCCACCTAGTACAGCAGAAACTTTACTTATTATATTTGTATATGTATCATATATATACACACATATATTTAAAAACAATCTAAATGAAGTCACTAAATAATGGAGGAGACAGAGCCACAGTTGGATATCTCTCGTTACAAGATGATGTTTCCTGGGACAGGAATGGGTTATATTTAATTGAGTTGTTGGCCAAAAGGGCCTTATGGGAGCCCCAAACAATCCAAGCTGTAGCCCAGACTATAGGTTGCTCTCTACAAACCGCTGACGAGTCTCTGCTGCTGAAGACAATATCGACACAGCTCATTTAATATAGAGAAGTAGGCGGGCGTCTTCATCCCTCTGGGTTATACTGGCTTGGCATAGAAAGGAACTCTGCAGTCTACCAAGAGAGAAATGTGAGCACCAACACAGTCAAAAACCCATTTCCAGTGGTGTCCTGCCTGCAAAATATGCACGTGCAATGGTGGTGGGAGTGGCTGATCGAAATCTGATTTGACTTAAGACTCGTACCACAAAATGTATATCATACTGAATGTTGCTTGGATGACCAAGTACCTGAAACTGGATAAACCAGGGACTAGGATACAGCCAAATACTCCTGTTCTCTTAAAAGACTGTAGAATAAAATGAGTCCCAATCACATTCTGCTATGTTCATAGAATAGGGACTTGCCCAGCCATCATCAGAGAAGCTTCCTCCTACAGCAGATGGGAACAAATTCAGAGAAACACACCGAGACAATATGCAGAAAATGATGGACCTTGTGACACCGCAGTAAATGGAATGTCTCCATCAAATCTCTCTCCTCGGGCTGGAGAGATGGCTCAGTGGTTAAGAGCACCGACTACTCTTCTGAAGGTCCTGAGTTCAAATCCCAGCAACCATATGGTGGTTCATGACCATCTGTAATGGGATCTTACACCCGCTTCTGGAGTGTCTGAAGACAGCTACAATGTACTTACATATAATAATAAATAAATAAATCTTTTAAAAAAAATCTGTCTCCTCAGAGTTCATAGAATACTGAGGAAGAGGGAGAAAAGGGAGTGTGAGCGCCAGAGGAAATGGAGGACACCGAATACAAGGCCCTCTACATCAACAAGTTTGACACACATGTTAAGCTCACAGGCATTGAGGCCGCATGAGCAGGGCCTTCATGAATTTGCATCAGATGGGGTCCTAGAGAAGTAGATATGTTCCCCCATCCCTAACCCAGAAGGAATCACCAATTGACAACCTCTTGAAAATGAAACTTTATTTTCTCTAGGAAGTCTGAATAGAGAAAGTCTTAAGCGCAGGCAGCATGCCCAATAATGGATGGCCAAAAGATAGTGAACTTATTGGCATCTCCAGAGGTTCCTTGTCCCATAATATAGTGTCAGAGCCTTTTCTGATGTTGGTTTGTTTCTTTTATCTTACTTTTCATTCTTTATTCATGATTTTAGATTTTTATACATTTTCCATTTATTGCAAATAGATATTTTTTCACAAAATGCCTTCTACTTATTTCTCCCCTCCCCCTACTAACCCAGCTCCTCCTTGCCATCCCTTCCATCCAGATCCACCTTCGTCTGTCTCTCATTAGAAAACAAACAGGCTTCTATAGGATAATAATGAAATACAATACATTAAAACATAATAAGATCAAACAAAAAAACTAACAACTGGAATTGGACAAAACAAATGAACAGAAGGAAAGGCGCCCCTGAAAAGGCACAAAAAACAGAACTGACTTGTGTGTACACCCAGGAATGCCATAAGAAACCTAACCTGTATGGGAGAAAGAGAGAAATGAACACTTTAATATGTGTGTGTATAATAATATTAATATGATAGAATTTATGAGAAAAGGAATACCCAGTACATAATACGATGAATCACTCAGAAACTCCAAGCACGTTGTTGGGCTCATTTTCTATTGGTCATCTATATCAGGGTAAGCTGCCTACCCTTAAAAGTAGTTTTTAATCTTTGTCTCATAATGTTGGATCAAGGATTTTAATTATTTTTAATTATTTATTAGATGATAGATAGTTAGATAAATGGATCTCTCAGATGGGAGAGGAGATGTGGAGGAGTTATGAAGAGTAAAGGGATAGAAAACTATAAACAGGATATATTCTATTAGAAAATGTTTTTAATAAAAGGAAATGATAATAATAGCATACAATAGATAAAACAATGAGCCCACTGATATGATATGAATGATCCATTTATTGTGGCACATATTTTTTAGTACCAGTACTAGAGAAGCTAAAGTCAAAGAAGTGTGAATGTGACACTCGACTGGTAAGTACAAGGAGAGTATTTATTACACATATTACCTACTATTTGCATACATATTATATATATATATATATATATGTGTGTGTGTGTATGTGTGTGTATGTATGTATATGTATACAGTCCTAGCTTTGTTTTCAGTGAGTTTATAAAGTGTATGAAAGAAAAAAAATATGTGAATATGTGCAATCCCTTTCTAAATATATTATTATTTCATGAAGATCCCTGGTGGGTTTTCTTTTGCAAAAATATGAAAATAAACTTAAGAAAATATTTTGGGACAAAAAAAGAAGTATGGTTTTCCAAATTTAACCAATAGCTCTCCTAATACCATGCCAAAGTAGTCAGAGATAAGACCATGAGACTTCAAACTTAGCCAAAGAACCACAGGCCCTGATGAGACTGGGCGCAATAGCCTTCCACAGCACACCAATGGATAATGCGATTCCAAATGGTGAGCCCTGAAAACAAACATCTGCAGGGTACATTTAGGAGTCTAAATTCACGAACATCTGTATATATGTATGTAATGAAAAAGAGGACATACATTAATATAAACTAGAGCAAGCAGAAGCTTATGGGAGGATTTGTAGTGAGGGAGGGAAAGTGAAAAGTAATGTAATTATATCATTGTCTTAGAAATAAAAGAAATATATCTCGCTCATCTCTCACAAGACTCCTTCTGATAAGTAGCATAAATTTGATTTCATTTAAGTTCCAACTAGTTTAATTTCACTTTGTGTGTATGTACATGTGTGTGTGTGCATATGTGTGTGCATGTGTATAATTGAACTATAAAACTCAAGCAACATGAAGTGAATGCCTTATAGTGTCACTTGTATGCAATTATGCCTGTACCTGTGGTATTTATTTTTATAGCAAATTGCAGTGAATTGCAGTACAATAATAATCTGACTCATTTTCACAGTCTTACATTTTGCTACAGAATTACACCAGCTAAGTTGGGCCTCATTCTACTCTGAACAAAATCTATTTGCATTATTTGTATCAAATTTACCTTTAGGGAAAGGAGAAAGGATGTCAAGATGACGGGAGTCATGAGCTAAAGAAAATTGTGAAGGTGATAGTCCACATGAAGGTCATCCCCAAATCATTTTCATTTTTGACTTTTAGGATCAGTTTTTCTGACTTCAAGTATTTCTCCTTCTACATCCATCTGGTATATTCTGGCTTTGCTTTATAATGCCCAGTTCCTGGTGCCTACCCCATGGCATACTTCTGAATAATTTTCATCAATTGACAATGACATAAATCTTTAAAAAAAAAAGTCCTCAATATTAAGAAAGTAAATTGTATCAGGAACACAAGCTTGCTTTCTCCAAGAGCTTGAAGATAAACATACTTATTTTATGTAGGCAGATCTCTGTGCCTGTGATCTCTTCACACACATTTGGATTGAATCTGGCTCAGATTGCGTTAGATTCTCTGTTCACAAACAAAATCGTTACAGCTTCTGAGAAACTGGTGTCTTTGTCCCTGCTGGGATCAATCTCAATAGCTGGAGGGGATGAAAATCCAACACATGCCTGCATAGTCATTAGACATTTCACAAGTCCGAAAATAAGGTACTCGTTTGCTGAAAAGGATTGAACAGAAGATCGCAATTCACATAGCACATTTGCAAGAATTGAGGTCACTCTAAGCAAAGGAGTTTATGAACTTGACAATAACATAGTGACCAAAATAGAAGCTTAACTAATCTGTTGAATGCCATGTCCTAAACATCACTATAAGCTGTTACTAAAATGAAATTGTACATTTCCTTTTCTGTGTTCATTTTAAGTACGTGGAAATCTCTAGGTTTATGCTTAAGCATACAGTTCCCACAGTATCCAGAAGAGGATGTGCGGTTCCCTGCAACTGGAGTAAGCAGTTGTAACCCACTAGGCACAGTGCAGAGAGTCTCCCCCTTGGGTTCTCTGCAGGGGCGGTGTGTACTCTGAACCACTGAACAATCTTTCCAGTCCCCGAACTTGTCTGCTACCTAAACAAGGGCACTACCACTTTCAAAAGCAGAAAAAGCAAAGTCATGATAGTTGCTGATACTTCGCAGTTTGCAAGGGATATATTAAGCTAAGGGTCATTGTATAATTTGAGATATAATAAGGATCAACATATAACGCGAAGTATGGTAAGGATCATCATATAATATGAGATAGGGTGAGGGTCGTTGTGTAATATAAATGTGGAAAGCAAAGAGTTCAGAGTCTGAGCTACAGACAACCAATGAGCACGTGCTATAGAGAAGCTGCTGGGTTTCAGGAAACTTCAGAAACAAGCAACAATATTACTTCCGACGTCTACCTTCTAACCAGTCAGAGGAATTACGTTAATGAAAAGAAAATTATGGACCAATCGAGTTTATTCTAGTGGTAAATAATGTGACACACAGTGCTTAATCTTTTAATTATCCTTCTAATTCTTGATAATCTACAAACACTATCACTATTAGGATATTAATTTTCATATGTGCGTGACACTCTGGAGTACTGTTCTAATGTTCTAATGTTCAATGAAGTGTTGTAATAAATGTGGGCTGAGTATTAAAACATTAAATGGTTGATGGATATGAACTGATGGGTAAATATAACTAAATTAATATTAGGATGTTGATGACTTGATCAAAGAAAGTTTTTTTCTTTTTTCCTTTTGTCTGTTTTTTCTTGGATATTTTCCTTATTTACATTTCAAATGTTTTCCCCTTTCCAGGTCTCCCCTTCTGAAATCCCCCATCCCATCCCTCCTCCCCCTGCCTCTATGAGGCTGCTCCCCCAACACCTACTCCTATTTTCCCACCCTGGCATTACCTTACACTGAGGCATTGAACACCCTCAGGCCAGAGGGTCTCTCCTCCTAGACCTTGTTAGTTAAACAGAAGGCAATCTCAAATATTAAAAGGTGGCTAACCCAGGGTAAGGAATCCAATGGCCAATAGGAGCATCCGAAGACAACAGGCAGGAGAAACATGCCATCCTGTATCCCATAAGAAGGAATCATTTGTTCCTAACAATATGAGACTCCTTCATGTGAGTTATTTTGTCATGGTCTAAAATCAGTAAGGGCCTCTAATTTTTATTAGAACTCTGAGATTTTAAATTGAGACCTTTTCAAAGTTTTCTCGAAGTCTAATATAGACTGTGGTCCACGAGCTAGGGCTCTGAAATAGACAATGTTTTTTTGTGGTGTGAGTCAGATCCATTTCTTTAGTGGTTGAAACACCTGGCCTTTATGACTAGGTTTTTTACCATTGGGATATAGCCCCCCCCCCAAAAAAAAAGGTAACCAGGGACATGTGACTTGGCAGAAGGAATGGAAGACCTGGCTCATGAAGTCCTGACCCTTGGTCCCACCACAACAAAGTACAAGTCAACAGAGATACAAAACCTAGACTGAATAATTCTTAATAGACTTGAATTTTCATGGCTCAATCCCTCCATCTTTTAAATATTTGTCAGATATTTTAACATTGTTCTCTGGGTAGATGCTGAAAATGAGCGTGTAATTCAAATGACACCTAAATTGAACTTTGGTTGGTGGTCCAGTTCCCGGGAGCTCCGGGCTGTCTGGCCTGTTGATACTGTTGCTTCCTCCATGGGGCGGCAACGCACCTCCCCTAGCTCCTTCAGTCCCTTCTCCACCTCCTCCATCAGGGACCCCCGAGCTCAGTCCAATGGTTGGTTGTGAGCTTCCTCTTCTGTATTTGTCAGGCTCTGTTTTTTCATTAGAGCCAGTAGAATGATTTGAGGATTTGACCAAAGAACAAGAATAAGATAGGAAAGAGGGGAGAAAAGCTATTCTGTCTGAGAGAACCAACAAGAAGCTGAATGAGACAGAAGCAGAGACACCCAACCAATGGACTGACGTCGGAATGACTGGAAGAAGCTGAGGAGGAGGGAGACTCTATAGGAAGATCAGCAGTCTCAACTAACCCAGCCCCTTGAGATTTCTCAGACACTGAGCCACCAACCAGGCAGCAAGCATACAAGACCTGGTTTAAGGTTCCCGGCACATATGCAGCAGAGGACTGCTGGGTCTGGCCTCAGTGAGAGAAGACTGACTATGACTGCCTAACCCTTGAGAGAGACGAAAGGCCCCAGGGAGTTGGGAAGCCTGGTGGGTGGAGCACCCTCTTGGAAACAGGGGGAGGAGGAATGGAATGAGGAACTGTTGGAGGGTGGACTGAGAAGGAGGTAATGATGTTGGAGGGCAGACAAAGAGGGAGGTAATGACTGGACTGAAAAAAATAAAAGTAACAAAAATAAAAATAAATTAAACAATAAAGACAGGAGATCCTTGGCTATGTCTTAAGATCACTGCTGAGGCCTCTCTGGGCTTCAGACTCCAAAGAAGCAGAAAGAGGAGCCCTCGGGGTTCTGCAGCCCTATGGGCAGAGATGCCCGAGCCCAGGGGCTGTGTCTTCTCTTCTGCTCACCAGAGATATTCCTAAGAAAATTTGGATTCCTTGGCCATACCCCTAGGCTTTGCAGTTCTCACTTCCAATATTTATAAACAATGAATTTTACCTTTCTGACATAAAGCCTGCAGAGCAGGTGCGTGTTCTACTGCAATCCAAATTGTGAGCCCCAGTGCAGAAGCTTGTGTGAGTGTGTTTTTAACTAACGCTCTTGAATGAATGAGCTTGGAAGTAGGTGCGTTCTCTAAGCTTCACACGCGGATATTCTTTTTGAAAATAGTTTTGACTAGAGAAGGGCAGGATACTTTGTTCCTGGGTTTTTGTATTTAAGTGAATGTCACAAGACCAGAAACGGTTCGGAATTTGGGCCAGTTATATATATATATATATATATATATATATATATATATATATATATATATATATATATATATACATGTACAGATATATTTCAAGGCATGACTTTCGAAGGAGATAAGGATAAGTCTGGTACAAGACCTGAAGTATTTTGAGGATATTAGAGGTGTCCAGATTCAAAGACAAGTCTGAAGTAAGTTGTGTTGGCTCCTGACTCCAAGTGATCCTGTATTTAATGATAAGTCCTCCATGGAACAGCTGGAGGAAGCTCATACCGTGCTGTCCAAAGCCCAGGGTCTAAGGGAAGCCTTGCATTTATGAGATCAAAAGCCAGGTAAATAGACTGCATTTTATGTGTAAATCCCAGGTGGAAATAAGGAAAGTCCTGGACCTTCAAATATAAAACTGGCTGGCTTATTCAACGGTCTATGCATATTACAGTTCCCCTGTTTCTACATGCAAGTAAATAATTTGTTTTTCATTGAAACAATCCATCAGATAGGAAACGCTGGAGAAAGACTCTTATCACTCGTGATATTTTTGGGTTACTCAAGCATATTGGTGAATAGACTTCATGTCTCAGGCTAAACCAATCTGTCTACAGTGGACTCGGGGAAGGAAAGGGAAGGGGAAGATGATATAATTATAGTTTGATTTCAAATTAAATTATTGTCCAATATGTTAAATTGCACAAAATGTCATAAATAGCCCTATCTGGTCTATCCTTGAAACTGGCCGAAATTCCAAACATTTCTGGTCTTGTGACATTCACTTAAATTCCAAAAACCCAGGAACAAAGTATCCTGCCCTTCTCTAGTCAAAACTATTTTCAAAAAGAATATCCGCGTGTGAAGCTTAGAGAACGCACCTACTTCCAAGCTCATTCATTCAAGAGCGTTAGTTAAAAACACACTCACACAAGCTTCTGCACTGGGGCTCACAACTTGGATTGCAGTAGAACACGCACCTGCTCTGCAGGCTTTATGTCAGAAAGGTAAAATTCATTGTTTATAAATATTGGAAGTAAGAACTGCAAAGCCTAGGGGTATGGCAAAGGAATCCAAATTTTCTTAGGAATATCTCTGGTGAGCAGAAGAGAAGACACAGCCCCTGGGCTCGAGAATGTATACACATACACATACAAAGACCTGATGTACTTTGAGGATATTAGAGGTGTCCAGACTCGAAGACTACTCTGAAGTAAGTTGTGTTGGTTCCTGACTCCAAGTGATCCTGTATATATGTGTATATATACACGTATATATGTGTGTGTGTGTGTGTGTGTGTGTATGTATATGTGTGTATGTATATATATGAAATGTATATATATGCAATATATATATATATATATATATATATATATATATATATATATGTTGTTGTACTGGTTGGTTTTGTGTGCCATCTTGATATAGGCTGAAGTTATCACAGAGAAAGGAGCTTCAGTTGGGGAAGTGCCTCCATGAGATCCAGCTGTGGGGCATTTTCTCAATTAGTGATCAAGGGGGTAGGGCCCCTTGTGGGTGGTGCCATTCCTGAGCTGGAAGTCTTGGGTTCTATAAGAGAGCAGGCTGAGCAAGCCAGGGGAAGCAAGCCAGTAAGGAACATCCCTCCATGGCCTCTGCATCAGCTCCTGCTTCCTGACCTGCTTGAGTTCCAATCCTGACTTCCTCTGGTGCTCAACAGCAATGTGGAATTGTAAGCTGAATAAACCCTTTCTCCTCCCCAACTTGCCTCTTGGTCATGATGTTTTGTGCAGGAACAGAAACCCTGACCAAGACATGTATATATATATATGTATGTATATATATATATATATATATATATATATATACACATATATATATATTTATATATTTATATATATATATATATACACACACACATACATATATATATAATGCATATATATATACAGTTCATGTATATACATACACACACACACATATATATATACATACATATATATGTATATATATATATGGAATTTGGGCCAATTTCAAGGATAGGCCATATGTATATGTATATGTATATGTATATGTATATGTATATGTATATGTATATGTATGTATGCTCTTAGTCTTGACCAGAGACCCAAATCCACTCTGTAAATGAAAAAATAACAGAACTTTGGCTTGACTCTGCATTCAGGGACACAACAACTTTTTAATAGTTCAGGATCAGGGCTAAAAAGCGTTCAGGGAGAATGCCTTTCCTGAGCATCTCCTTTCATGAGAGGGAGGAAGAGAAGACAACTGTGTCTCAGCCAGAGTTGTTATTCTGTAAGATTTAAGGAAATTAAAAACCTCTATCATAGGAACATTTATCATAGCCAAGAAATAGAAATAACCCAAGTACCCATCGACTCATGAGTGATAATGATAATGCAATATATTAATAGAGTGTTATTGTCATTCAAGTGAATGCACCTGTCATTTTGTACAATGAGGGTAAAACAGGAGATCATTAGGTTCAGTGAAGTAAGCCAGGCAGGAAACATAAATACCGCTTGACTTCATTCACATGTGGAACCTAAAAATATTGAGCTCATAAACGTTGGTGGTGTTTGTGCATGCGTGCATGCATGCGTGCGTGCGTGCGTGTGTGTGTAAGATGTGTGTGTGAACTGGGAGGTGTGTTGTATGTGCACTATGAAGAGTACCAGCTCTGAAAATTTTGGTAAGTCTCTGTGTGCAATATAAAAATTAAAATTAGCAGAGATATTTCCATGAAAGCTTTACATTCTTAACCATTTTTGTAAAAAGTGTTTTGTCCTCACTGTGAGAAAACAAAATA
The DNA here is from genome assembly GCF_008632895.1 of Mastomys coucha. NCBI lineage: Eukaryota > Metazoa > Chordata > Mammalia > Rodentia > Muridae > Mastomys > Mastomys coucha. The sequence goes on from NW_022196895.1 coordinate 75,286,755, forward strand.
AGCCATAATTAAATTTTAAAAAGTGGACAAGAGCCCGCTTTTGACGAAGATAGTGGCTTTGCTCCTTAAAATAAGTCTCCTAGAAGGAGGTATGACTTTGGCAATGCACTTGGTTACTACCTGGGGAGGCAGCTCCATGCAGAGCACTTACCTGCACCTCAGGGCCCGTGATCTAATCCCCAGCATTGCAGAAAAAGTAGTAAGGCAGGTGATCTGCTCACAGTTCTCATTCAGCTTTAACTAGAAAAAATGACTGCAAAAGAGATGCCAAGACTTCAACAGCTAAAGATGTTTCTAGTAGAATCATCTCTGCTGAAAAATAGGTATATATTTATGCATTATATAAAATATATTTATTATTACATGATTTATGTTATTATATAACATATTTGTTTTTAATTTTTATTTATTATATAATAAATTATGTATTTTATTTATTATACAATATATAATACATATGTACATGAAATAAACTACATAAAATATGCATAAAATACATAAATATATACATAAAAATAAATAAAATAAATTTTATTTAATTATATTACATGATGCTATATATACTTATGTATTATATAAAATATATTTATTATTATATAATTTATATATTGTTGAATATATATTTATTTTATTTTACAACTTTAGTTATTTATTTTTTTAAGAAAGTCAAAATCTTTAGTTAAGATTTATTTTATTCATATGAGTACACTGCCACCATCCTCAGACACACCAGAAGAGGGTATCAGATGCCATTACAAATGGTTGTGAGCCACCATGGAGTTGCTAGGAATTGAACTTAGAGACCTCTGGAAGAGCAGAGGGTTCTCTTAACCCCTGAGCCAACTCTTCAGCCTTAAAACTTTCTTTATTATATAATACATACTATATAATACATAAATATAGTTATAAGTAACATAAAATAAATAAAATTTATATAGTACATTACAATTGTGAAATTAATTAATTAATTTTAGATATTCAGATGCATAAAACATAATTATATAATACATAATAAATAAAATTGTTACATATAAGTATGTATTAGACATGTATTTATTTACATATGTATACAGAGAGAGAAAGAAAGAGAGAGATAGAGAGAGAGAGGAGAGAGAGAGAGATTCAATAACCTTTTCCTATTTTGCTAAAAAAAAATTGTCCTCTTAAACATGTAGGTATTGACATTTAGAAGAAAGCTGTAGCCGTTGGTGACTGGAAATCATAGCCTAGGGTAAAACCTAAAAAACAAAGATGGGGGTGCTAACAGCATTGGCTAACTTTACCTGGATCACACCAAGTGGGAGAGACTATACCTCCTGGGTGAATAGTCTTAAGGTTAAATAAGTACTCACTCTGCCCCAGGATCATGAAAATTCTGACTTGGCGTGTGTCAGCGTGTGTCACATCAACTCCAGAGTAGGGATCTGTTGTAATGGATAAGATCAGTGGCGAGCTGTTCTGTGTACACTTTACATAAAGATACCTCATCCTATGTCAAGTATATATATACAAGGAAAGACAAACTAACCAGGTGGGAAACCCTCTCTCCTCCACAGTCTGCATAGGTACAAAGTGAAATAAATATCTATTGCAGCCCACACCGCTTCACTATCCACACAACCACCCAGCTTCATGCTCACTCTCGCTCTCTCTCTCTCTCCTCTCTCAAAGAAAGCAAAACAAAACAAAAACAAAAACAAAACAGCAACAAAAATAGCAAAAGAAAACAAAATGAAAATAACCCATGCTGTCTGTTTGGTGAACTATTACTAGGCATGGAAACATGCCCTGGAGTTTGATTATATACTCCGCGCCATTCTATTGTAGGGAACGGATGCCTCTCTTTCTCAGTAGGTATGTGGCATAAATACCTCCTTGGTTAGGAGTAAGATTTTGTGTCCACTTCTCCTTTGACCTGCTGGTAATGAAAAGTATTTCTGAAAATAGTGTTTTACGAGAGAGATTGGATGATATAAAGAATTCTAAAAAGTAACTGAGGCAAATTTGAAACTACTATTTAATAAAATTGCCTGTACAAAACATAAATTTGTGGTTACTTAGATTTCTTAGCTGGCTGGGGAAATCTCATAGTGGAATTAACTTTTCAGATAAAAAAAAAAAACCTTTGGTTTCTCTAAAGGCAGAAAGTCCTTATAATGATAAGATAAACTCATTTAGTAATTATTGGAGCATAGTATGTAAATTGGCTAATAGTCTTCTAATGGTAAGTTGCCCTCTATTGGCTGCTAAGGTCAGTATCTTACCATTAGTTCTAGATACAGATTCTCTTTCCACCATTAGAGAATCACAGAGCTTTCCTGTTTGTCATTTCGGTACCCGATATCTTTCCTTTCCGTGTGCTTTCATTTTATTTTTTCTGAATCAAGTGTCTCTATTACCAAAAAGGAAACACTTGGCTGTTGATATATCTCTATTATATAAACTAAGAAAATATTCATTACATTACTAATAATATTTGATACATAATACTTACATTAATAAATTAATTTTTATTTTTTATTAGTATTACTACTATTATATTTACAATCCAGCTGTTGCCCCCATCCCAGTCCCCCCCCAGTCCCACAGTTCCTCTTCCCAGTCCTCCTTCATTCTGTCTCTGAAAGGATGCTCCCCTCCTATTAGGCCTCTCCCCTCCCTGTGGCCTTAAGTCTCTTAATAATTAGGTATGTCAAGATCCACCATTTTCACTCCAGTGATTTTCTAAGGCACAGGCCTCACAAGCGCCAGGACAGCTGGGACAGGATCCTCTCAACCTCTGTCTACACCTAGGAGTGACCGTAGTGGATCCATAGCCCTCTCTGCCCCTTCCCTGCAAGTGAGCCTAACCTCAGGGAGTGCTTTAACCCAGGGACTCGAGTGAGATCTGCCATTTTCTCTCTGGTGACTTTCTAAAGCGGGCCCAACCAGGAGGCACAGGCCTCATAAGTGACAGGACAGCCTGGTCAGGATCCTTTCTACCTCAGACCACACCTAGGAGGGACAACAGATACACAGCCCTCTCTGCACCTTTCCTGCAAGTGAAGATCCTGTCTACAGGGTGTGCTCTGATCCCAGGACTCGGGACACTGTGGGACTAACAGAAGTTATGAAACAGATGGATTTAACAGATATCTATAGAACTTTTTATCCTAAAACAAAAGGATATACCTTCTTCTCAGCACCTCATGGTACCTTCTTTAAATTGACTATATAATTGGTTACAAATCAAGCCTCAACGGAAACAAGAAGATTGAAATAAGTCCTTGCATCCTATCAGATCACCATGGACTAAGGCTGCTCCTCAATAACAACATAAACAATAGAATGCCCACATACACATGGAAGCATAACAACACTCTACTCAATGATAACTTGGTCAAGGAAGAAATAAGAGAGAAATTAAAGACTTTCTAGAGTTTAATGAAAATGAAGCCACAACATACCCAAACTTATGGGACACAATGAAAGCACTCCTAAGAGGAAAACTCATAGCTTTAAGTGTCTACAAAAAGAAACTGGAGAGACCATACACCAGCAATTTGACAGCACATCTGAAAGCTCTAGAACAAAAAGGAGCAAATTCACCCAAGAGAAGTCAAAGGCAGGAAATAATCAAACTCAGGGCTAAAATCAACAAAATAGAAACAAAAAGAACTATACAAAGAAGCAACCAAACCAGGAGCTGGTTCTTTGAGAAAATCAACAAAATAGATGAACCCTTAGCCAGACAAACTAGTGGGCACAAAGATAGTATCCTAATTAAACAAGATCAGAAATGAAAAGGGAGACATAACAACAGACACTGAGGAAATCCAAAAAACCATGAGATCCTACTACAAAAGCCTATACTCAACAAAACTGGAAAACCTGGATGAAACGGACAATTTTCTAGACAGATACTAGGTACCAAAGTTAAATCAAGATCAGATCCATGATCTAACCAGTCCCATATCTGCTATTGAAATAGAAGTCAAATTATCACTATTTGCAGATAATACTTATGTGACCCCAAAAATTCCACCAGAGAGTTTCTAAACCTGATAAACAACTTCAGCAAAGTAGCTGGATATAAAATTAACTCACGCAAATCAGTGGCCTTCCTCTACACAAAAGTTAAACCAGCAGAGAAAAAATTAGGGAAACAACACCCTTTACAATAGTCACAAATAATATAAAATACCTTGGTGTAACTATAACTGAGCAAGTAAAAGATCTGTTTGATAAGAACTTCAAGTCTCTGAAGAAGGAAATTGAAGAAGATCTCAGAAGATGGAAAGATCGCCCACTCTCGTGGATTGGCAGGATTAATATGGTAAAAATGGCCATCTTGCTGAAGGCAATCTACTGATTCAATGCAATCTCCATCAAAATTCCAAGTCAATTCTTCACAGACTTAGAAAGAGCAATTTGAAAATTTTTCTGGAAGAACAAAAAACCCAGGATAGCTGAAACTATTCTCAACAATAAAGGAAACTCTCATGGAATCACAATCCCAGACCTTAAGCTGTACTACAGAGCAATTGTGACAAAAACTGCATGGTATTGGTACAGTGACAGGCAAGTAGATCAATGGAACTGAACTGAAGACCCAGAAATGAACCCACACACCTATGGTCACTTGATCATTGATAAAGGAGCTAAAACCATAGAGTGGAAAAAAAGACAGCAATTTCAACAAATGGTGCTGGCTCAACTGGCGGTTAGCATGTAGAAGAAGACAAATCGATCCATTTCTATCTCCTTGTACAAAGCTCAAGTCCAAGTGGATCAAGGACCTCCACATCAAACCAGATACACTGAAACTAATAGAAAAGAAAGTGGGGAAGAACCTCAAGCAAATAGACACAGGGGAAAATTTCCTGAACAGAACACCAATAGCTTATGCTCTGAGATCAAGAATTGACAAATGGGACCTCATAAAGTTGCAAAGCTTCCGTAAGGCAAAAGACACTGTCAATAGAACAAAATGGCAACCAACAAATTGGGAAAAGATCTTTATCAATCCTATATCTGATAGAGAGCTAATATCCAATGTATATAAAGAACTCAAGAAGTCAGACTCCAGAGAACAAAATAACCCTATTAAAAACTGGGGTACAGAGCTAAACAAAGAATTCTCAACTGATGAATACCGAATGGCTGAGATTCACCTAAAGAAATGTTCAACATCCTTAGTCATCAGGGAAATGCAAATCAAAACAACCCTGAGATTCCACCTCATACCAGTCAGAATGGCTAGAATAAAAAACTCAGGGGACAGCAGATGCTGGAGAGGTTGTGGAGAAAGAGGAACATTACTTCATTACCGGTGGGATTGCAAGCTGTTACAACCACTCTAGAAATCAGTTTTGCGGTACCTCCAGAAATTGAACATAGTACTACCAGAGGACCCAGCTCTACCACTCCTGGGCATATACCCAGAAGATGCTCCAACATGTAATAAGGGCACATGCTCCACCATGTTCATAGTAGCCTTATTTACAATAGGCAGAAACTAGAAATAACTGAGATGTCCCTCAACAGAAATTCTGTATCAATGAATACAGAAAATGTGGTACATCTACACAATGGAGTACTATTCATCTATTAAAAAACAATGAATTTATGAAATTCTTAGGGAAATAGATGGATCTGGAGAATATCATCCTGAGTGAGGTAACCCAATCACAAAAGAGCACACATATGCACTCTCTGATAAGTGGTTATTAGCCTAGAAGTTTGGAATACATGAAGTACAATCCACAAACCACAAGAAACTCAAGAAGAAGGAAGATCAAAATGTGGACAGTTCATTCCTTCTTAAAAGGGGGAACAAAATACCCATTTAAGGAGTTGCCAAGACTAACTATGGAACAGGGACTAAAGGAAGGGCAATCCAGCATGATATAGCTATCTCCTGAGAGGCTCTGACAGTACCCAAATAATACAGAAGTAGAGGCTCACAGCCATCCATTGAAGTGAGTACAGGGTCTCCAATGAAGGAGTTAGAGAAAGGAATGAAGGAGCTGAAGGGTTTGCAGCCCCTTAGGACAAACAACAATATGAACTAACTAGTACCCTCAGAGCTCCCAGGGATTAAACCACCAACCAAGGAGTACACATAATGGGACTGATTGTTACGGCAGCTTGGGTATAGTAGAGGATGGCCAAGTCAGTCATCAATGGGAGGAGAGGCCCTTGGCCCTGTGAAGGTTCTGTGCCCCAGTGTAGGGGAATGCCAGGGCCAGGAAGTGGGAGAGTGGGTGGGGTGGCAAGGAAAGGGAGGGTGGAGGGAACAGGCGTTTGTTCTTGTTGATCTTTTGTGGTTGTTTTTTACCCCCGAGGGGAAACTGGGAAAGGAGAAATCATATGACATGTAAATAAAGAAAATATCTAATAATAAGAAACAAAAGCAAAAACAAATGTATAGTAGTAGGCTCAGCACCACAGTTATGAAGTAGAATCACCCCTCAACCTCCAAAAAAAAAAAATTAGGTATGTCTTCTGTCACTGAGTCCTAACCAGATAGATCTCTGCTATATTTGTGCTGGGGGTTGGGGGTGCTCAGACCAGCTTGTATATGCTTCCTGGTTGGTAACTCATTGTCTGGGAGCTCCTGAGGCTCAGGGTTAGTTGAGACTGCTGCTCTTCCTATGGGGTCACCTTCCTCTTCAGCTCCTTCTTTCCTTCCCCAAATTCAAATATAGGGGTCCCTGACTTCAGCTCTTCAGAATGAGGACATCATGAGCTTTACAGTCAATTGGATGGAACTAGGAAATATCATCTTGAGTAAGTTAACAGACCCAAAGGGACGTGCCTAGTATGCACTCACTAATAAGTGGATATTAGCCAAAAAGTACAAAATACATAGGATACAACCCACAGAATTTAAGAAGTTTAGCAAGCAGAAAGGCCCAAGTGAGAATGCTTCAATTCCACTTAGAAAGAGTAAGAAAATAATCACTGGAGGCAGAGGGAGGGAGGGACTGGGTGGGAAAGGGTGGGAGGGGAAAGGGGGAACAGGAACAGGTATAGGGGTGGGCATGACAGCAAACAAGCCCAGAGGGCTAGTAGAATGAATGGAAATATACAGCCATGTGGCGTAGGGGGTGGAGGTAGGGGTGGTGGGACCCTCTAGAAAGCACCAGAGAACTGGGGGGTGAGAGACTCTTCACAACTCACCACAAGCAACCTTAGATGAAATGCCTAACAGAGTGGAGAGGGAACTTGAAGAGTCCACTTCCAGTAGACAGGGCCCCAAGTGGAGAGATGGAGTCACCATCCCAGAATCAAATTTTCTGACCCAGAAGTGTTCCTGTCTAAAAGAACTGAAAGGACAAAAATGGAGAAGAGATTGAGGGAAAGGAGATCCAGTGATCAGCCCAACCTGGGATCCATCTCATGGGGATGCTCCAAGACCTGACACTATTACTGGATGCTATGGTGTGCTATAGACAGGAGCCTAGCCCGGCTGTCCTCTGAGGGGCCCAACCAACAGCTGACTGAGACAGATGCAGATACTTACACACAACCATTGGATTAAAGTTGGGAACACAAATGTGCTTTCAGAAGGCTACTCACTGCTTTGTGAGCTCCACAGACTATCACCTACACTCTGAGCTCTGCAGGCAATAAATAAGGGAACCACATCCTACCTCATGTCCACAAGCTTTCACAGCAGGCATTCTTAAATACTGAGTCAACTTCCTGTACCCAAGTAGTATTTTTAACCGAAAATATATTTAAAGGACACATATTTTTTTTTTTTAAAAAAAGGCTGGTTCGTATCTGTTTTTCCTTGTTTTCTGCTAATATTTGTATGGAGGGAGCTTTAACATTTCCAATTTCTTACAGGTATTTATATGATCACTCACTTAACTTCCCACTAAGTCAGTTACTATTCAACATGCATGTCTATGACTCATTCTGAGGATCCAGAGTATCTGATTGAAGGGAGACAGGAAGAGTTCACATGATGTATGATTAGGGTCTATGGGGGAGGAAGCTATCATGACTTAGAAGGAAATATTAATTAAGATGTGAACCAGTAAGAATGTGTCAACTCTAATTGAACAGAGGGAGAACATGGTTACATTAAAAGCAAATAATTACTCTAGAAGGTAAATTTAGAACCGTTAGTTGACATTGTCCATCCCTCTGGAGGTGGACACAGCTGTCAATATGGATTTGAAACACATCATTCCCAGCCTATGACCATTCTGATCAGACTGAACACTGACAAATACACTGCCCCACTCTTGGTTACAACTACTTTCCAGCTAACATCCTTGGTGTCTTATATGTTTGCTCTTCATGGCATACCATTTAATAAGCTGTAAGCTTACAGTTAGTGAGATGACTCTGAGGGTAAAAATATTTGCTACCAAGCCTGATGACTGAATCCTATCTCTGACAGGAACACACTGAAAAAAGATGATTGACTCAAGCAACTTTTACTCTAACCTGCATATGCATGGTACATGCACACCACACACAAAAAATAAATATATGAAAACACAAAAGGTTGTTTTATAACTGTAAATATTCTGTATTTTAGTTAGCCAAAATGCGTTCTACCTTATGGATTTTTTCTACCTCTATTGACTTCAAATAACAAAGCACAATTCTAGAGTTTTACTTATTTTATGTTATAGGCACCCTGATAACCTACTGCTCACTGTTTCAAATTTCTCTGGGAACCTGATTTATTCCATCAAGCTCTTCTTGTATTTGTCCAGTGGAGAGGACAATGGGAGATCTGGATTTAGCACTCTATGGGGCTGCTTTGTCTTTGTATCTCAGCAAATGTCTTCTCTTGGAACCCTCATCTTCGTGAGAAGAGTAACTAACCTCAGGGCACGTGTTATGCTTGCAATCATACTTTACTTACTACTTAAATGTAATGCAATGCTCACTTATTAAACTTTTGCTGAATTAATCATGTTAGAATATGTCTTGGTTGCTATGGAGATACTGATAGAATGGAGGGACTGAGTTAAGGTATTGGCCAGGAATTTCTTGGAAGTGCTATAAAGTATCTATGTTGTCATTATAATAAAACAGCAGATAATAAAATTCATAGGCAAAAATCACACTCTGTATTTCTCTAGCCCAGTTGTTTAATCATTCTATGCTAAACTTTCCTTGCCTGTAATAGGAGTATATCAATTTCTGTATTTCTTATGAACGTATCATTTACAATACACCTTAAGCCCAACCAATGTATGGGACAAAAATATTCTCATTATGATTCAAAATAAACAATCTAGTCATTTAAGTGTTTTGGATCCAATAATATGGCTTTTATCTTTAGCTCAACCCTGGTACAATGTCTGCATTTTTTCACACACAATCCTTGATGGACATAAAGCTTTGCTTCAGCCAGCATTCACTGATCATTTATTGTCTAACTGGTGTGGTGTTAAGAGCAGTTGAGAATTATGATAAAGTTCTGTCTTAGTTACTTTTGTACATCTGTGATAAAACACCATGACCAGGGCATCATATAAAGGAAAATATTTAATTTGGGCTCATGGTGGCAGAGGGTTAAAGCTCATGACCATCATGGCAGGGAGCATGGAAACAGGCAGGCAGGCATGGTGCTTGTACTGGCTGGTTTTGTGTCAACTTGACACAAGCTTCAGTTATCATAGAAAAAGGGAGCTTCAGGTGAGGAAATACCTCCATGAGATCCAACTGTGGGGCATTTTCTCAATTAGTGACCAAGGGGGTAGGGCCCCTTGTGGGTGGTGCCATGCCTGGGCTGGAAGTCTTGGGTTGTATAAAAGAGCAGGCTGAGCAAGCCAGGGAAAGCAAGCCAGTAAGGAACATCCCTCCATGGCCTCTGCATCAGCTCCTGCTTCCTGACCTGCTTTGAATTCCTGTCCTGACTTTCTTTGCTGATGAACAGCAATGTGGTAACTGTAAATAGTAAGAAGCTGAATAAACCCTTTCCTCCCCAACTTGCTTCTTGGTCATGATGTTTTGTGCAGGAATAGAAACCCTGACTAAGACAGTGCTGGAGCAGTAGCTGAGAGTTCACATCTCGAGACACAGCCATGAAGACAAAAAAAGCAATTGGGTATAGCATGAGCTTTTCAAAGCCTGCTCCAACAATACACCTCCAACAAGATGACTCTTTCCCAAACACTTCCATCAATTAGGAGGTGTTCAAACATATGACCATATGAGGTCATTCGTATTCAAACCACCAGAATTTCTTATTTTTCAAGAAGATAACATTCTCTTCAGAAGATAAAGACAATGGAAAGAACCATCACTCAGTATTGACCTGGAGTTTAAATATTCTTCTTCAGAAAACTAATGCAAACAAAAGAGACAAATGTGTAGACAAGACCTATATATTCACAGTTATTCTTTTTCTTTACCCAGAATTGAGTGCTCTTTTACTGAATTACCATTCCCTTGCCTAGTCAAATCATGCTTTGAAAAAGTCATCCTGTTGTAATTAAGTTATTGCTCAGATGTTATGTGACCTTTCTTGATGAAATGTGAACAAACATGTATTCACCTGAGATAGAGCACTGATTAAAGATCAAAGAAAGAATTCTACCGAAATCTTGCCTACTGAATCAGTCAGGTCCTGGTGGTTACTTATAGGAATCCAGGTGCAAAATTACTTAGAAAGCACGAGTGGCCCCATAGGAGCTGCATCATCAAAAAGTTCATCCCAGCAGAGTAACAACTCTGAAAGCTCCATCCCAGAGTCCTCTGCCTAGCTTGCAGGTATTACCACTGCTGACTCACTTCTTCCCCCTACTGACAATTGATTTTCTAAACTTTTGGGAAAAACTTTGAGTTGGGGGACTTTCAGAGCTTCCGGAATCTTTTCATTACACAAGTGTAGTCTTTCCTCTTTATATTGGCAATGAATGTTAAAATCAGGAGGGAACAGTTATACAATTGCCCACCCCTTCCATCAGTCTTATTTATTTCTACCCTCTCTTTTATGATGGTAGAAAGTGTCTGACTGTTTTGTTCTATTTATGATTGAGCATTATATTACCATGCCATAGGAAGAGTTATCCATTCTTAGTTGACCTGTTATAAGACTCTCTATTAAACACTGTCACTAAAAAGAAGTATCCTTCAATGACCAACTGAGGTTGATAACTTTATAAGTTAGGCACAAATATTTAGAAAGCAATTTAACAAACATCTAACATTCATTTTCTAAAATTATATCAATATCCTTCCAATTAGGTCCTATGACCCCCTCAGCTGCAGCCCTTTGTCTTGGTCCTATGACCTCCTCAGCCACAGGTCTTTGTCTTGGTCCTATGACCTCCTCAGCCATGGTTCTTTGTCTTGGTCCTATGACTTCCTCAGCCACAGTTCTTTGTCCTAGGTGGAGTACCAAGCGTGACTCCTTCCTATCAAACATGCTTTAATTAGAAAACACTTGTTACACTCATAATAGTTGTATAAATACTAAATCAGAAACCCCACCTTGCCTGACATGTTGATATTGCAGCATACTCACCCACAACTAAACATGACTGTTTGTGAAAATTGTCTTCCAGTATCCTATGTGGCTCCTCTTGTCACTGTGGAAGCCATCTATCAAGTACTAGAGTGGAGGGATCTGGGTGCAAAGTATGTGGAATGAGGTCACAGGAACTACCCTGGTTAGCCATTGCTTACTAGGGACTTATTGACTTTATTAAGTAAATAAGGCCAGGCTGTAAGTAAAGGTGGTCCATTAGGTTTTATCATTCTAGTGGCAGACAGGAACACTAGAACACCGTTTGTTGCCTGTAAATCTTGTATACTTGTGGTTTACCAGAAAGCTCTAGTAACTATATGATGTACTTCAGATATACCACCATTGTACTTTTAATCTGCCTAACCCAAGGCTGAGTTCTCAGAAAGGGGTCCTGGCTACCAGCAGCAAGGTTTCACCACACCTCCATCTCTGTGCTTGCCATTGCCACCATGAATAGGAAAAAAGGTGAAGGAGGCAAACCATCAAACAAACAAACAAAAACAGGCACAGCGATAAGAAATAAATCTGAGAAATGGGCGTTAGTGCTTAAAGGGGATTAGAAGAGATTGCTGGGGAATAGATAATAGAAGCAATGTGTTTTGATGGTGTAAGGAGGCTAAGCCATATTAAAAGAAAGTAACTAGAAATGATAAAGTCTGCCACAAATCAGGACACATTTGGTCCTGGCAGATGATGATGATGTCTTGTTGGATGATATTGGAAATGATGATCAAAGTGTTGATGGTGTCTAAAATGAACTAAGCATGAAATAGTCCAAGTTTCAGGAGATAGTCCATCTGTTGTGACCTTGACCTTCTGCTGTTAAAAGCAATGTGTCAGTGGGGGTGAGTATGGCTTGTTAAAGCCCATTGACATACTTTATTTTGTTAAGTATCATACTTCTTTGAAACCTGAAGTTGTTGAATTGTCTCAAATGACGTTACCATTTTGATCATATATATATACATATATATATGTACATATATATATTATACATATATGTATTATTATTTAGTCAATTTGGAAAAATAGTAAAAATAGAAGTTGAAGGGAGTGACGAAGTCATCACATGTGTGTGTATGTGTGTGTGTGTTTGTGTGTGTGTGTGTGTGTGTGTGGGGGGGGAGAGAGAGAGAGAGAGAGAGAGAGAGAGAGAGAGAGAGAGAGAGAGAGACTCCCTTGTCCTTATAAACCATTAAGCTACTGTCAGTGGTGTTGGTTCATGCAAGATCTAGATGAACCTCATTGTTGAATATACAGCATATTTTAACTATAAGACAGAAAAAAATTGCTGTGCCTGAGCCAGCGTGCCATGGTGGCTGACCTTCCTTGTTCCTCTGACTCCCAGAGTGCCATGGTGGCTGACCTTCCTTGT
>NW_022196895.1:75299633-75302588 GCF_008632895.1 Mastomys coucha
GACCTTCCTTGTTCCTCTGACTCCCAGAGTGCCATGGTGGCTGACCTTCCTTGTTCCTCTGACTCCCACTGTAGATTTTTGTTGTTTATAAGACTGATAGAAGTCTCAAAAGAATATTCAGGTTATTAGACCACAAAGACATTGAACAAGTGTATTGGCATGATGACTTACTACAACCTATCATGATTATAATGCAAACAACTAATGCAAAATACGCATTATCTAGTACTTAAGTGGCATAAATGGAAAGACATTTTTCTTTCTTCCCACAGTACATACTATGTTTTACCAGTTGAAATTGAAAACATACCTAAAGGCGAGTACCAAATGATAAAAAATTAAAGCTTTTTATGATTTTAATTATGTGTAGGTAGGTGTAGGTAGGAGGTTATCTGTGCATGGGTGCAGGTACCTGCAGAAGCAAAAGATAGTCATATCCCCATGGCTCTAGAATTACAGGTTATTGTGAGTCATTTGATATGATGGTTGGTTATAGAACTTGGTCCTCTGAAAAAGCAGTGCATGCTCTTTAAGCACTGAGTGAGTCGTTTCTCCCACTCAATAATAAAAATGTTTTATAGAAGGTAGACTTTCTTTTAGAAAGCTTATTTATATCCATTCCAAGAGAGTACTAGTTGGTTTTATAAATATACAAAAGAAACTTCATCAATAGATCTCATCAATTACATCTGGTTTTCATCCAAAGAAAGTAGTATGGATAGAAGATACTAATCCATCTATCCCCTAAAGGTCAGTCACTTTCCATCAGCCATCCTGTCTTCTCCTTTGGGGATGCTTCTGCCACCGTGGGTCATCAAAGATCTCTTCATTCCAATGGGTTGTGGGCTTGCACTCTGGCCATCCCGGTACTGGTTCTGACCAACCTGAGGCCAGCACAGAACCTTCGCCTTGCATAGGTTATATCGTATTCTGAAAGGGGCTGAGGCTATTTAAAAATCCCATCCCCTGTACACATTTGTGCACGGGAGACAAGTACATAACAAGTATGTTGGAGGAATAACTACTCTCTTCTAGGAAAAGTGTAATATTTTATGTGCATTATTTTAGCATTTATGTTTTCTGTGAACTTGCACAGGCTTAGAGCCTTTAAAAGCCCAGTAAAGTAGTATTTTTCCCTTTTTTTCCTGTGTGTTAAACTCCTTTCCTTGGAAACTACAGCTTGTCACAAATGTTGCTAAATTTACCTTTGAATGATCCAATGAGTCTCTTTTATCTAATTCCCTCCTACATGGCCCATAAGGCTTTTTTAATTTAATTTTATTTTTGCGTATCATAAGTCTAATTTAAGATCCATCTTCAACCATTCAAATCTGCTAGTTTCTCTTCTAATTCACAAATATCATGTAATAGAGTTCATAAAAAGCATTAACGCTCTGTATCAGTCCAGTGATCCTTACTGAATCAACCATATTGCTTAATGTTTTCATTATTTGTAAAGACATTCCTTTGCCTTGTTTTATTTTATATATAGTGGTATTTTACCTGTAAGTATGCAAGTGTACAATGTGGATGTAGTATCCTCAAAGACCAGAAAAGGGTGTAGGATCCTCTGGATGGAACTGGAATTACACATGGTTGTGAACCACAAAGGGGTGCTGGGAATGGAACCATGCTCCGCTGAAGAGCAGAGAATACTCTTTACCCCCGAGCCTTCTCTTCAATCCTATCAACCCCATGCTTAACTCTCCTGTGAACACAAGCCATTAGGTATATTTGATTATTACCAGCTTAGTTCCCCACAAATGTCACAAGTTGGAGGGCAAAAAAGGAGAGAAACAGAGCTTAGATCTGAGCTGGAAATCACCTGAATGTCCCCTCTCTGAGGACTATCTGATCCAATGAAATGAGTATCAGACACACAGAACAGCTCCCTCAGTAAAGCCCGTCTATCCTTTCTCGTCCTCCAGGTTGTGACATTCATGAGGAACTCAGCTGGCAATGGCTTGTGTTATCCAGCCTCTTGGGAGCTTATTTCTTTCATATGACTTATGCTATGCAGCCTTTGTCCCGAGGAGGATTGAATAGGCATACTAACAAATGCCTCTGCTTTCAGGAAGCTCGGATGGATTGCATTTAGCCTAATGTTTTACGGAAGCCAGATTGTGAGGGGTTATTTCATTCCTTGTGAGGTTTTGTCTTGTTTTGTTTTTACTCTGGTTTGTTTCCTTTTTAATGAAGCAACACGTTTCATTTTTGCAAGTATATAGATGGTTAAAAATGAGATTATCGTATAATTACTCTATGTCTCTTTCCTCCCTCGACACCCTCTTCTATAAGCCTCCCTACTCTCTTCCGAATTCATAACCTCCTTTCTTCACAAATTGACCTTGGATGCGTATATGTATGTATTCAAACAGTTACTCCAGCCAGAGATAGAAAATGAGTCCCCATTCCTAAAGTCACTACACATACTTCAGGAAAAGAGTCCAGACCTGATCTGTAACTGACTTGAATGCCTTTTCCAAAGGACTAGCTTTCATGGTACCAGAAAGCACCATCTAGTCTTCCAAAAGAGACAGGAAATCAACAGTCTTACCCAGCTATGATGCCCATGAGCCACATGAATGATTAACATGGCTCGATAACCCTAACGGTACAGTAGTGGCATGCCTACCTGGGGGCAAACAATTGTTCTCTCATTGGACTTAAGACATTTAACAAGAGGGAAACCAAGCCTGGTACTGGAAACCTGACTAATGACTCAGTGCTGATTAAGTCATAGTTATTTGAGGAGAATCTGCAACTTCTAATTTACTAAACCAACAGCATGGTTTTAAGAAAAACAGCAACAAACCCCTCTCTATTTCAAGAAGGTCAGATTCAGAGTAGTACATGGTTATTTCTACAATGCTATTATTAAGCTACTCACTCCATGCTGAATCATACACTGACCCTATAGGAATCTTCCTTCTATTGCCTCTCTCTCTCCCCCCC
>NW_022196895.1:75302717-75308628 GCF_008632895.1 Mastomys coucha
TCTCTCTCTCTCTCTCTCTCTCTCTCTCTCTCTCTCTCTCTCTCTCTCCCCCTGTGCCCCCCTCCCGGTGTTAAGTTCTTCTCACTGGATTCTGAGTTTAGAAGCCAAGGTATGTTCTTGTCACTCAAAGCCCAGGCCACAAAATCACTTAAAATATATCTAAATATATCTTCTACTTAAAAAATATATATCCTTTTAAAAATATACCTTCAGGGATTAAAACACATTACCTAGTCCACTACCAATTTGGAAGACATCCTTGTACTCCTTAAGCCAAGAGTATGTGACCCTCTAGCATGAAGACTCTAAGGGATATTCAGTTCTTTTTTTATTTTATTTTTTTAATTTTTATTTTTATTAATCATTCCATTCATTTATAGCTGATATTCTACTTCCTGGTTATATCCTCCACCAAACCCCCCCCATCCCATGATATACCACTCCCCCGTTACCCCTCTGCTGCCCCTCCATTCAACATCTGCCCTCCACCTCCCTTTTGCCTGTTTGAGAGTGCTCCTCCACCCACCCACACTCTTCTGCCCCACCACTCCAGCATCCACCTTCTCTGGGGCATCAAGCCTCCCTGGGACCACGTCCTCTGCTACATATGTATCTGGAGCCAAAGATCCCTTTAGGTACACTCCTTGGTTGGTAGTCTAGTCTCTGGGAGAACTGGGTAGTCAGGCCATCCTATGTTGTTCTTCCAATGGGGTTGCAATCCCTCTGCTCCTCCAGTCCTTCTGCCAGCTCCCCGACCAGGTTCCCTGAGTTTAGCCTGATGGTTGGCTTCAAGCATCCACATCTACACTGGTCAGCCGCTGACCAGACCTCCCCAGGAACGTCCACACTTGGTTCCTCTCCTCAAGCGCCTCTTGACCACAGCAACACTGTCGGGTTTGGTGTTTGCAGACATGATCTATGCCCAGATGGGGCTGTTCCCTGGCTGGCCCTTCCTTCAGTCTCCATTCCATATTTTTGTCCCTGTTCTTCCTTTGGACAGAAACATTTCTGGGTGGTCTCCCCAGGTTCTGTCTCCCCCTTCTCTGTGCATTACTGCTAAAGTCAATCCCATTGGGACCTGGAAACCTCACTTTTCTCTGGTGTCTGGGATCCTCCAGTGGCTGTCCCTAGTTCCTCATCCCCCCTGCTACCCTCTGTAGCTCTTTCACGTCTCCTCCAGATTCTGATCCTGCCACCCTTATTTCCTCCTCCTCCTCTTTTCTCCCTCCCTTGTGTCCCTCTCCTTCCATCTCCACAATCATGCTGATCCCCTGATCTTCCTTCCTTCTATGCTCCCTATAATCTGAAGGTTGCATCATATGCATTGTGAGCACTCCTGGGCACATACCCAAAAGATGCTCCAACACATAATAAGAACACATGCTCCACTATGTTCATAGCAGCCTTATTTATAATAACCAAAAGCTGGAAACAATCTAGATGTCCCTCAACAGAAGAATGGATACAGAAAATGTGGTACATCTACACAATGGAATACTATGCAGCAATTAAAAACAATGACTTCATGAAATGGAACTAGAAAATATCATCCTGAGTGAGGTGACCCAGACAGAAAAGAGCAAACATGGTATGTACTCACTAATAAGGGGATACTAACCCAAAAGCTCACAATACATATGATACAACCTACAGGCCATATGGGATGTTCAGTTCTAACCCCTAGCTCATAGGCTATATATGAGAAAGGGTACCTATTAATACAACCCTACAGAAAATTATAAATTTATTAAAACATTATGAGATTTGTTACATGATTTTTTTTCCATCTTACAGATTATTATGTGGTGCTAAAACCATATTTTATGAATGATATCAGATTAAAATGCTAAAATTTGGACAGATGAAAGATGCTATTCTAGAATTATTTCCAAGGACGATTTACCATTAGACATCATCTGCATGTTTTGTACACAGCATGCCACTGCTACTATTGCAAAGAGGCATGCCATCACACACCACATGAGGAAAGATAACCATATCAATATTTCTAGTGTAAATATTTTACTCTCCAATTGGTGAGTCCTCATTATGTGTCTTATCTGTCATCGTAGGTCAACTTTTGTTCCCCAGATAAGTTTTGATTCTTTTGCCCCATTTCAGGTATAATTGTGTTGTATAACTTTTCCTTAGAAGACATGGATAAACATCTATTTATTTAAAATATGTCAGAGGTTATAGAACAAATAAATTATTCCACCCAAGTCTTACTTGCTGAAACAAGATTATTGTAGTTTAGAGGTTTGTGGGTGATAGGTTACTTTTAGAAATATGAATGTCTCAAGATAAACTACATCAACAAAAAGCCCTGAGCCAGTATGGGTAACAGTTTACAAATGCATGCTGGGGCTGTCTGCCACAGCTGAAAGTAGCTTAAGTGGCACCCTCATAGAAGCAGGGGGAGGGAGTGGCATGGGGGTTTCCAGAGAAAAAACAGGGAAAGAAGATAAATAAAATATACAATAAAAAAGTTTCTTCTTACCAACAATTGCTAACTGCATTTCTAACCCCAAGAGATTTTGCGAATCCTGTATGTTTCCAAGCTCCCTGAGCCTTGTACATTTCATTTCATTAGCTTCTGATTTTACATGTCCCCTTTCTTCATCAAGGAAGACATGTTTCAATTCAGAGGAAAAGGCTGGATACATAAATAACCTAAGATGTGTAGCCACTGTTTAGTTCTCTCAGGTATTAAGAAGTCTCTGCTTTCTTTAAATGAAAATTTAATATGTCTATTATATTCATCTCTCCAACTTAAATAAATTTATTTTGGTGATGATCGTATAGATTTAAGGGTTTGTATTATACTTTTGACAAGGAATTATATGGTTGACTTATCCAAGATTTCAAATTTCCCCTCATTAACATGAAAAATGTTGATTTATTCACAGATAATCTCCATTTTCATTTCAGTTCTAAGCTCTTAAAAACACAATGTTGTCCTCTATGTAAGGTTTGTTATCCATTTGTGTAGGTTGGAAAGATGAGAAATTCTGGTTCTTTGGCAAGTTAGTTGCTTCCAATTCATGAGAAGTGTCCATTTGTTCTCTCTACTCACAAATAGGTTCATCATAATGCTCATAATTTAGTTTTAGAATGTTCAAGACTTTAAAGTTTCTGAACTTTTTAGAAATTATTTACATATAAGAAAATAACACTAATGCATCTCTGACATAATTATTTTGTATTGAAGGAACCTACATAAGTGAATTAAATAGGAACACTAGTTTTGAGTTTGTTTGTTTTTATTTTACTAAGGACTTCAAATTTTTCTAAAGGCTAGAGTGATATTCATGAACATCATTTGTCATTTGAAACTTTCTTAGGGTGCTTGATCTTATGATTTGAATATTGAATGTACAATGCATGGCTTGTAGGTAGATTAGTTACCTAACTACCTACCAGCTTTCAATATATCTTTAACACCATAAAAATTTTCCCATGCATAACATGTTCATTATTACCAAAAGCAAGCCATAGGATTCCTAATGATAGTCTATTTTGAAATTGAGAAACTGTATAGACACTCATGCATAGACACAAACACAACCCTGTGCAAACCGTTACAAAAAGGACGAGCTCAGACATAAACACAAACAGAAATATGTTCCATGTCTCAGAACATTAGCTGGACATCATACTTTGATGGATGAAAAGCCATA
Source organism: Mastomys coucha (assembly GCF_008632895.1). NCBI lineage: Eukaryota > Metazoa > Chordata > Mammalia > Rodentia > Muridae > Mastomys > Mastomys coucha. The sequence continues at coordinate 75,306,398 of NW_022196895.1, forward strand.
CGAAGGATAATATGAGACACTACAGGTTGCAAAGCATGAGACCAGGTGACTGAGATTTCATTACACATTCCAGTCTACGAGGAGTTTGAGCATGTCATACAGTGTCACAGCAGACATGGCTTGAAAGTTATTTTGGGGGCCAGTAGAAATTTAAAAAATTTACTACTACTTCAATATTTTCCTTATTGCATGTCCCTACATAAATAAATAAATAAATAAATAAATAAATAAATAAATAAATAAATAAATAAAAGCACATTGGCTTATCTCCCTCATTATTCCTTTCCTGCCCACTGTAATGTCCTGCACAACTCAATTTGTATTCTAGAGTTACTTGTACTTAAATAGGTTCTCTGAAATTTCATCATTCATGGTGGAATGGGTTGATTCTTGTCTTGTTTTTACAGGCTCCTCTTCTTGTGTGCCACTAAAGACAGCACTGTTACTTTGCAGAAATGCAGTCTTAGATATCACTCTTCTTTTATAGAGGAACCACTGAGTCCCCTCTAAGTTCTGTAGTCCTTGATGGTCACAGTATTATCAGTGTCACACCTTTCTTGCTAAGACGTGAGGAATATGCTAACCAATGCTGAGTTCCATACTAGAGACATCACAAAATACCATAGCCTTTCTTAATTATCACAATAATTTTGTGAGGTGGCTATCATCCTGTTTTGCAACTTAAAAATTACTGAGCTGTCAAATAGAGAGTTAGATCCTAGGTCTCTGCACTACCTTGCTAGTGATGGGCCCTTGCCAAATCTGTCTCCTTGGACTCATTGATTAAAATGCAAATACACCTGTGATTTATAGTCTTAGCAGCTAAGATCCCAGCTACTAATCCTGCTTTAGGGAGGATTAGTTGACAACTCAGTAAGAGTAAGAATTGAATTCTGAAGTTGTGCTGGAGGGCTGGTTTTGATGATGAAATGACAAAGTATAAATACTATTTCATAGCTTTGCCTTGAGCTACTACTGTCCCATTTAGCCATAAACTACATGGATGGCTGGTAAAACAGATGGAAGACCCATTGCCAGATAAGAAAGGGGTCTGTCATTCCCAGAGAGAATAAGCCTGCCCCTAATCTCTCCCCTCCTATGCCAGTCCCTTCTAGGCTCATGATTGCCTGGAAATTCACAGAAGGTCCATTTCCTAGTGAACAGAATAATGCTCCTTGAGGCAGCTGCATCACTCTGTGCCTTCTGAGACTATGATATATTTGTGCCTAATCCATAATTAACTTGCAAGATATAATATTAATTATTTTCTTCAACTGTTAACCAGTGGGGTGTTTCCCTCCCTCATTTCTCTCCTCACACACTAACCTGTCAGGCTCTGGTAATTGTTGCATGAACAGGTTTGGCTAAATCTCCAAGGAGCACCAATTCTCTTGTTCCATTAGTGAGAACACATATAGATCATTTCCAGCACTAATCTAGGGCTAAAATCAATTATGTCTCTTGTATTTAAAAATTAAATTGATTCACCATGGGAGCAGAATGAAGGCAAAATACATTCTTCCTATTATGTGTAATTACAATTGTAAAACATTTTCCTTTTGGAATGTGATTTCTGCCTACAGAGGCTGAAGTGGGTAAGTTTGAAGTGTTTAGTGGAAATGCTGGGATTTCTCTCGGATCTTTCCTTGGGCCTTTGTTTTCCACACCTCTCCAGACCTCTTTCCTTCTCATTATTATAATGCTGTTATAAAACTGGGAGATCCTCTAAGGCTTCTCAGCTTTCAAAGACTCTCAAATGCAGCTTAGATGGTAGGAAGCAAACTCTAGAGTAGAGAGAGACAGAGATAGAGACAGAGACAGAGACAGATAGACAGAGAGACAGAGAGACAAAGACACAGAGAGACCAAGACAAGCAGAGACACAGAGAAACAGAGACAGAGAGAACTAATTATAGATATAAGCTCCAAGTTTCAATCTTACCACTATTTGTGTGGTGTTAATAGTTTGGCCAGAGTTAGTTAGATTCTGTAAGAAACTCATACATAAAATGAAGGTCTTAGGTCTTATATTTTGATGAATGACCCTAGTCCATGTTAAAAAAAAATTAAACATTTCTTTTGAATGTGTAGATACTGCCTGGTTTTGAAAGGCTATTATATAGCAGCATCACTGCCTGATTTTGAAGGGTTAGTATGTAGCAGAATCACTGCCTGATTTTGAAGGGTTAGTATCCAGCTGCATCACTGCCTGGTTTTGAAGGGTCAGCATAC
>NW_022196895.1:75308707-75316250 GCF_008632895.1 Mastomys coucha
ACTGCCTGGTTTTGAAGGGTCAGCATACAGCAGCATCACTGCCTGATTTTGAAGGGTTAGTATCCAGCAGCATCACTGCCTGGTTTTGAAGGGTCAGCATACAGCAGCATCACTGCCTGATTTTGAAGGGTCAGCATACAGCAGCATCACTGCCTGGTTTTGAAGGGTCAGCATACAGCAGCATCACAGAATCAGCTGGCTCTTTCCTATGCTCAGCTGCCAGACTCCTTATTTCCTCCCTGAGAAATGCTGTAACTCTTTTTAAAACCCATCAAAATCACTCTAGGAGTACATTGTTTCCAAAAATAGTGATGGACACTCACATAAGTGGTTGCCAGACTAAAACACAACCAATCAAAACTACATACTTAGCTAAATGATGACTTTTTAAACCCAAGACTATTCTAAGTATTTTAGAGTATTTAGACACACACACACACACACACACACACACACACAAAGCACTTTTTTTTTGTCTACCATTCATATTTATTTCGGAGCGCTAGCTTTTTGTTTATTAAGTCAAGTAAACTTGTTTACAAGAAGTACAATTTATTATTGGGATACAAGATGTTTCTAGAAACTAAATAAGTGGGGTGATTACTTGTCTTCAGATTAGTTTTAATAAGCTTTTAAGATGAATTATCTATTAATCAGGGAAGAGAAAAGATAAGGTTCATTTGCAAATCTCACTCTGACAGTTATAAAAAAGTACTATTATTAGTTGTCTCAAGGATAATTTAAGAAAACAAAGGATAAATTACTTTGTGCTAATAATAAAATACGTAGTCACCTACTAATAATGAAGCCAAGTTGCAATGAAATTGGATCAACAGTATGTTTATTGTCATTGCTAAAGTATTCACAAAGCAATTGTCTATAAAACTTCCATACATAGAAAGACAAAATACCATGATAGAAATAATTTTGAAATCAGATAAGTAAGAGTTACAGTACAGAAAATAGTACAACTTAGAACCTAAGAGATCTTCCACTTACTGCAAATCTGAGCACGTAGCTACCTCCTTTGTTTAGTTTGATGCACATCCATTGCTGACATCAATGACAGACAACTATAATATAACAACGTACAAACAGGCCACTTTAGTTTTTTTATCAGCAACTTTGGTAAGTGTTTTTTCTTCTTGATCAGACACATCAATCTGTGTCATATGTATTCATTTATTATTGTTAGATTTATATAATTTGGAGATTGAACAATTTTTCTAACAAATGTAACAAATTTTATTTGGGATGATGGAATTCTTTCTTAGTGTGGAATGCTCACTTATTATTCTTTCTCTTTTTTTAATTTTTTGACAATGTGATACATGTATATAATTAATTCATTTTTAATCCCTTGTTATTCTCTCTTATCCCTTGCCCATTTCTTCTTTCTAGAAAGCCCCTGTACTAACTTCATGCCCCTTTGGGTATACATATGGCTTGTTGAATTAATTATGACAGCTTGCCAGAGCATGTATAATGGGTTATTTACTAGAATTTGACCAGTTTAACAATAGCAACTCCACAGAGAGGATGATACCCTCTGATTCATCAGCCATTAATGGCCCATAGTTCCTCATGAGCTCTGTATCCATGCATGATGAAATGGTGATGTGTCCAATTTTTTGCAGGCAGCTCTTCCTCATCTTCTGGCTCTTATAGTCTTTCTGCAGTCTCTTCTTTGGAGGGGGTGGTGTAGAATAGAATGCTGTTTAGAAATGAGGACTTCACAGTTCTTATTCTTATCACTTCAACAAGCTTTAGGTCTCTGCACTAAATTCTAAGTAGACCACCCACTTACAAAACAAGCTTTTCTGATTATTTCTTGGAGTAGCAATAATCTATGGGTATAAACATAACTCCTTAGAAGGCAATTTGATACCACATTCATTTAGCACAAAAGTGGTATCTTTGACCTCAGGGTCTATGAAATATCAAACCAAGAACTCTTGACCAGTTTCATTTATACAAGTTTCTTCTTTGTAGATTGGAGCATAAATACAACCAGAAAGCTGTTAGTTACCCCCATAATAGAAATGCTTATACTACACTAGTGAGTAAATCTTGCCTAACCAATTGTTATTAAAGTTCATAGTTATATAAGTCTGCTGATGCCTTTTCTCTATCAGAATTTTGTATAACACTTTTCTAGCACTGTGAAAGTTGGCCAGTATTGAGGACATTTCCACACTTGATTTTTCTGGGTACTACAACCAGTGTTTGTGGTATGTTCAACATCAGGTCTTGCAATTCATCAATTTCTGGTGGCCAACCAAGTGCAATGACAATTGTCTGTTTTGTTTGGGGGCCTCTAGGTCCTCCTTGGTCAACAGCTCATAAAGAGGTCTCCAACAACTATTACTAGCACTTTCATTTAAGAAATTTTGGGTTATGGGTAAATGCGGGGTATTTACAATCAAACTTTTTTTTTTTTAATTGTGCATTTTAATAAAAATAGAAAATAGATTTCTGCATTGCCTTTTCATAACCTATGTTTCTGCTTAATTCTTTCTTGTCTATTTTTGTTTAAGGTGTGTTCCATTATCCATCCATTACCACTCTTAAAGCCTTTTTTTCCCTCTTTCCAGGATCCTTTCCTACTTCCTGGCTTCTATGAACACTCTAAATTAAATATACAAATCCAAAAATTCAAAGCTAAGATCTTCATATGAGAGAGGATACACAATGTTTATCTTTCGGGAGCTGAGATGTATCAGTCAGTATATTTTTTAGATCTACTCATTTTCTTGTAAAAATTTAATAATTTTATAGCTAAATAAAATTCCCTTTATGCATGTTCCCTATTTTCATGATATTAGTTATTTCATGCTTTCTATGTATGACATAACTGAATTGATTAGTGCAGACATCATTAAGACCATATAAAGCACAGGGCAACTTTTTCTTGATGGAGTGGGGATTACTGAGTCTCTCAGTCCCTCTGAGCAAGAATGAGATCTTGAGGAATTAGAACATATGAAAGAAAAGAAAAATGACTAATGTCATTCAGCAGTCCTCTGTAGATAGCTGGGATAAATTCTGTTTCTGTCCCTACGTGCCTTTCTTACGTTTTTATGTAACACACGGATGCCTTATATTTTCCCAAATGATCAAAAGAACTTTCTGTTAGTCTTGCACTTCCCTGTCAAGAAGAAAGTCTTAGATTAAACTCATTAACTCCAAAGTATTAGCAGCTTAATTAAAATGCAAATCCTATCCAAAAAGATTTACATGTCAATGAAAAGGAAGGAAGAGGATAATTCCTGATTTAGACACATAAGGGAAGGACTTGTAGTGTCTCAAGAATTAGAAGTACTATTTAAGGGCAAGGATGTTTTAATATCCACGTTACAAACCACACTATCAGAAATTGACTTTGAAACTCTTCATTAAGGTTAAAATGGCCAACTAGAAGCCATGTTGGAACAAGTAGGTGATTATAGTTTGAGGAATAAAGAGTACTGGAAGATCTTATCACACTACCTGGTACTACTCCAGTTCTACAAGAGAAATGGTCAATACAGCAATAAGCTTCTCCTAATATCAGACTCACAAACTTCTATACAATCAGATGTGACTTAATACTATGACTGTAACCAAATGCAGCTACCACCACAAGAGCAGAAATTTACCCCAGACAAATTGGGTTACAAGACTTTACCATGAAAAACAGTACTGGTAAGAGTTTCACGGAGCATGTTCCCAGCCACTACTGTCAGGGCCACCATCAGCATAGCCAAGAAGCTCCAAATACAAGGGAAGCTGAAATACTACATGATGGGAAGATTGATAAAAACCAACAAGTACATTCCAGAACAGAATCAAAGAGAATCTACTAAGGAGACAAAAATCAAGATTCAGTCCAATAACTTCATTTTCATATTATCTCCACTCCTCTCCCATTCCCCACTATTGTTTTTCCTTATCTTTCAGTAATTCCTGAGTTTTAGGTGTCCATCAGGTTTCCCTCTTCCTCTCCTGATCTTCCCCATGTATAGAGCAATAAAGGGAGAGACAGTAGCAGGCCAACACTCTCCCTTACCATTCGCTGTTCTCTCTCTCTCTCTCCCTCTCCCTCTCCCTCTCCCCCCCTTCCCCCTCTCTCTTTCTCTCTCTCTCTCACACACACACACACACACACACATTCTTCCCATTCTTCCCTTTTTTGCTTTGCTTCCTTTCTTTTTCTAGTAACTGTTTCTCTTGGTGTTATTTCTCCCCAAACCTAAAGGCTGGCCTGGTTCAGGAAGTCTGGTCATTGATCTTTACTTCCTCTTTTTAGTCTACTATTGTAGAGAGAATATCTTGTGTGTTCTATAAATGCATCACCTGTCAATTAAAAAGCCTATAGCCGATGGCTTAGGCAGGAAATAGAGGTGGGACATCCAGTAGAGAGAACGGTTTTTGAGATAGGGCCAGGCAGAAAAGATACACACAGGAAGATTTGAAGAGATGAATGCACGGTACCTGAGCACAGGTAACCAGCCACATGGCAGAAGTAGGTTAAAATTAATGGGTTACTTTTTATTATGATCTAGTCAGAGAAGAGTCTAGCTATACGGCCAAGGTATTTATAAATATATTTTGAGTCTGAGTCTTATCTCTAGGAATGTGGGTCTGGGAAGAAGAACTGCGACCTGACTTCTACATACCATTAGCCGAAAGTTTTCACATATACACCTTACTTTTCCCCTTACCTTAAATATTCCCACTCCGATATCTATATTTTGTATTTCCCCTCTAGCAACATAATCTTTTAACTCTTCTCTTTCTTCCTATTTGCATTAAGCTAATAGTATATTCAGTACCATGGGTTCCTTTACTCCATAAACTAATTAGTACACAGCAAGTGTCTGGCTTGTAGTCTTGTGCGGCTCTATTGTCAGAACAGGTTAACTATTAGATAGTGACGCTTGCTACAGATAGGACTTAACCAACAGGAGCAGGCTAGATATAAACCATGCTATGTGAAACTGTAGTCTAACAGATGGAAGTGTCACTGGGCCTGTACTATAACTCATTCTTCCCTGGAAACTGCAAATGTATCCATTGAAAGAAGAAAGGCAAACTGGATTGGGTGAAAAGCAAAGGAACAAATTGTAACCAACCATCTAACAGCAGATAGGACTATCTCAGTGCAAAGATACAGGTAACCTAAAAAGTAAGACAACTTCTCACCAGCCCACACGGCTGAAATTTACCATCGTGATTTCCGTATAAAGGACTTACATGAAATTCAATACACAGACTTCAAAAGAATGGTTATAAATGTAGTAAAGACCCAAAGAGGAATACTTTCCAAGAGAACTTAGTGAATGAAAAAGGAAGTTGATCTGTGAAATGAAAATAGAGTTTAATAGATATGAACAATGAAGAAACCCCAAGCTAAAATTAAAAAGACTATAAGTCAAATAAAACGTTCAGCTAGATAGCCTTAGAAATAGGATAGATCATGTGGAAGAGAGGCTATCGAGGTATGAAGACAAACAAGAAGAAGTGGATCATTTATTAAATGTCAATTTTTTAAATGTATGATCAAAACACCATAGAACTCTAAGACTTCATGAAAAGGAAAAGCCTGCATGTTATAAGCATTCAGAAAGAATTTCATGTAAAATGTTAAAAAACATTTATATTTTTTTGTTTCTTGGTTCCTTGTGAATTTCACATCTTATACCCCAATCTTGCTTGTTCCCCCTCCCCTCATCCTCACCCTCTATTCTTGCAACCTCTCCTGAACAAAGAAAAAAATTAATTGTGGAAGTTGTAGTGTGTCATGGTGTGTCCCACAGTATGAACTTTTGTCTACACTTCTTTGCTTGCAAATGTTCATTGCAATAACTAGTTGATCTGGTATGAAGCCACTGGATTCCACTACTGAATCAATACTGGAACCTCATTGGACTCCTCCTGGATATTCTGTTGTTGCCCGGTGCCATGGAGATCCTGTAGTTTTGGATCTGTAGGACTGGCCCCTTTATGGACCCCAGCAGTTCACTGATGGGGAAGATGTTGGGGTAGGCCAAATCAAAGCCCTGGGTCTGGGCCTGAGAGGTATCTGAGCAGGTGAGTACACTGGCTCTCCCACTCTTATACTCTCAGGCCAGATCACCTGCAAAACCCACATCCAGGGCCAGCTCTGCTGTGCTGCCCTGATGAAGTGCAGGATCTGCTCTCCCAACTGCTGCAGCAGATGAGGGATGATGCCAGCTCTCCCACTCTGATGACCTCAGAAACAGCTCTCCAGCTTGCTGTACAATCTACAAGATGTAAGAGATGGTGGACAACTCTCTCTCTCCCATTTCACCCTCTGCATGGCAGACAAGTTGTTGGGTCAGCTCTCCTATGCTCAATCTATCAGGGCTGGCTCACCCATACCCTTACCATCAGGGTCAGCTCTACTGGGCTGTCCAGATGAGGTTCAGGGCCTGCACTCATGAGTGCTCCAACAAGTGAGGGGCAGAGAAAGCTCTCTAACTTTCCTGAGCCTGGGGGCCAACTCTCCTGCTGTTACCATTTACTTGCTCCTCTTGATGGAGCCTGGGATCTCTGAGTGTCTGGGGTTGTCTCAGGAGTGGTCTCAGGAGGGCTATGACCTCCTTATGCATTATGGAACCAGAGAGTGATCATCTTGGGTATGGTCTGCTTCCACAGGCCTACAAGTTGCCAGACTGGTGGTTACCTGAGGCTAACTACCTATCCAAGGCTCATGGTGTCTATTCTGGTAATCAATTTGGGCTCAGTCCTTGCCTGGCCTGCCCAAGAGGGCCTTTGCCACAGTCATCTGTCTTGTGCTAACTCCTGCCATGGTCTTAGGGTCCCAGGTAGGGTTTTCCTAGTCTCTGGCTTGCTTCCTCTTCCAGGAGCCCATCTGAGCCTGCCTAGTGCCTCTCAGGCTTGCTTTTTTCAGGGAGGGTTAGGTTTATTCGGATGTTTGTAGATCAGAATACTGAGTGGAGACATAGCCTCTGTCCTCTCTGCCACCTACTGGTGCACCTGTGGCACCTGAAACACATGTAGGGGCAGGTAGAAAATATTTTTAATCAAATTATTAAAGAAATTTTTCAAAATTTAGAGAACAAGCAGCCCATCCATATAAAAGAAGCACAGCAGGATAGGACCAGGAAAAGTGCTCCCCATGTTATATTATAGTAAAGGTATCCAATGCACATAACAAAGAAAGCATGCAGCAGAAAAAGACAAAGTTATATACAAAGGCAATCTCAACAGAGTAACTACTGCTGTTTCAATCCAAAACATGAAAAGAAAGGAGGCTTGGACTGATATGTTCTAAACTCTGAACTCATTACCATTACTGACTCATTCTGATATCCCAAGCATAAAATATCAGTTATGATCGGCATAGTAAAATATAGTAAAAAAGCAGGCTAGAAAATTCACAGCAACCAATCTACCTAAAGTTAGTATTGGAAAGAGCACTTCAAAGCACACATAATGTACACATCTGTGGCTCTATTGTCAGAACAGGTTAACTATTAGATAGTGACGCTTGCTACAGATAGGACTTAACCAACAG
>NW_022196895.1:75316633-75333324 GCF_008632895.1 Mastomys coucha
TGAAAATAGAGTTTAATAGATATGAACAATGAAGAAACCCCAAGCTAAAATTAAAAAAAAAAAAAACATAAGTCAAATAAAACCTTTTGGATCTGTAGGACTGGCCTCTTTATGGACTCCAGCAGTTCATTGATGGGGAAGATTATGAGGGAAAAATTATGCTATTACATTCATTAAAAAACAACAACAAAAAAAGACGCAAGAAATTCCCAAATGTTACAAAATCAACTAAATGGCAGGTAGCAATACAGATCTGCCAGTCATAGCTGTAATATTAGTAATCTCAATTCGCCCATCTAAAACAGAGACAAGAAGATTAGATTAGAAATGATATTCTTTTTGCTGACTTCAAAACACCTTTTTGCCAAAGATAAATACAATCTTAGGTCAAAGGAGAGAAAAATATACTCTAAGAAAATGGGACCAGAAAATAAGTAGTTATTCTTATATTAATATCTTACTAAATAAACTCAACCCAAATTCTTTTCAGAGGAGTTACTGAGCAAGGAAACATTCCATCAGGAGGAAATTACATTTCTAAATATATAGATATATGTTCTAAACATAGATAGGTTCATTCAACTTCATGATGCAAACACTACTAGATTTTAAATGAATGCTAAACCAGGAACAGTGGGTGACCTGAACACTCCACTCTCACTATTTAGAGATCAACTACATGCCAACCATCAAAGAAACATTGACAGTAAGGAGAATGCGCAGAGCCAAAATACAAAACATTTCACCCAAACAAATAATTCATGTTCCTCTCAGCAACCCATGTTACCTTCTCCAAAGTAGATCTCACGTTCGACACAAAGCAACTCTCAACAAAAATAGGAAAGTCAAACCATAGTCTTTTATCCTATCTGACCACCAAGAGATAAATTTGAAATCTACAGCAGAGCAAATCATAAGGTATGTGAGAAATTAAATTACAGAGACTGAATGACACAGTAGAACAGGCCATGACAGAAACTAAGTAGGAAAAAATGTAAAGCCTGAAGTTATATGAAAGTAAAAATATAACCTATCTGACCCTATGGGATAAAGTGAAGGCAGTTCTAAAAGAAAGGTTTATCACACAAAGCGCCTATAAAAAAATTATCAAAGATAACTCAGAAAATGGACCTTTAGGCACTGGGGGCATGGGGCAACAAACCAAAAAAAAAACAAAACAAAACAAAACAAAAAACAAAAAAACAAAAACAAACAAACAAACAAAAAAACAGAAGAAGAGTAATAACAAGAGAAAATGCTGAAATGAATGAAATGGGAATGAAAAATAATCTAAAAGAACCAATAAAACAAAGAGTAGGTTCTTTGAGAAGATAAACAAAATAGGCAAGTTAATCAAAAGATGGAGAAGACACAAAATTAATAAAATCACAAGTTAACAAGACACTGGGAAAATTCACACAATCATGAAGACATGGTCAAAAATCTTCTAGACCTTTTTAAATGTGCACAACTGCCTATAACCTGGAATCATGATGCATATTTTGCTTTAAGCTTAAATTCCATGGATGTAAAGTATGATAGCTCTGTATAATGCAGACACTGTAGACTGTAACATTGAGAAATAGTCTAATGCTCTATTTTGGTAGATGTTATTTAATGGTTTTAATATAAAATTTGATAGTTTATAAAGTGCATCTTAATCATATTCCCTGCCCCACTCCTCTCCTAACTCCCTCTGGAACTGTCACCTCCTACTACCTCCCAACGCTATCTCCTCTCTTTTCTTTGTAATGGCCTACTAAGTATAATTGTGCTGCCCATCCTTTCTGAATGTGGTTTTGTCTATGGGTCATGACTGAGCGACTATGGGCTACACTCTTTTTTTTTTAATGAGATATGGAATATGAAAACTGACCGTGTGGCTTTTTTACAATAGAAGTGTTAAAAATGAATATTAAAAATGAATCTACCCCGCAGACTCTCTTTCCCGCCGGACCGCGTTTTCTAGTGCTGGTACTGTCCAGCCACAACACTATGTCCCGGCGTGCTCTTGCTCTTTTCTTCCAGCTAGCAGCATCATCTCATTCACATGCAATGCTTTACACAGCCCACAATTATTCATCTAGCACCTAGTTACCCAGTAGAAACATGACTCTTAAAGCTTAATTATCCAATCAGGTTTATATATCAATAAGATCACAATTCACCAGATGCCAATACAATAATTTCAGAGCCCAATGATAAAGATAATGTTTTATCCTAATTATCCTAACCTTGTAAAAATGTGGTTGTTATAACCACGTGGGGTCTGAATCGTCATCATCCTCTGCTTCCATCATGAAGATCTCCCTCTTTCCTGCTCTCTGACCTTTTCCCCCCTCAACTTCTAGCTCCACTTCTCTATTCCTGTCCAATCACAGGTCTGTCACTACCCTAATGTAATTGGACAGAGAAAGTGCTGCAACACAGAAGAGCAACTAAAACATACATACATAATCAGAATTTTAGCCTAGTTGCACAACTTAGTTTTAATCATACTAGTACATTATGTTTATTATCTTTAGGTTTATAAGTTAATTCATCTATGATTTTCTCTACCCTCATTCAGTTTGCCAAAATTGTTTTGATGTTTTTCAACAAAAGTTTTATTGGCTGGAGCAGTGAAAAAACTTTCAAAGTCTTACAACATGATGATGATATCCTCTGACATCTACCACAGACATCAGCAAATCTTCAATAGGACTGACATGCTTCTCCTATATCCCAGGTTAATCCTTCTTTCCCTATTTTCATTACAAGTATCTTGAAGATGAGGTAAATATTTATTCATCCTACTACCTATGTCTACTTTATGGAGACAGTTTGTGCTAATACAGTTAAACTGGACTTGCTGCTTATATTGTCAGGGCTGGACTCTGTACTGAGACAATAGTCTAGTATTCTCCACTCACTGGAGTTTGGAAGTCAAAGTTTTTTTTTTTTTTTTTTTACAAAAGTCATTTCTTGTGGTTCACAAGCCTACAGTTCCATCTGTTTTAAGTACTCTTTCCATGTAATATAATCATGTGCTTGTGCCCTTGAGGAAGCCTACTATCCTTGTTCAGCTGAATAATCATGTTGTTAAACTCTCTTCTAAATACTCGTGTTTACACCCACAAATTCGCGTTGTGCCTAGACTTAAGCAAAGAAACCCTGTAGTGGGTAGTGGCCAGTGAGCAGAAATTCATAACTGACCCAGAGACAAGAATGATATTGTAATATTCGCTCCTAAACTGGCTTGCTATATCGCTCACTTGAAGGAACAGGAAACCTCATGCAATATATGTGGTGGAAATAATAGGTGAGAGCTCATATTGGAGTGATGTGCAATAAGATGACATCTGCACACGCATAACTGCTGCACGCATCTGAGATTATCTTAATCTCTACAGTAGATTAGGCTCATCACCTCTGCATCGTGAGTGAGAGAGGGCTGTCATTTCTTTACAGAGGGAGGTGTCATTTTCTTTAGTGGTGTAGCCATGGGTAAATTGCTCTTGTTCTGCTGAATGACACTCACCACCCCCATGCACATAAAAGTGATTCTTAACTAAACTCAGTGTGATAAACACAGAGAGAAAAATGAAAGAAGGAGGGGGGCATGCTTAGAAGAAGGGTTCTAGTGGGAAAGGGAAATGGGCGATGGGAAAAACTAAGTGTTTTATGTAAATCTATGAAAGTGTCAAACAATAAAACTTGGGTTAGAGATATGTCTTGGTACAGTGCTTGCCTAATATGTGAGACTCTAGGTTCTATCACAACACTGAAAAAAATAATTTAAAGAAATATTTTTAAAATTAACATTTCACTAAATATAAAAAAAAAGCTGGTTTCTCATCACCTTGATCCCATTTGTCACAAGACAAGTGCTAATCACATATTTTAAACTATAATAATTTTTATTTGATCTGAATTAAGATAAAGTGGATAAAATATCAAATAAGACATCCTATATTTTGTTTAAACTACTTAGAGGGGTACGTGTTTTGAATACTCTGCCAAATGTCTGTTATTCATGTCATCTGTTACTACACTAAGCTGAGTTCATGACTTGTTTCAGAAGAAAAAGCAATGACTCATTATAGTCTATCTCTCCAAAAGAAAAGAAAACAGCAGAATGTTATCTTCTGATTTAATTTTCGATAGTCAAGTATGCTTTGAGGCTGGTCACTGTGTCAATCATTAAGGTTATAAGAATGATCTTCTAACATTGTAAAGCTGAAGATCTTCAGGTAACATTCAGTCTTAGAAGTGTGATTATTACATGATATGTTTTATTGAAACTTAATGAGAGAGTATGGTAAAGGAAAGAATGTTGGGAAAGAGTAATAACACTAAAGGCCTTTTGAAAAGTCATATGGAAACCTATTACCATATAAGCATCCTAAAATAAGTACATAAATATAAGGCATTCACATGGAGTCACCATACAATGGGGGAGAGAATACACAAATTAGACATCTTATTCTACCAAGTAAAATCTCCTAGGCCAGGAATAAGATACATTTTTGTTGAGTCATTGCCCCAAGAGGCCCATTGAACACCCAAGCTCTTGCCAAGGGTATTGGTTAGTTTTCATAACCTGATACCAAAGGCCTATTGCTGTAAACAAAACCAACTTATTTCATCAAATGTAGAGAAATTGAATTGATGGCCAGCTAGAAGCTTTACCACCACTAACTAGTGTTTATGGTATGGAAAGTACTTTGTACACTACTGCAGGAGAAAGGGAGTCATTAATAATACCCAACCTTGAATCCTACACCTAAAAAACGGCCTGATGCAAGATCAACTAATGCAATATTGTCATAAATGTTAGAGAAGTAATCATTCTTATTTAAGTCCTACTCTATGAAACCAAATCCATTCCTGATACTGCGGTTACCAAGAATCCGAGACTAGATAGGTTATGGGCAACAAGGTAAAACCTACAAAGTAATAGAAAGATGATGCATAATGACATATTGTTATACCTATATGTCAGAGCAAAAATCAACACCCATCAGAAAAGCTTCTTCTTGGAGTGTACATAATTAACCCACAAATGGACGATGTACAGAGACTGAAAGACTTTCGAGCACTCAGACCGAAATGTGATGTCTTTATAAAACACCTGCTCAAGGCTCGGGAATCTATTCAGAGAGTAAGCAGAAAAATTCTAAGAGTCAGACATGGTCACTGACTTCAATGAAACTGCATCATCCAAGTGCAACAGATTAATACACATGCAGACAAACAGAAACTATTACAGCACTCATAACACCTGCACACCAAACAAAACCCTGGCATCAGGAATGAAAGTGGGCAATCGATACATTCTGGGAAAGGGACCAATCAGCTTTCTCCAATGAGGCATCACTGGTGTATCAATTTCCCTCTAGGGCAGGCCCGGTGCCCTGGTGTAGTTGGGCAACACAGAAATGGATTCCATGAAGCTTGTTGGTTTAGTTTCTGAGGTTTTTATACTTTTGGTTTTTAATATTGTATTTTCTTTTAAGGTTTGGGACTTTTGTTTGTGAGAGAGAAAGAACATCAAGTTTGGTGGGTGGGGTAGTGGATCTGGATCTAGAAGGACCTAACAAGTTACGTGTGGATAAAAATATAATGCATGAAAAATTTTAAGTAAAAATTATTTCAGACTCGTTCATTAATATTTAATATTAATATTAATAAATTAATATTTTTTGCAATGTAAAATAAACTTTTATCAATTTTGTTCTCTTGGGAGGATGAAGCTGTCCTGAAGAAGGAAAAATCATATTGATAAGCATCTAGCCTACTTATGTGTATGGATATCCATTCTCAAACCATGTGGCACTTTGTAAGAGTATATGTCTTTATTTAAATGAGGATAGGGTTGTTGTGCTGATTTTTATTATAGAAATACTATATTGATATTACCAGTTAAACAAAGCAAAATATACAAAAAATTACCTGGAATCTCACTCACTATGAATAGGTTATAATCTTAAAGTCTCCAATCTCCTTGTATGTACAAAATTTAAAAGAATGTGTCACAGGTGGTATGATATCTCCCTGCTTGTTTTTCATTTGAAATATGAAAATAACATTGCATAGGAATGGTTTAAATAGGATGATTCAGTAATAGCTCTAGACATCTGACACGCAGAATATGTACCTCAATTCTATGCCTGCTCTTCCAATGAAATATGCTCAAATCAATAACCAGTAAAACCAAAACATGTAGAGGCATGACAGAAAAATCAAGCTAAAGCTGCAGTCTCTCTACTTGGGTGCTGTCTTAGTCAGGGTTTCATCACTGTGAAGAGACACCATGACCAAAGCAACTCTTAGGAAGGCAAACGTTTAATTGTATCTGGCTTACAGTTTCAGAGGTTCAGTCCATTATTATGGCAGGATGCAGAGCATCATGTAGGCAGACAGGGTGCTGGAATCACTGAGAATTCTATCCCTTGATCAGAAGGCAGCCAAGAGGAGACTGAAATTCCACACACAGCATAGCTTGAGCTATGAGATCTCAAAGCCTGCCTCCATGTAACATACTTCCTCCAACAAAGCCATAGCTACTCCACAAGGCCATACCTCCTAATAGTGCCACTCCATATAGGCCAAGCATTCAAACACATGAGTCTATGGGGGCCAAGCCTACTTAAATCACCAGAGGTGCCTGTCATATATGTTTTGTCTTGGCACAACTAAGGTGATGTTTAGGTATCAAGAACATTAGACATTAAGAAATTTAGTCACTATCCAATATTAAATTAATAATACTGAACTTATGGCCTCCTTACCTGCTCTTCCTGTTTCTCATGGCAATCTTAGTCCAATTCACTAAGGGCCTGTTACCTTATAAACTTTATAAAGGAAAAAAAAACCTTGACATCTGCACCTTATATGACCTATGCACTTTCAGGCATAACTTGAAGCACTATTCACAATGGACTCACAAAAGAATACTTTGTATTTTTACCTATACGACCTGATGATTACATCACTGTCCAAAACATGAAGTATTATCAACTTCAACAATGGTTTCAAAACTCTATGGTCACATTGCACAAGGCTGATAAGGACAAAGCTTAGATGCCTGGTCTCAAGGTGTGACATAAAATGTTTGGGAGGGCTGGGAGACAGCTCAATCTGTAAAATGCTTTTCATGCAGGCATGAGGACATAAATTTAGTCCATCAATCCCACATGAGGGTGAAGTCTTGGGTGGTATGCTGTAAATGTGTTTACTAAGGTGGTGGAGGTGGGAAGTAGAATCTTTGGAACTTGCCATCTAGGATACCTAGCTAATTTGGCAACACACACACACACACACACACATACACACATACAAACACACACACACATACACACACACAAACACACACACTGTATTTAGTCCTGGTGGAAACAGAAATACAAATAGGAGATTTTAATGAATAAGGTGGGGTGGTAGAGAGTGAGATAGGAATAAGACTATAAATGAGTTTGGGGTCACTGTTTTGATGAGTCTGCATTATCACACTGAGGACAAGTTGGACACATGCATCCAACATTGAGCCAATAGAAAACAGAACATATTTTCACAAATAGTGTGAAACTAGAAACACTCATATTGCAAGTGTTCAGTAAAAGTGAGGAAGCTTTTATGTATGGCCACTTAAGGAGATTTCAGGAAATCTACTTCACCTGTAGTGTTTTTAAATTCTGATTTGGGGGCTACTTCAATAAATTCTGTTTTAATTGGTCTGCTGTGTGAACAAAGTAACATTGTTTGTTAACAGTTTACCAGATGATTGTAATGTGTAGCAAAATTTGGCATTGCCAGCTCTCCTCTATAAAGAAGGCTAGCCCTAGTATGTAAACATAACTGAATGGAAAAACACTGTCACTCTTGGATGGGGCCACATGTCTTATACAACTAAGTATTAGTAAGTTTTTCACAGTCAAATGGACTTCAAACTTTTAAGGACTTCTAATTTAACAGATATTGTTCATTTGGTGTTCTGTAAATCGATATTCTATCTTGGTTCAACTAACTGGATAATTATTCAGCTATCCAACTGACTAGGCAGAAACTTATAAGTCATATAGAAAAGATGATATGCAAAATAAGGAAAGAAAAATTGTAAAAGTTGGTTGTTTTCACTAATTGATATGGCAAACTGACAAAAACAGGTTTAAAAATAGTAACACCTTGCTACCATATCTTGGAAATATCTTAACCTACAAAAAGTTCAGTGGTCTGAATTGCTCAATAAAGAAAGACAATAATTAAAATGAATTCAGCTCATTCATCTTATCATAATTTGGAAGACTGAGATATTCATAATTAAGTCTTCACATCTTTTTCTGGTTATGGTGTATGAATCTCACATTCACATAGCTCTTTTTTCAAAGACCCAGTGATAGTTTTCTTTGCTATCTTCCTCCTCTATGTTCTTCTCCCAGACCCCTCCCTTGTTTTTTCCTCTACTCCACACTTCTCTCCCATGTTCTGTCCCTCCCTCCTTCCTTCTGATGTACTCATATGTATAATTATGCTCTTTTGAGACAGTATGTTTGGAGGCCAGTGTATGACATTGGGATGTGTGATGGTTTGTATTTGCTTGACCAAGGGAGTGACACTACTTGGAGGTGTGACTTTTTGATGTAGGTGTGTCACTGTGGGCATGGGCTTTAAGACCCCACTCCTAGCTGCCTAGAAGTCAGTCTTTCACTAGCAGCCTTCAGATAAAAATGTAGAACTCTCAGCTCTACTTGTACTATGCCTGCCTGGATGCTGCCATGCTCCTACCTTAATGATAATGGGCTGAACTTCTGAACCTGTACACTAGCCCCAGTTAAATGTTGTTCTTTATAAGACTTGCCTTGGTCATGGCATCTGTTCACAGCAGTAAAACCATAACTAAGACAGGATATCTTCCTCAACCTGTTCTCTACCTTTTTTTTTTCTTTTTCTGAGACATTCACTGATTGTAGAGGATGCTGTTTTACATAGACAGACTGTTCAGCAAGTCACTGGGATCTGTCTCTACTATCTACATATGTCCTACCATACCTAACCTTTGTGTGGGCATAGAAATCAACATATGTTCTCATGCCTGTGCAGCAGGCATTTGACCCACTGAGCCATCTCCCCAGTCCCAATGATGACTTTTAAAGTCTGGTCTCATTTGGATATATTTTTAGTTCAGTATAACATCACCATTTTAGGAAACATCATGACAGAACTAGCTTGGAATCCAGAGAACTAGATTTTAGTACTGCTTTGTGTCACTAAAGTGACTTCAGCTTAGCCCATTAATCAACGGATGTATTTTCCATATTAGTATACTCATGTAATTTGGATGAACAAATTATAGCACTGTTGGACTGTGAATGGCAGTTTGTGTTCTGGTTGAGCGAGGCTTACTCCAGAGACCCAGTAGAAAATTCTACAAGGGACAGAATAATAAGTTACTTCCCCAGACATTAGGCTGCTGACACCACGAGCCCTCACTCCATTATCCTGTTGCTAGACAATGAATACCCCGAGCTCCCAGTCTTCTGGCTGGACTCCACCCCCAGTCATCTGACCACAGCCAGGTATGCCATGTCCCTGGGAACAGAAAGGTTGCCCAGCCCACTATAAAAGGGGATGCTTGACCCCTCCTCTCTCTCTAAACTTCTTGCTCTTTATTTGTCTTTACTCTCACCTCTTGCTCCTCTCTTCCCTTCCCCTTCTCTCCACTTGGCCATGGCCATTCTCTACTTTTCTACTCTCTCTCTCTCTCTCTCTCTCTCTCTCTCTCTCTTTCTCTCTCTCTCTCTCTCTCCTTCCCACCATCTCTCCCTCCCTCCCTCCCTTCCTCCATCTATCTATCTGTTTTCTACAATAAATGCCTTAAGACCATGGACTGCCTTCTTTCATCTAGATTCGCCCTTGCTAGAGCAATGGATTAGGTCTTCCCCTAAAGAGCCATGTCTAATCTCCCATGGGAAGGTCTTTCCTCGTTTTCAGGCACTCATTTTCTCATGCACTTGAGGGAACCACCGGACACCCCCTTCTCCTCCCTATCCCTTTCTCCCTTTGGCCGTGGGACCAACTGAGCTGCTGGGGGGGGATCACTTCGTTCTCAGCTCTTCTGCACTATCCAGCAGCATCTGGGATGTCTAAGACTGAGAAGCCATGGAACTGCTCCCTCCCCGCCCCCAAAGACTGGGGTAGTGGCTTCCCACAGCCTGATGCCCACCTGGTGGCCAGTCTCCCGAATCTGCCAGGCCAGAGTACCCGAGCTCTGATGGGACTTGAGTCTCCCTCCCACCCCTTTATTTCCTCACCGCCAGGCGTGGTACCTGACACACTCCCATCAGCAGCTGAGCCACAGAGCGGCAGTCTGTAAAGTCTTGATCTATAACTCAGTTGGTCTTATTTCCTTCTGATCTCCACTGGTCATGATATTATTTTCTGAACCTTATATTTATAGATGAATTTCCTGCAATGTATTTTTAAAAACATAATCATTATGTTAATGTGCATAATCATTATGTTAATCAAGAAATAAAACAAAGACCATATGCCTTGAAAAATAATGGCATGATTTACCATCTGAGCTTCATGTAATCCCTGTATCAGCCTACCATGAGAGATAACTTGGTTCTCACCAAGTAAGGCCTAGAATAGCCTTGGTATCTTTGGTAGCCTCTACCCAGTAAGTCTTGAATGATTCCCTCTGTCTTTGTTTTACTAAGTATATTCTAGCCTTTATCTCAACTGATTAATCTAATACTCTCAATCTGAATAATCTAATATTCTCAATCTTCAAAATCACGGTAACTTGAAATGAAATCTCTTCTCCCTGGCAAGATGTTAATACAGCACAAGTCTCCAGTCTCATGACACAGGAACTTGATAAACTGACATTTAGGAGGCTGCCATTTCCAAGACTGGGGATCTAACTGGAAATAGTGAAAACTGGAAATGTGGAACTTCTTCATCAAAAGTTTTAAAGAAAATAAGGACAGCCATGGTTGAGCATTAAACAAAGTACTGAGCTATGCCTTAGTACCAAGCCTTATGCTAGGTCTGTATAGGATATATATATATATATATATATATATATACATATATATATATATATATATATATATATATATATATATATATATATATATATATATATATATATATATATATATATATATATATATATTTTACATATAGGATATATATATATCCTATATGTAAAAAGTAAAACAAACTGAGGATATATATATATCCTATATGTAAAAAGTAAAAACAAAATGATTCTGAAAACTGCTTCTGTATGACTAGTTGCACTCTGAGATGTCTGGAGCATATTAGCCACACTGTTCCTTCCTGTTTTCTGATTTCCAGTCACTCAAATATCTCGAATTTTTGCATGTTTGGTGATTCGTTCTTATTTATATTATATCATACTGTGTTGAGTTGTGTTGTATTGTAACTTATTGTGAGTTCTGTGAGCATCTTGCTCTTCAGTTTGGTTATAAATGTTCATTTTTATTTTTGTTCTGTTGTCTTGTTGCTATTCTGCTCTTATGTTAGGTTTGGGAAAAGTAATTTAATGCTTATTTTATTTTCCTCTACTTCTTTTACCTGCACCCACTCTAGCTATTCATCAAACTGGTCCTGGTGTGACCGTTACAAGATAGCACTCTGTTATTTCTTTCAATAAAAAGATATTTATTGAATGCCTACTGTTGTAATGGCTCTAATAATATTTCAGATTGTTTTGTATATATCTGAGAAAATATATATGTGTACATATCTTCAAATTCTTTGAGTCAAATGGATATAACAAATTTCAATTGACATACAAATCCACCAAGATTCTTAATTTATACAAGTAAAGTTTGAGTGTTTAATATTTTGGGAAAATGGCATATACACTGTCCTATATTCAAAACTTTTCAGTTTCAGTTGCAGCAAAAGGATTTTGCAATGTTTGAATTCGAGAAGCACATCAACAGAAATATGACTTATTCTAATAAATTTTAAATTTTGTAACACTAATTTACCTAAGAAACTTCTTAAATCAAAATGTCAGTCAATTTTATTAATCTTATGCAATAATCATGTGTGTGTGTGTGTGTGTGTGTGTGTGTGTGTGTATGTATAAAGCCTCTATACTCTTAACACATAATAATTTGAATTCATGATCTAGAAGCAGGTTGTTTTTTTTCCTAAAGCGAATCATAAGATACAAATACTTACATTCATTAGTAAAATCATTACCAGTTGGGTTGAAAATCAAAATAAAAGGAGACTAAGTCAGTCAAAGTTACTAGGGAGCCACGTGATATAATTACTTGGTAAAGGCAGTTACAATGTATTCTTGTCTGTCTTGTGTTGTTCCTTATAAAGTTTCAGGATATCAGTCACATGCATAGATTTAGTCATATAATTCTCATTTAGAAATGGGTACTACATTATTTCAGACATTTTTTCTGATTTGTGATATCCTCATTGTTTAGGTCTTTCAAGTATGAGTGCATGTGTAGACTGTGTTAGAAGAGACTATCTTTGCCTTGTGCTTATATATTAAATGTGAAATGTCCTTTAAAGGTATATGTATGAAATGCTTGATTCCAATGGGGAACACTATTATATGAGGTCCTGGAAATGTAGGAAGTGGTACCTAGGTGAGGGTGGTAGGTCACTGAGGACATGGTTTAAAAGTTCTACCTGGTCACCAGTTCCTTCCTTGCCCTCTCTTTCCCGTCTTCCTTAAAGTGGGGACACTTGTCTGGTACACTCAGTTATGTTAAGTCCAAGTGCATGGGGTTAGGAAACCATGACGTGAACCTTTAGGAACTAGGAGCAAAAGAAATCATCCCTCTGGTCCTGAACAACCATGAAAAGACTTCACTTTAATGACTTTTTTTTCCAGAGCTACTCTGACTCTGTTCTCACCAATAGGAAGAGTGCCATATCCCTGATCCTATGTACTCCTTTCTGCACCTAAGTTACCCTAAAACTTGTTCTTCATCGGGTTAAGAAGAATCTGGTCTACACTGTGACTTTTTACATGAATTTCAGGAAAAGTACATGATTTTGAAATTGTGATTATAAAGCATTATTTTGTTATCCACTTTACATCAAAGTGAAAAAATTTAAAGTTCCAAGGCTTCAAGAATTGCCCTTAATATTTGTTTTATTCTGTGCATGAGAATGAAGCCGTGGTCTGCACCTACACCACAGAGCAAAGGAGCTTATCCCAGCTTAACTGAATTGGAAAATGGTCTCACTATTAGGAAAAGAGCAACAGGCACATTTTCTGCATTAATTGTGGTTATTAGGTTACTTTGACTAAATAACTTTAATAGTTTCAAATTAAAAAGAATTCACAGTTTTATGTCTTGAGATTTCCTTTCATTAATATTTTAAATAAATATTGAAAGTGTGTTTGGGTTCTATCCTGCCGTCATCTGACCTACCTCCCCTTCTACACCTACATCCTCATACCCTCCCCCTCCCAGAGCAATTTCGTCTTTCATGTTCCATATGTCCTGGTGCCTACCTACCTCACCCTTCCTTATCACCCAATATTACCATTTCCTGACCTTCTTTACACACACACACACACACACACACACACACACACACACACACCACATATACACTCACACAGGAATATATACACTTACATATGTTCATTTAAAATTATAGGCTATGATCTGCATATGAGGGAGAAGATGTATTCTGTTTGCTTGTTTTCTGTTTTTTCATCTTTCTGGGTTTAGGTCACCTTATTTACCATTATGTTTTATAGTCTATCATTTGCCTATACATTTCATCATTTCATTTTTTTTGCAGCTGATTATTATTTCTTTGAGTACGTGCAACACATTCTCATAATCCATTATCTATCGATGGACATCAAAGTTGGTTCTGTTTCTCTGCTATCAAGGACACAGCAACGATAAACATGACAAAATTAGTGAGTGTCTCTGTGGCAGACTGGAGGATTCTTCCGGTAAATGCCCAGGTGTGGTACTACAGAGTAATATGATAGTTATGTCTTAATTTTCAGATAGGCACCTACAATGGTTTCCATATCATTTACACTAATTTTCACTCTAACCAGTAGTGAATAAAGACTGGGCTTTCTTCTCATGCCTTCAATAAACTGCTATCAAGCTTCTTTACAATAACCATTCTAACTGGTGTGAAGTAGCATCTCAAAACAGCTCTAATTTTCACTTCCCTAAGGATCAGAGATTCTGAACATTGTTAAGGTACTTACTAGCCTTCCTGGTTCTTCTCTGAGTACCATTAATCACTTTCATTAGTCCCGTTGTTGATCGTCAATTTTGTTTAATTAATGTTTAGTTTTTGCACTTTTAAATTTTTACTTTTTATCTCATTGTTTTTGCAGTATAGATTGTAAAGATTTTCTCTCATTCTCTGAGAGCTTCTTTTTCTACACAGAGATTTTTCCCCCTACTTTTGAAAATAGAATATTTTATCATACAATGTATCCTGATTGTGGTTTTTCCCTCCCTGTACTCCTCCCAGTTCCTTCCCACCTCCCTCCCATCAGGATCTATTTCTTTTCTGTCTCTCATTAGAAAAGAACAACTCCTAGAAGGAGATAATATTAAAATATAACAAAGTAAAATATATTAAGATAAAACAAAAGCTCTGTCATCTAAGGTGATCAGGACAAGCCAATAGCAGGAAAAAAAGCCCAAGAGAAGGCACAAGAATCAGAGATCCACTGGTTCACATGCTCAGGAACTCCACAAAAACACTAAACTAGAAACTGTAATGTACATGCCGAGGACCTGCTGCAGAACTGTGCAGGCCCTGTGCACACTACTGCAGTCTCTGTGAGTTCATAGGAGCTTTGCTCAGTTGGTTTAGAGAGCTTTGTTCTCCTGGGATTCTCCATCCCCTTTGGCTTTTACACTCTTTCTGCTTCCTCTTCTATGGAGTTCTTTGATCACCAGAGGGAAGATTTGTTGAGGAAACCCATTTAGGGCACAGTGTTCTAAGGGCTCACACTCTGCACAGTGTCTAGCTGTGTGTCTCTTTTATTTCTATCTGCCTGCAGATACTTTCAAATTTCATGTAGCCCCATCTGCTTATTCAGTGTGCACAATCCTATGCTACTAATGTTCTATTTGTACCCCAGTATCTTGAAGAGCATTACCAATGTTTACCTCTAGCAGTTTAATCATTTAATGCTCTAATTTAAGATCTTTGGTCTATGTTGAGTCCCTTTTTTGTACATAGTGAAAGATACAGTCCTAATTTGTTTTTTTCTGCGGGTGGCCATCCTGTTTTATTGACAACATTTATTGAACAGAGTCTTTTCTATGGTATTTCTTTTTATTTTTCTTTTTTCTTTTCTTTTTTTTTCCTACTTTGATCAGAAATTAGGTAGCTATGGTTTATTTTCCACTTCTCTATCGTGTTCTGTTGGTTTACGTGTCTTTATGCTAATACAAGGCTGTCTTTGTGATTATAGCTCTGAAGTATAATTTGGGGTCAGACTCTGCTGCCTGTGTCCTGGACTACTCTCCACCCAACCCTACCTACCCTTGGGGGGTTGGAGGTGAAGTAGCTCAGTGTCAAGAGCACAACTTGTCTGAACACTTGCAGGAAGCTCCTTAAATACCCTCCACCTGTGCCCCATCTGTCCCAAGAAAGTCTCTCTTCTAAACAACAGTTCCCAATTTGCTGGCATTGTCTGTGTCAGCAAATCCTTGCTCCCTCATGCAGTCCTCAGTTAGGTCCTCTGCAGAAGATATCTTTGCAGTCACAGCCCCCAGCTTTTACTTAGAGGTGGCCACTACCTACAAGATTCGGCTGTTTTTATTCCTTGGAATTATTATTTTTTTTTTTTGTGGTTTCATATATGTACTTTGACTTTTTTTTCTACTTCTATGAAGAAGTAGAAAATTCTGATGGCTATTGCATTGATTTGTATTTTAGCATTGGTAGTAGAGTCATTCCCACGTTCTTTCTATTGTTTCTTTTTGCACTGATTTGTATATTACCATTGGTAGTAGAGTCGTCCCCACGTTCTCACGTTTTTTTCATTGTTTCTTTTTGCATTGATTTGTATATTAGCGTTGGTAATAGAGTCCTTTCCACGTTCTTTCCACTGTCTCTTTTCTGCTCTGATTTCCCTTCTCAGTGTCTAGGAATTTTCATTTCTTTGACTCAGTTTATTTCTGAAGCTTTTTTGAGGTATTTTGAATGAGATATTTTTCTATATTTCCTATGAGTTTGTTATTAGTCTATATAAAAGCCACTGTTTTTTATATTAATGAATGTATCTTGGAACTTCACTGAAAGTGCTTACTAGGTCTAAAGCTTTTAAGGTGGGTTCCATATGGTTTTCTGAATATGAAGCTCGGTCATCTGCACGTAGCGATACTTTAACTCTTTCCCCCATTTTTATCCCATTTATGTGCCTTTCTTGTTGCTCTACCTAATTCTTCATGCAATATATTGAATAAGAGAAGAGTAAGTGGACACCCTTGTCTCTCTTCTAATTTTAGAGATAATCTCTATTTGTCCTCATTTATTATGATGTTGGTTATAAGCTTGTTGTATAGAGCCTATCTTATTTTCAGTATGCATCATCTGTTCCTAATGTCTCCAGGACCGTTTTCATGAAGGCATGTTGAACTTTTCCTCTTTCTTTTTTCTTTCCTTTCCTTTTCTTTTCTTTCTCTCTTTCTTTT
>NW_022196895.1:75333334-75336179 GCF_008632895.1 Mastomys coucha
CTTGTGGAAACATCTTTTTCTCTCGCAATAGATCCTGATTACAGTTCCCCCTCCCTCTACTCTCCCAGTTCCTCCTCCCCTCCCTTCCAGTTCTATTACATTTCTGTCTCTTATTATAAAAGAATAGACTTCTAAGAGATAACAACCAAACATGACAGAATAAATTACAATACAGTAAAGCAACAACTACCATAATGATGTTGGACAAGGTAACCCAATCTAGGGAAGAGTCCCAAGAGCAGGCACAAACATCAGAGATGCACTTTTTTTTTTTTTCACAGGCAGGAGTCCCACAAAAATACTAAGCTAAAAAGCTATAATATATGCACAGTAGACCTGGTGGAGACCCATGTAAACCCTGTGTTTGCTGCTTCAATCTCTTGACTTCATATGTACCCTGCTTGGTTGACTCAGTGGGCCTTGTTCTCAGGGTGTCCTCCATTCCCTCTGGTTCTTAAACTGTTTCCATCTTCTCTTCCATGGGGTTCTAAGAGCTATGGAGGGGGAAATGTGATGAAGACCACCCATTTAAGACTCTTTCTTCACATAATGTCTGGCTGTGGTTGTCTGTATCTCTTCCCATCTGTGGCCAGAGGAGGCGTTTCTGATGATAACTGAATAAGTAAATAAGATACTGATCTAAGAACATAGCAGCATGTCCTTAGTTGTCATGGTAATGATACTTTATTTTTTAGACCAGTACTGTATGGTTTTACCTTAGGTCTGTGTGCTCTCTAGTCTCTGGTTCTTGGCCACCCAATTAGTGCTGATATGAATGTCATCTAGTGGAGTGGGCCTTAAGTCAAATCAGATGTTGGTTGGTTACTCCCACAAATTCTGTGCCACTATTGCCCTACCATATTTTTTAGGCAGGACAGATTGTAGATTAAAGGTTTGGTGGCTGGGTTTGTGTTTAACTTTCCCTTTTGGAATCCTACAGAATAACTTCCTGAAGCAAAGACATTAGAATGTAGGGCTGAAGTGTCCTTAGAGAAACCAGCTCTAATTGTCCCTGGTCAGTGGATTGCTATTCTCTGCAATGTGGCCCTGCTGTCACTTTGCAGAGAGCAGCCCATTGTCAAACACTTTTTCTGTATCTGTTGACATGACTATGTGATTCCTGTTCTTAAGTTTGTTTGTGTGGTATATGACACTTATTGATTTGTGAGTGTTGAACAAACCATGCCTCTCCAGAAGGAAGCCCACCTAGTAGTAATGTATGATCTTAATATATTTTAACTTGATTTGCAAGTTTGTTGAGACTTTTGTGTCTTTGTGCATCATGAAAAAAATCATTGTGCTTTTATTTTGTTTTAATCAAAGTAAACACTAGTTTTATTGAAAGAATTTAGTGGTGTTTCTTTCCTTTGTATTCTGTGGAACAAACTGAAGACTGATATTAGACTTTCCTTAGAAGTCTGATACAAATTCATTAGTGACTCCATCTGGTCATGGCCTTCTGTTTGTGGGGAAAATTCTGATTACAACTTTGATCTTCTGGTTTTAATTTTCATAGGTCACATGGATTTAGAAGTTCATTTATTTCTTGTAGTTTTCCATCCTTTTGATGTGTATATTTTCAAAGTATTATCTAATGATGTTCTGGATTGCAGTAGAGTCTGCTGTCATAACACCCACCTGTCACAACTTTATTACTTATTTATTAATTAGTTATAAATTAATTATCATTCTTTTGTCCTTTTGGGAATAAATTTATCATTCATATTGAATTTTCTAAGCAGCCGTCTCTTTAGTTAATGTTGTGTATAATTCTCTATTTGAGAAATATCATGCTTGATACGTATTTTTTGATATCTAATGGGTTTTGGATTGCTATCTTTTTATTTTTATTTTTTGTTTGTTTGTTTTATTTTATTTTGTTTTGTTTTAGAGACTTGAGTTGTGTCCTAAGGTGGATTATTTGAAATCAGTTGAGTTTTATTCTTTTTTTTCCATTTTTATTAGATATTTTCTTTATTTACATTTCAAATGTTATCCCCTTTCCTGGTTTCCCTTCTGAAAACCTCCCTAACCCCTCCCCACTCCCTATGCTCACCAACCCACCCACTCCCACTTCCTGGCCCTGGCATTCCTCTACACTGGCTCATAGAGCCTTCACAGGACCAAGGGCCTCTCCTCCCATTAATGTCCAAGAAAGGTCATCCTCTGCTATACATGCAGCTGGGCCATGAATCCCACCATGTGTATTCTTTGGTTGGTGGCTTAGTCCCCAGGAGCTCTGAGGGCACTGGTTAGTTCATATTGTTGATCCTCTTATGGCGCTGCAAATGCCTTCACCTCCTTGGGTCCTTTCTCTAGCTCCTCCATTGGGGACCCTGTACTCAGTCCAATGGATGACTGTGAGCATTTACCTCTGTATTTGTCAGGCACTGGTAGAGCCTCTCAGGAGACAACTATAACAGGCTTCTGTCAGCAAGCACTTGTTGACATCCACAATAGTGTCTGGGTTTGGTTCAAATAGTTTCTTATATCTCTTATGTTGGAGTCCATCCTAGGAACAGTTTATAAGGGCAAATACCATAAAAGCTTATAAATAGATGCAGGAAGTGCTGCTGGGTTGTCGGCTCCAGTCCAACCTTATTGTGGCTAACTATACAAAGCAGTTCTACTGAGTTTTATCATTCATGATTGGTTTTTGAGGACACAGAATGTGTAATCAACTTGGCGTTAGAAATTTTCCTAGTAACATCAGAAACATATGAGAAAGTTTCCTTACAATGGCAGGCTAGCCAAGTAACAGGTGCATAGGTTTTGTCTAGGCCTTAACAGATGTAACATTTTGCCTAGGTCTTTTTTTTTTTTTTTTTTTTTTTTTTTTTTTTTT
>NW_022196895.1:75336229-75336969 GCF_008632895.1 Mastomys coucha
GCATTCAGTTTCACTTTGTTGTTCTCTTACAAGCCACCTCACTAGTTAATCATCTATGTTTCTTTTGGATATATAAATACTTTTGAAATATATAAGCTGTTCTGAAAACAAAACTATAGTATAAAAATATGAAATAAACAATACTATTAATAGAGAAGATGAGATAGGAGAAGCAAGATTTCAAGACCCTTATGTTGTACACAGCCAGACACTGTCACAAACATACAAGCTGACAGTGTATATAGATTGTACAATGTTGGACCTATTTCTACGATTACCAAATTAGACAGAGCATTGGATGACAATCAACAAATTTCCAATTCTTCATATTATTGGATTTCAATCGATTAGGATATGTTGGTAATATTAATTTTCAAATTAATATATTAAGAAAAAGTAATTGTCGCTTTCTGTTGTTTTTGTTGTAAAGGGTGTAATTAGGTTTGTGTGGATTTGTTGAAAGCTTACCTTCTTGCTTTTTCTAGGGTGTAGTTTTGCTCCTTATGTTGATGTTTTCCATCTATTATTTTTTGTAAGGCTGGATTTGTGGAAAGATATTGTGTAAATTTTGTTTTGTCATGGAATATCTTGTTTTCTCCATCGAAGGTAATTGAGAGTTTTGCTGGGTATAGTAGCCTGGGCTGGCATTTGTGTTCTTGTGGGGTCTGTATAACATCTGCCCAGGATCTTCTAGCTTTCATAGTCTCTGGTGAGAAGTCTAGTGTAATTCTGATAGACCT
>NW_022196895.1:75337949-75338691 GCF_008632895.1 Mastomys coucha
TGTTTATTTTCTTACGCTTGCCCCCTGCCATCTGGTTAATTCTAGTGCTACCTGCCCTTGCTAAATCTCTTGACTAGGTCTTAACAGATGTAATTGTCATCTCAGAGGCTTATTTCTGAATAAGCTCACTCTTTCTAGTTCTTTCTGAACTCTGGCTATCTTGTTCAACTCAGCTGTTCTGTCTCAAACTCCTCTCCGAGGTGACTGCTTCAAACTGGCTTCTCTTGGCTTCTCACTGAATTGCTCTGGTTATAAAAGCTACCTCTGATTCTACAAACTCAACTGCATTGTCTTCAGAAACTGAACGGAACTGAAAGAAACTGCAGGAACTCAACTTCACTCAACTGGATTCAGCTGAGCTGCACCAACTTGCACTGAACTGCCTGAACTCAACTGAACTACCTCCACCTGGACTCACTCGGTGTGAGTTTTATTCTTAATACATGTGCTTTTAGTTACAAAGGTTATTCCTAGGATTACATTGGCTAAATGATTCCTAGAATTGCGCTGGTTCTGTACCAGAGGTTGTATTCTGATTTTTATTTGACAGTAGTAATTTTTTAATTTCCTCCTTGCTTCTTCAAAGGTACAGTTCCTTCAAATGTATGCTGCTCAGTCTGCAAATATTTTGTTTCTGTATTTTCTCTTGTAGTTGATTTCTACTTTTATTCCATTGTCATCTGACAAGATGTAAAGAATTTCTCTCTCTCTTTCTCTCTCTCTCTTTCTCTCTCTCTCTCTC
>NW_022196895.1:75338701-75351656 GCF_008632895.1 Mastomys coucha
TCTCTCTCTCTCTCTCTCTCTCTCTCTCTCTCTCTCATTTGTTAAGGGTCAATTTGTGGTTGGTTTCATATGTTTCTTATCCGTAGTGAAGATTTCATGTGCCACTGAGAACATTCATTATTTCCTATGTCTTGTGTACAACATTCTGTATATATCTGTTAAGTACAGTTAATCCATAGTGTAATTTAAATATCTAGGCTCTTTGCTTGTGTTTAGTTTGAAAGATTGGTCTACATATGAGAGTGGGTGATTGATATCCCAGGTTGATGTTTTATGTAAGGACCTATAGGGCTTTTTGTGCACTTTAGTGTTTGTTATGAAATTATTGGCTCAATGTTCTGCATACAAATACATTTATTCATTTGATATATCTTCTGATAGATGGCTTCCTTTATTAATATGCAGTGTTCTAAGTTACTTTTTCTAATTAGTTTAGATTTGAAGTCTACTTGATCAGAGATAGAGATAGCTATGACTGCTGACATGAAGCCTCAATTTACTTGGTAGATTTTATTTTCTTGCATCCTTTGATATTTAGTTTTTATTGCTTATACTAACTGTATTTCTTAGAGAAAACATAGAGTTGATTTACATTTTTTCTTTTTTTATTAGGTGTTCTCTTTATTTACAATATCTCCTTTCACAGGTTCCCCTCCAAAAGAGAGAGAGAGTAATAAAAAATAAAATAAGATAAGATAAGATAAAATAAAATGAAATAAAAACTAAAAATAAAACAAACCCCTGTTCCCTCCCCGCTCCCCCTGCTTACCACACCACCCCCTCCTGCTCAATGGCCATGGCATTCCTCTACACTGGGGCATAGAACCTTCACAGGGCCAAGGGCCTCTCCTCCCATTGATGACCCATTTGGCCATCCTCTGCTATACATAGGCTGCTGGAGCCATGAGTCCCATCATGTGAACTGTTTGGTTGGTGTTTTAGTCCCTAGAAGCTCTGAGGGTACTAGGTAGTTCATACTGTTGTTTGTCCTAAGGGACTGCTAGTTTGGGTCCTTTCTCTAGCTCCTTCATTGAGGACCCTGTACTCAATCCAATGGACGGCTGTGAGCCTCTACTTCTGAATTAGTCAGATAATGTCAGAGCCTCTCAGGAGACAGCTATATCAGGCCCCTGTCATCCAGCACTTGTTGGCATTCACAATAGTGTCTGGATTTGATGATAGACTATGGGAAGGATTCCCAGGTAGAGCAGTCTCTGAATTGTCCTTCGTTTAGTCTCTGCTCCATAGTTAGTCTCTACAACTCCTTCTATAGGTATTTTGTTCCACCTTTTAAGAAGGAATGAAGTATCCACACCTTGGTCTTCCTTCTTCTTGAGTTTCTTGTGGTTTGTGGTTTGTACTTTGTGTATTCCTATCTTCTGGGCTAATATCCACTTATCAGAGAATGCATACCATGTGTGTTCTTTTGTGATTGGGTTACCTCACTCAGGATGATATTCTCGAGATCAATACATTTCCCCAAGAATTTCATCAATTCATTGTTTTTAATGGCTAAGTAGTACTCCATTGTGTAGATGTACCACAATTTCTGTATCCATTCCTCTGTTGAGGAGCATCTGGAATGTTTCCAGTTTCTGGCTATTATAAATAAGGCTGCTATGAACATAGTGGAGCATGTGCCCTTATTACATATTGGAACATCTTCTAGGTTTATGCCCAGGACTAGTTTAGTTGGGTCCTCTAGTAGTACTATGTCCAATTTCCAGAGGAACTGCCAACCTGATTTACAGAGTGGTTGTACCAGCTTGCAGTCCCACCAGCAAGGAAGGAGTGTTCCTCTTTCTCCACAACCTCAACAGCATCTGCTGTCACCTGAGTTTTTTATCCTAGCCATTCTGACTGGTGGGAGGTGGAAACTCAGGGTTGTTTTGATTTGCATTTCCCTGATGACTAAGGATGTTGAACATTTCTTTAGGTGTTTCTAAGCCATTCAGTACTCATCAGTAGAGAATTCTTTGTTTAGCTCTGTACCCATTTCTTAGTAGGGTTATTTGGTCCTCTGGAGTCTAACTTCTTGAGTTCTTTATATACATTGGATATTAGCCCTCTATCAGATATAGTATTGGTAAAGATCTTTTCCCAATTTGTTGTTTGCATTTTCATCCTATTGACAATGTCCTTTGCCTTACGAAAGTTTTGCAATTTCATGAGATCCCATTTGTCAATTCTTGATCTTAGAGCATAAGCTATTGGTATTCTGTTCAGGAAAATTTCCCCTGTGCCCATGTGCTTGAGGCTCATTCCCACTTTTTTTTCTATTAGTTTCAGTATATCTGGTTTTATGTGGAGGTTCTTGATCCACTTGGCCTTGAGCTTTTTACAAGGAGATAGGAATGAATCGATTTGCGTTCTTCTACATGGTAACAACCACTTGAGCCAGCTCCATTTGTTAAAAATGCTGTCTTTTTTCCACTGTATGGTTTTAGCTCCTTTGTCAAAGATCAAGTGACCATAGGTGTGTTGGTTCATTTCTGGGTCTTCAATTCTATTCCATTGATCTACCTGCTGTCACTGTACCAATACCATGCAGTTTTTATCACAATTGCTCTGTAGTACAGCTTAAGGTCCGGGATGGTGATTCCACCAGAGGCTCCTTTATAGTTGAGAATAGTTTTGGCTATCCTGGGTGTTTTGTTATTCCAGATGAATCTGCAAATTGCTCTTTCTAAGTCTGTGAAGAATTGAGTTGGAATTTTGATGGGGATTGCATTGAATTTGTAGATTGCTTTTGGCACGATGGCCATTTGTATTATATTAATCCTGCCAATCCATGAGCATGGGAGATCTTTCCATCTTCTGAGATCTTCTTCAATTTCCTTCTTCAGAGACTTAATGTTTTTGTCAAACAGATCTTTTATTTGCTTATTTAGAGTCACAACAAGGTATTTTATATTACTTGTGACTATTGTGAAGGGTGTTGTTTCCCTAATTTCTTTCTCAGCCTATTTATCCTTTGAGTAGAGGAAGGCCACTGATTTGCTTGAGTTAATTTTATATCCAGCCACTTTGCTGAAGTTGTTTATCAGGTTTAGGAGCTCTCTGGTGGAATTTTTGGAGTCACTTAAGTATACTATCATTCATCGGCAAATAGTGATAATTTGTCTTATTCTTTTCCAGTTCGTATCCCTTTGATCTCCTTTTGTTGGCTAATTGCTCTGGCTAGGACTTCAAGTACAATATTGAATGGTAGGGAGAAAGTGGGCAACCTTGTCTAGTCCCTGATTTTAGTGGGATTGCTTCAAGTTTCTCTCCATTTAGTTTGATGTTGGCTACTGGTTTGCTGTATATTGCTTTTACTATGTTTAAGTATGGGCCTTGAATTCCTGATCTTTCCAAGACTTTTATTATGAATGGTTGTTGAATTTTGTCAAATGCTTTCTCTGCATCTAATGAGATTATCATATTTTTTCTTGAGTTTGTTTATATAGTGAATTACATTGATGGATTTCTGAATATTGAACCATCCCTGCATCCCTGGGATGAAGCCAACTTGATCATGATGGATGATCGTTTTGATGTGTTCTTGGATTCAGTTTGCAAGAATTTTATTCAGTACTTCTGCACTGATATTCATAAGAAAAATAAATTGGTCTGAAGTATTCTTTCTTTGTTATGTCTTTGTGTGGTTTAGGTATAAGAGTAATTGTGGCTTCATAGAACAAATTGGGTAGAATACCTTCTGTTTCTATTTTGTATAATAGTTTGAGGAGAATTGGTATTAAGTCTTCTTTGAAGGTTTGATAAAACTCTGCACTAAGCCCATCTGGTCCTGAGCTTTTTTTTGGTTGGAAGACTATTAATGACTGTTTCTATTTCATTAGCAGATATGGGACTGTTTAGATCATTGATCTGATCTTGATTTAACTTTGGTACCTGGTATCTGTCTAGAAAATTGTTTATTTTATCCAGGTTTTTCAGTTTTGTTGAGTATAGGCTTTTGTAGTAGTATGCTATCATGATTTTTTGGATTTCCTCAGTGTCTCCCTTTTCATTTCTGATCTTGTTAATTAGGATAATGTCTCTGTGTTCTCTAGTTAGTCTGTGCCCTCTAGTTAGTCTGGCTAAGGTTTTATCTTTTTTGTAGATTTTCTCAAAGAACCAGCTCCTGGTTTGGTTGATTCTTTGTATAGTTCTTTTTGTTTCTCATTGGTTGATTTCAGTCCTGAGTTTGATTATTTCCTGCTCTTGACTCCTCTTGGGTGAATTTGCTTCTTTTTGTTCTAGAGCTTTTAGATGTGCTGCCAAATTGCTGGTATATGCTCTCTCCAGTTTCTTTTTGGAGGCACTTAAAGTTATGAGTTTTCCTCTTAAGACTGCTTTCATTGTATCCCATAAGTTTGAGTATATTGTGGCTTCATTTTCATTAAACTCTAGAAAGTCTTTAATTTCTCTCTTTCTTTCTTCCTTTACCAAGTTATCATTGAGTAGAGTGTTGTTAAGCATCCACGTGTGGCCATTCTATTGTTCATGTTGTTATTGAGGAGCAGTCTTAGTCCATGGTGATCTGATAGAATGTAAGGAATGATTTCAATCTTCTTGTATCTGTTGAGACATGAGTTATGACCAATTATATGGTCAATTTTGGAGAAGGCACCATGAGGTGCTGAGAAGAAGGTATATCCTTTTGTTTTAGGATAAAATGTTCTGGAGATATCTGTTAAATCCATCAGTTTCATAACTTCTGTTAGTCTCACTGTGTCCTTGTTTAGTTCTGTTTCCCTGATCTGTCCATTGCAGAGAGTAGTGTTTTGAAATCTCCCACTATTATTGAGTGTGGTGCAATGTGTGCTTTGAGCTTTAGTAAAGTTTCTTGTATGAACGTAGATGCCCCTGCATTTGGAGCATAGAGGTTCAGAATTGAGAGTTCCTCTTGGTAGATCATACCTTTGATGAATATGAAGTGTCCATCCTTATTTTTTTGTTCACTGTAGGGTGAAAGTCAATTTTATTTGATATTAGAATGGCTACTCCAGCTTTTTTCTTGGGCTCATTGGCTTGGAAAATTGTTTTCCAGCCTTTTATTCTGAGGTAGTGTCTCTCGTTGACACTGGGGTGGGTTTCCTGTATGCAACAAAATGTTGGGTCCTGTTTACATGCTCAGTCTGATAGTCTATGTCTTTTTATTGAGGAATTGAGTCCATTAATATAAATAGATATTAAGGAAAGGTAATTGTTGCTTCCTGTTATTTTTGCTGTTAGAGCTAGAATTCTGTTCATGTGGCTATCTTCTTTTAGTTTTGTTGGAAAATTAATTTTTTTGCTTTTTCTAGGATGTAGTTCCCCTCCTTGTGTTGGAGTTTTCCATTTATTACCCTTTGAATGGTTGGATTTGTAGAAATATATTGTGTAAATTTAGTTTTGTCATGGAATACTTTGCTTTCTCCATCTATGGTAATTGAGAGTTTTGCTGGGTATAGTAGCCTGCGCTGGCATTTGTGTTCTCTTAGGGTCTGTATGACATCAGCCCAGGATCTTCTAGCTTTCATAATCTCTGGTGAGAAGTCTGGTCTAATTCTAATAGGTCTGCCTTTATATGTTACTTATATGTTACTTGACCTTTTCCCCTCCCTGCTTTTAATATTCTTTCTTTGTTCTCTGCATTTGATATTTTGTCTATTGTGTGGCAGGAGGAATTTCTTTTCTCGTCCAATCTATTTGGAGTTCTATAGGCTTCTTGTATGTTCATTGGCATCTCTTTCTTTAGGTTAGAGAAGTTTTCTTCTATAATTTTGTTGAAGATATTTACTGGCCCTTTAAGTTGGAGGTCTTCAATCTCTTCTATACCTTTTTTCCTTAGGTTTGGTCTTCTCATTGTGTCCTGGATTTCCTGGATATTTGGGGTTAGGAACTTTTTGCATTTTGTGTTTTCTTTGACTGTTGTGTCAATGTTTTCTATGGTATCTTCTGCACTTGAGATTCTTTCTTCTATCTCTTGTATTCTGTTGGTGATGCTTGCATCTATGGTTTCTGTCTTCTTTCCTAGCATTTCTATCTCCAGAGGTTTCTCTTTCTGTGATTTCTTAACTGCTTTTACTTCCATTTTTAGGTCCTGGATGGTTTTGTTCAATTCCCTCACCTCTTTGGTTGTGCTTTCCTGTAATTCTTTGAGGGATTTTTGTATTTCCTCTTTAAGGGCTTCTACTTGCTTTCTCGTGTTCTCCTGTAATTCTTTAAGGGATATTTTGTTTCCTCTTTAATGGCTTGAACCTGTTTATCTGTTAATCATGCTCTTCTTAAATTCCTCTATGAACATTGTGAGATATGATTTTAGATCCAAATCTTGCTTTTCTGGTCTTTTTGTGATATCCAGGACTTGCTGTGGTGGGAGTACTAGGTTCTGATGAAGCCAAGTAGTCTTGATTTCTGTTGGTAAGATTCTTGCATTTGCCTTTTGCCATCTGTTGATCTCTTGTGGTATATGTTCTTGCTGTCTCTGGTTCTAGCTTGTTCCTCCTGTGGGTTTGTAAGCCTGTGTCAGCACTTCTGGGAGATGATCTCTCCTCTGGTAGGACCCGTGTGCAGTGGGCTGTGGATCACTTGTCCCTCCTGAGTCCTGAGTCCTTGGGTTGGAGCACTCTCTGAAAGCAAGCTCTCCACTTTTAGGGAAGGGTTAGAGAGGGCTGTGGATCTGCAGTCCCCCCTAGGTGAAGAGAGAGGTAGAAAGGATCCTGTGCCAGCTTGATTTACATTTTTGTTAGATATTTTCTTTATTTATATGTCACATGATTTTTCCTTTCCCATTCCCAGTTCCCCCCCCAAAAAAGACCAAAAAACCCCCCAAAAACAACAATTTACATTTTTTAGTCAAGGGTATTAGTCTACATATTTTAGTTGTGAATTAAGACCACTAAATGTAAGGTTATCATAGAAAATAATTCTAGTTTCTTTACCGTTGAGCTGTGATGAATTATCTGACCAATAAATAAGGAAAGATAAGGTCTTCTTACACCCATCACAGATAAAGTCCAAACAGGAATCATGCAGAACCTTTCTACTTTGCTCACAGACCCATGCTTTATATAGCTTTCTTAGATGGTCCAGGACCACAATTAATAATCATGACAATTCCCCATATATATGCTCACAGGCTATTCTGCCCTGAGCAACCCTCAAGCTCCTTCTCAGATGACTTTAGGTTCTGCCAAGTTGACACTTAAAAGTAACTAGGATTGTCAGTGTTTTCCCAGATTATTGGTTTTCCTTTTCCTTCTCCTGTGAGCTTTGTGAGTTTGCTTGTTTACTGTATAACACAGGTGGTTTCCTAGCTCCCCAACTCTACTTTGCTTGTATGTTGATTTTCATAAGGAGTGAATCCTTTCATAGATTCTTGTGCAGAAATCTATCATTCTTCTTTCATGAATTCTTCTTTTAAGAATTATTATATTACTGGCTTGATGGTTATAAACTGCCTTAATTTGTGTTTGTCTTGAAATATGCTTGTTTATCCATCAATTTTAAAAGATATCTCTATTGCATATAGCATTTCTGGTTTACAATTACTAACTTTCAGAGACTGCAATGCAATATCTCCTTCTTTTCATACTTTCTTTCTTACCTGATGAAAAGTCTGGGGGAGTTGATCTGATATTCATGCCTTCGCATGTACATTGGCATCTCTCTTATATTAATTCTAGTAATTTATTTTATAGATTTTACGTCTTTACTATGACTCATCAAAGAAAGTTGGGTTTTTCCCCAGTCATCTCTATTTGGTGTTCTAAATGCCTCTTGAGTTTGGATACCCATTTTGTTCTCTGAGTTTGTAAAGTTTATGTCTGCAACTTCATGAAACTGTTCCATTTTATTTTACTTCTACTCTTTTGTGTATCCCATGAATTCTCAGGCATGTTCCCTTGAATGTGTCCCAGACTCTTTGTGCCCCTATATATGTTCCTATGTGTGTCTGTTTGTATTATGTTTTCCACCTTCTCGCCAATGCCTGAAACAAGTTCTTCATAATGCTTTCTGATATTTTTTTTTTTAAATCTGACTAACCATTTTTTAATGTCAGGTACTCATGGGGTTTTTTTTTTTTTAGTGTTTTAAATTTCTTCACAAATTTTTCCTTCATATTTTGGACTTCATCTTTCAATCAAGTAGCTGTTTCATTCTATGGAAACTGTTTTGTTGAAGTCTCCAATATATTTCCTTGTCTTTAAAAACTACACTTCGTGATAATGAAGAAACAACTGACTAAAGTGGGACCAGCTATTAGTACAGGCATAAGGATTTGGCTTCAGTGGGAGCAGAATCACCCAGAGGCTTGAGCTTTGGATCTAGTTTTTCCA
This sequence comes from Mastomys coucha, assembly GCF_008632895.1. Taxonomy (NCBI): domain Eukaryota; kingdom Metazoa; phylum Chordata; class Mammalia; order Rodentia; family Muridae; genus Mastomys; species Mastomys coucha. The sequence continues at coordinate 75,347,011 of NW_022196895.1, forward strand.
ATGATCAATGTAGGACAGGGGTATTGTTTACTTAAATACAATGATGAAAATTTATAGCCATTATTTTCATTATATGTAATAAGAAATAAAATAGTGAACAGGTTGTGTGGTAGTGTTGGGGATAGTGATTTACTGATTCATGGCTACTCAAGGCCCAGAAAATGAGGATTGGTTCAGTGTTTATCCCCAGGGAAGACGTTTATACATCTAAGTCCCAGAAAACATCAGAGAAAAAAGTTAGAGGCAATGTTAGCATTGAGATAGGAGATAAGAAGAATGGCTATGAAATATTCTCTTCTGAGTGTGACAGACAATTAAAATGAGATGTTACAACAGGTAGAGCTGCTTGCAATAGCCTGCAATGGACCTGCACAAGATCAGGCCTGTGAATGTGCATTTGTATGCATGAGACAGAGAACGGCTCACAGCCCCAACCCCATCCTGATGAAATATAGTTATTGATGGATTCTAGGAGATAGACAGATATTTTTTTCAGTAACATATAGCTCTATACCCACAAATATCCATTGTCATAACAGATGACCCTGGTTAAATTCTGAGTCCCAAAACAGATGATATGAATGGCGAGAAGGAAATTGTAGGAAGAATAGGGAGTGGAAAAGCAGTTGGGAGATTATGAGAGGAGGAAGGGTGGCAGTGATTGAAATGCATTGTGTGTGTGTGTGTGTGTGTGTGTGTGTGTGTGTGTGTGTATGCATGCATGTGTGCAACTCATAATGAACATGTTTACTAAAGACCTAAAGACTTTTTTATTAGATATTTTCTTTATTTACATTTCAAATGTTCTCCGTTTCCTAGTTTTCCCTCAGAAAAAAATCCCTTATTCCCTCCCCCCTTCCCCTGCTTACCAACCTACCCTCTCCTGCTTCCAGGCCCTGGCATTCCCCTACACTGGGGCATAGAGCTTTCACAGGACCAAGGACCTCTCCTCCCATTGATGAATGACTAGGACATCCTCTGCTACATATGCAGCTGGAGCCACGAGTCCCATCACACTGGTTGGTGGTTTAGTCCCTGGGAGCTTGTTCTTCCTATGGGGCTACAAACCCTTCAGCTCCTTGGGTCCTTTCTCCAGCTTCTCCACTGAGGACCCAGTGCTCAGTCCAATGGATGGCCGTGAGCCTCCACTTCTGTGTTTGTAAGGCACTGGCAGAGCCTCTCAGGAGACAGCTCTATCAGGCTCCTGTGTTTTAAAGAAAGAAGCCCCACATTGTCGGAGACGGTTTTAAGCACATTAATTTACCTAATAGCGTTCCCATTCCATACCATGAGGAAGATCGATTCCAACCTTTCTTTTACCTACATCAAACTAGTTGGTACTCAAGACTGTCCTCAGACTGTGAAAGTGATTTGCTCATGGCATGTTCCCCTTCATCAGAACCACATGGACGGACATGCTGGAACAACCTGGTTAAAGCTGCCACACCCTTCAGCCCAGCATTCTCCTCATCTTTGACCTCACCGATGCATCCCAGCATCTTGTATGGTAAGACATGGGTGCAAAGTCTTTAATACTGCTCCAAGCTGCTTTCTTATGGATGCCCCTCCTGGCCCCTCTGTCTCACAGCCTCTGAATTTTTTATTTTAATTTCAGCCTTTGTTGAGAATATGTTAGACATGCTCTTTTCTAGTATCACAGAGTGAGGAACTCTCAATTTGAAATTGTAATCCTCCCAGAAAAGTGTTTGACCAAAGCAGACAACCATTTTTTTCTGAAAATTCTACACATACATCATTCTTCTGGTTCTTGATCATCCGTGTAATGATTATTACTTCATATTCCATTTGATACCAGCTGTATTTAATATTTTACACAGTCCTCTAAGATACCGGTACCTCACAGATTCTGATCCATTCTTAGTGTCTTGACACCTTTTAATGCAGATAATGAAATTTACATCTGCACTATCTAATTTTGTCCTTCTCCAAAACATTGCAGAGCAGAAGCATGGGTTCTTGTTTGTTTATTTGTTCATTCCCATACTATTCACATATCCTTTTCCTGCCATAGCAGTAGAATTATTTGGATTGAGCTCAAGAGACTTCTTTACATCAGCATTATCACCATGGAATTTCCTGAGAAGAGTCTAACAGTATGAACTTTGACTGCCATACTGTGCATCATCAGGATTCTGGCCCAAAGCCTCTATCATCTCCTCTAACACTGCCTTGGCAGCTGTGTGAGTCAGAGCACCTAAGGAGCTCTGAGAAACTCACTGAGCTCTCCGTTGTTATGATGATGCAGCTGCTGCCATCCCTGGAAGTTACTGAAAGCTTCCACCAGAGTGGTTTTAAAAATCCTGTCACTTGCTGGGAGGTGGTGGTGCACGCCTTTAATCCCAGCACTTGGGAGGCAGAGGCAGGGAGGTTTCTGAGTTCGAGGCCAGCCTGGTTTACAGAGGGAGTTCCAGGACAGCCAGAGCTACACAGAGTAACCCTGTCTCGAAAAAAAAAAAATCCTGTCACTTGAACATCCAGAAAAATGCTACAGTGCCCAAAAGATGTTAAAAGGTAAGACTCAGAGTTCATACATAAGTTATTCTTAAGGTTTTTTTTTTTAATTATTGAGTAATTTTTAAGGCCAGAATTTCTTACTTTTGTTTATATTCTGTGAGCGATTTGACATCTTGGTATCAAGTCTGGATTACAGGCCAAGGATCTCTGCATCCAAATCCAAGCCTCCTAATTGCGTCTCTGTGCTGTGGTTGTCTCATCTATAAAACCAAGAACTGTAGTAACTAGTATAACTCGTGACTGTTTTGAGCATAAATGAATTCCCACACATCAAGCTTTCAGAAGAGTGACTGATAGATTGAGGAGCTAGATAAATGTTAGCTATTAGCCATTAGCTCTGAATTTTCCATTAACTATCTGTCTTGATAAGTAACTGGAATATTCTTTAAATTCTTACAGTCTCTGACTTCTCATTTGTACAGTAATGTAATTTTATGTTTGCAAGTAGATTTTATCTTAAATGTCAGCTCTGATTGATTAGTATTAGGTGCCTAAATCATAGTACTTATAAAAAAAAAAAAAACACAAAACCTGTCTTAGCTTAGCAAGAAAAAAAATATATAATGCCAATTACCTCTGTCTGCTATGGGTTCAGTAGGAATGACAACATACACATATGTATATAAACATACAATATGGTCTTTTAATTATGTTTTATATAAGTTACTTACATGATACATAATCCTTTGTTATCACAGTTGGGGCTGGCTCAGCTTCAAATTGACATATTATTTTTCTAGTTCAGCAAAAAGTGGCATTGGGATTTTTAATGGAAATTACATTGACTCTGTAGATTTATTCCAGTAATATAGGCATTTGCATAGTATTAACTCTATGTATATGTGAGCATGTGAGGTCTTTTCATCTTTTAGTGTCTTCTTCAATTTCTTTTTTAAGTATGGTTGATTCCCTCATAGAGTTCCTCCACATCCGTTGGTTAGATTTCTTCTCCACACATCTTAGAGCTGTTATGAATGTTTCTGTTAAGGCTGGCCATTGAGGCCTCAGGATCTGTCTGTCTCTTCATCCATAGCACCAGAGTTACAGGAGTGTAGCCCTGTATCCATCACATACATGGACCCTGGGGATTCGAACTGAGGTCCTCACACTAGCATGGAAACCTCTTTGCCCTGTGACACTTTTGTTGTGTTGTGATTGAGACATTGCTTACTGTGCAGACCGAGCTCAGCTGGAATTTGTTTTTTATTATAGTTTTGTTTTCTAAAAACAATTTTTAAATACATTTTGATCATGCTTCCCCTCCCCCAGCCAACTCCTTCCAGGTCATCTCCTCTTTCCCACACCCTGGAGCAGGGAGGAAATAGGGTTTTTTTGTTTTTTGCTTTTTGTTTTTTCCTGAGGGGAAACATGGAAAGGGGATATCATTTGAAATGTAAATAAAGAAAATATCTAATAAAAAATAAATAAAAGCAAAGGAATAAAAAGTGCAAAAATGTTTTTTTCTAAAAAACAAACAAGCAAAAACAAAAACAAAAAACTCCAATACAACAACAAAGCCCCCAAAGCTATAAAACTGTAATCAAATAAAAGCACATTAAAAACTGTGAAGTCCACTATATGTTGGTCAACTACTCTTACACGTGAGGCTTGCCCTGGACTGGTTGATTTTTCCAGTGTCATTCCATTAGAGAAAACTGATTTTCCCTCTCCTTGGAGGTACGGATGGCAATTCGGTGCTTAGCCTTTGCACTGGTAGCTAGGTTTTCATCCATTCACTAATTCATTTTTTAAAAATATAATAAACAAAATAAAATATACATTTTTAAACTACCAAAGTCTACCTTCAGGTAAACATTTTACTGCTGCCCATGAAAACCTACCTTACAAAAGCAGTTTCTTCCATTTTGCTTGCCCATATAACGACCCAATACATTGTTACTGCTATTGTTCTAAATATTTTTCTCTTAGATAACTAACGTTTCTTATTTGAACCTCATTTATTATTTATCCATTAGTAGTCCTATCTTTGTGGAGATTCATTGTTTAGCCCTACCTAATTTTCCTTCCACCTAAAGAATTGTTTTTATAACTCTAAAAAAATACAATTGAAGTGGTTTATCTCTTCTTATTGTTGCTCTGTACAATATACA
>NW_022196895.1:75351666-75353448 GCF_008632895.1 Mastomys coucha
TATATATATATATATATATATATATATATACATATCTTTAGACATAGCACAGAAGTGGAGGCAAGTTGAAGGTTCTCAGTAATATTTTCCTCTCTCTTACATTCTAAGAGACAATATACATATGCATATATATTTATTCATTCCATCCTTGTTCCTCCATTTTCATATGTTTGTTTTGTTATTTTCCTTTCTTCTGTATTCTGAGTTTCTGTGTGGGCACTTCCTGCTTCCATCTCCTCAACTCCACTCACTCTCTCCTGGGGTTGCTCTGCTGTTGATGAGGCCCTCACAAGCACTCTTCCTTCCTGCTAGGGTGCGTAACTTCTAGCACCTGCTCTTACACATTTTCCTTGCTAAATTTTCTACTTGCCTCATCTCTAGGTTCTTACAGATTTCACTTTTAGCTGAGCCTCGAACGTCACGAATAGTAATTTTAAATTCTCTTTCTGGTGATTTCAATGCCTATACCACAACCAAACCTCGTTCTGATTCTTGGGTTATCTGTTTAAGCTATGTATGTTTTTCTTTATTTAAGAATCTTCTTGTAATTTGGCTTTATGATTTGACAATGGCGATGACTCAGCGCGAGGAGCCAAGAATCCCTACCACTCACATAAAATCCCAGGCATGATAGCCCGTGCCTGGAATCCCAGCACTGGGAAGTTAAAGTTAGGCAGATCCCAGAGGCTTGCTGGACCATACAAAGCATGCATGTACACAAACACACACATCCACACATAACAATCACACCCAAGAAGAAAATAAACATCTTAACACAATACAATCTAAACTCTTGATACCTACGTAGTGAGAATTGCAGGAAAATATTAAAACGTTGTGTTTTCTACAATTGACTGGTATGTTTGTGTGAGAGCATAAAACTTTACATATGCATAAAATCACTGAAGTTCAGTTTGTCTCCATTCTGAGCCAAGTTGGTTCAGGCAGCATTTTTGGTAGTGGGTGGTGTAGTGGCGGGGCAGGCTACGGTATGCATACTGTGTGTCTAGACTCAAGGCCACAGTAAAACCCTGTGATGCAATGTAGTCAAGCTCTTCCAGAAACACGTTGGATTCATTATGCATTTGATTTGAATTAATATTTTGTTATAGTGTATTCAGAAATGATTCCATTGCCCAGCCCCATATGTGGCCACAAGCCACAGTTTAAGAGGCTGGTGTAGATAGCTCTGAATAGTCTACCCCTTTTCTGCTTCCTGTCAGAGTCACACAGGCTCTTCCTAGGATCTTTTTCTTCTAAATCTGGTGGGTTCCTAGTCTTAAGTGAAAGGGTACATTTTCCCAGACTGTGATCGAGGAGTTTTTTGTTTAAATATGGCCTCCAGTAATTTTCCAAAACTTCCATTAAGTGTTTCAGTTCCCTGCTCCTTCTACCTAAGCATGTCCGAGCTTCAGCATCCCTTCGTCTTTGTTGCTCCATCTCTCTCCTTTCTCTCCCTCTCCCTCCCCCTCCCCATACCCCTCCTCCCTCTCTTCTTCTTTCTCTACTTTGTCTTCGTTTTCTCTGCAACTTCTCATTTCTGATATGTCACCTATAAACTCATTGGTTTTCATTATAACCAGCTTTCCTTGTTATAAAGACGGGGTAGTCTTTTGTTTGCTTTATTTTTTTAACCTCTTTACATCTGAAACTGAGACTTGAAGCCCCAAGTTAGCATTTCTTTCTTTTTTTTATTAGATATTTTCTTTATTTTCATGTAAATTTTTCCTTTCGCAGTTTCCCCTCCAAAAAACAAAGAAACAAACAAAAACAACAAAAACA
>NW_022196895.1:75353814-75397071 GCF_008632895.1 Mastomys coucha
TTTAAGAAGGAATGAAATGTCCACCTTTTGGTCTTCCTTCTTCTTGAGTTCCTTGTGGAATGTTTTTTAACCGCATGTGGGAGGAAGAAGTGGCATTACAGAGGTTCCATACATTTTGGATGCTTGTGTGGATCTAGACAGAAATGCCAGCCTCACAAACGACCTACAATGTACTGGGGTGTTAGTGGCAGTCTTGCTGTGACCACTCTAAGTAGAAGCGTTCAGTGAATGTCAGTATTACATCTGGATTTCTTTACTGAATTAACCAGGACTTGTGAGTCGCCTCCCAGTTGCTTGTTTATTCTCACTGATAGAACCCTCTCCTAAGGTGGAACCTAGGTGAACATTGCCTGTGGAGTAAATGGACAGTTTAGTTTACTTTTCATAGGTAAAGATTTGAGCATAAATTATCCTGTTTGAACCATGAGAAAATGAGATTTAGGACCATTCTGGATAACTCCTTTATTGTACAGAACAAAAGTTTAAAAGTTCATTACAGGATGCAAATGGTCCAAAGTTACAGCTAGACAGCAGCGGCTGTACAGTTAGACATTGCTGAGTTCTGACAACTATCATTTCCCAGGAAATTATTATCCAATGTTAGCAGACTATCTGTCAGTAAAAACAATTTCCAATATGAAATGAAGCATGTTATGGATTTCTGTTTGCAATCAGACAACACAGTCTCATAGTAAAAGCTCTGAGAATCACAACATTTAATTGACCACAGAGTTGGATTTGTTCTTTTGGAATTGGTTTTGTTTTACTTTTCCCTTGTTGCATTTGTTGGTATCTTAGAAATTGTTGCCTTGTGGAATGCAACTTTTAAGAAATATGAACTGTGGGATGGCAAAACAGCTCAGTTGCTGAAGGCTCTTCGTGTTGCCAAACCTGGTGACCTGAGTTCAGTTCTGGAAACAGATACAGTAGAAGATGAGAACAAACTCCTAGATGCTTCCCTGTAACTTTGATATGCCCAGGTGAACACACACACCACACACACACACACACACACACACACACACACACACACACAGAGCAAGTGAATACACATGTAAACTTTAAAGACCTGGAACTGCTTCTCTCTAAGCCTCTCAATTCACCAGTTCACTCCTCCGTCTCACTCACTTGAATGGTTTGCTCCTTATTTCTTTCGTACTCTTACTTGCATTCTTTTCCTGACCTTTATGCTTCTCGTTGTCAGCAACCGCAAACCCATCTTTTCCTCATCCCACCCTCTGCACTTATGTCCTCACTTTCAATTCCTAGAACACACATGAGAAGAAAGCAGCTGGGAACCATTTCAATGTCCTTGGCTGACGCTGGGGCATTTCGACTTTGTCTTTCAGAACCCTAACGTTTCCAACCAAGGCTTTATCTTTATTTTTTCTTTCTCCGTATTTTTTTCTTTTCTCTTAATTTTCTTCATTTTTTAAAAAATTTACTGTATGTGTGTGTGTGTGTGTGTGTGTTCATGCATGTTTTCAGAGGACAGAAGAGCGTGTCCTGCAGCCAGTGTAGATGCTGGGAACGAAACCCTTGTCCTCTGAAAGAGCAGCAATACTGGCTCACTGCTGCGGAGCCATCTTCTCAGACCTTTTCCTTCTTTTTAAGGAATGCTCTTTAACTCCTAGCTCATATGCCTTTCTTGCCTGAAAGCCAGAGAGCAAGTGACTTTTTGGTCGACTTCCTGAAAATTGGACCACTCATGAGGAAGCATTTCTGACAGTAACATGCCGTTCTCTTTCCTTTTCTCTGACGACTCTGTCCACACTTGAGTGTCTTTTAGCGAAATGCTTGAAGTAAGTGGTACGTCAGTTTCCGGGATGCTTTCTTCTGTCTTGTGCATCAGCACAAAATCACAGCGGGTAGTTAAAGAAAAAAAAAAAACAAGACAGAAACCGCTACTATAAATGGGAAAGTCAATTTGAATGTCAGTGCCTGAGGTGGGGGAGGCAAACTTGGGGAAGCCACAGTTACAGAAAGTAAAGGCACTGTACTATATCGCCTGCTCTTACTTCAAGCTTTAAACTCCAGGTACATTTAAGGATATTAAAGTGAGCGGTTTTTATTGTGCTTGACTCTGGGGTTCCTTGGCTTCCTGCAGGGACTACAGACTTGTGTGCGGGAGTGTAAGCTGCCTGGAAACACAGGTTCCTGAAGCCCAGTATTAACTACTGAAGCCAACCTGGAAGTTGTCATTGGCTTTCAGAAGCACACTGAATCTGAAGTCATGAGCTCAGGGGCCATGGAAAGAGTTGGCGAGTGATGTCGAGCAAGGCGGGATTTGAGGCTATCCCTTTTCTTACCACGTGTTCTCCAACAGTCAGCAAATACTGTTTTCTCATGAGTTTTTAAAAAATAATCATTGACATAGTAATAGGACTTTTTTGGCTGAAGGGTACAGCCATTGAATAATACAGGACATCCCCTAAGAAGTTCGTTGTAGTACCTTTCCTTGCAAATTTGGAAGAGAGAACGATGGTAGATAGTAAATATATAGTATATAGTCTTTATAGAAAACAGTATTTGACTGTGTAATTTGTATATTTTTGTTTTTCAAACTCTGTAGCACTTTGTGGAATAATAAGTTAGATCGTGTTTTTAAATCTTCTTCCAGAAAAAAACCTCTCTTAAAAACCTGACATTTTTCCTTCCAAATTCTGCTTCTTTCTTAGTCCAGACACACTGACCTCCGAAGAGGCATTTTCTGTGTTACTGGACTCTCGCTGGGCCTGGGGCTGCCTTGTGCTGGTATGTCCCTCGGATACTCCCAGTGATACGCCATTGGAGAGAGCTGATTTTTCCCCTCTCCCAGTTATTGGAACGCTAACAGTATAACATGATATTTGGTTTCCTGTGTCCATGCTGTTCCAATATCACCAATTGTGCACATTCTCAACAATCTCAAAGGAGAGAAGGTTATTTAATGGGAAATGCATCCAAATTATTTTATTTTTGTACAAGATTATTATATTGTATTATATTATTGGGTTTTGTAAAGCCATGGATTACAGAGAATCCATATCAACAAAAAAATGTTTAACTAGATTGTATGTTAGGAAAGCATAAAAGAACATTTTTATGACAAATCATGAAAAATGAAACTTGGACAAATGATTCTTTCCCCTTAGAATACTAGAATTGCCATCACCACAAACTTTTAACAGCAGTGACATACACATATGTTTGGATGCACATTTATTCACAGGCAAATATACAAGGGAATACATTTCATTGTAGCTCCTTTAGTGAACAGTTGCTTTGGGGAAAGGATCCAGAACATGTGATTTTGTATGGGCATCGTTTCTGTTGTTGTTTTTACCATAAAGCCGTATGATATGGTAAATTGAGATTTTTGATCTTGATTTCTCAGTTTTCAATTTCTATTAAAATGTTCACAGAAGCATTTCCTGATCTGCAGCTTGTTTTTACGAACTTTTCTCCTTTCCTTGTTGACTACTTTTCAAATTGTAAAATGTTTTTATTGGTCATACATACTCTCAGAAATTACCGCTGAACGTTGCTGATATGAGCTGTGTGGTGCTTGAATTCTGTATGCAATAATCAGCTTATTTTATGCCTTCTAGTTGTTTTGGACTTCAGAAACATCTTCTATTATTCATGATTGCAAATTTTTACACTTTGTCCAGATCTGATTTATACTTTTAAAAGATATAAATTCCTAATCCACTTTGGACTGCGTTTTATGCTGATGTGAGGGAGAAGAGACACTTAATTGTGCCTTTCCATGTGTCTACTTTCCCCAGCTGTCTATAGGAATAGGTTCTTTTTCTCCCACTGCTTATTCAATGACTTAAAAAACACGGCTCAAGCATCTGGTAACTCAGAATGGAGGCTCTGATTCACGTGTGTGTTGCACGAAATGGCTAATGTGTCCAGAGAAGTAGTTCAATCTTTGCAGTCACATTACTGCACATTTATATATAAGTCTCTAACACAGTATAACACTTGACTTTACAAACCAAGATGTTTGGTTCAATGCTGAGGATCATTCTATTACTGTGTCAACAAGATTGTCACCTTTTAAAAGATTGGAATCTCTTCATACTTGAGAAATTATCCTCTAAAACCTAAGGCTATTCTAGATCCATTCAAGACCAATAACACAGAAACGTACTGATTTTTATAAACATACTTTAAGTCAGAATTAATTATACTTTGAATAATGTAGTGGAGGAATCTTTTCGCTTTCACTATAATAATTGACAAAGGTAATATTTAAATACTTGTATTTATTTATAATGAAGTTTATATATACATTTATTTATTAATGAAATCAAGAATAAGACAAGGACGTCCATTCTCCATACTTATTCAATATAGTACTTGAAGTCGTATCTAGAGCAATGAGACAACTAAAGGAGATCGAGAAGATACAAAAAGGAAATGTCAAAATATCTCATTGCTAGATGATGCCTTAAATCAGGAACTATCTACAGGTGATAAATGTCTTCATCAAAATAGTAAGGTACAAAATTAGCACACAGAAATTAATAACCCTCCTATTATGAAGTGACAAACATTCTGAGAAAGGAGTCAGTGAAATAGTAGTGTTCGCAATACCCTTAAATACAATACCTTGGGAAAGACTTGTATAATAAACATTCTAACACTGAAGAAAGAAGTTGAAGAAGACATCAGAAGATGGAAAGATTCCTCATGTTCATGGATCAGTAGAATTAATATTGGGAAAATGACCATCCATCAGAAGCAATCTACAAATTTAATGCAATCCCTATAAAAATTTCAACTACTTCAAATGGGAACAACAACATCTCTCTCTCTCTCTCTCTCTCTCTCTCTCTCTCTCTCTCTCTCTCTCTCTCTCTCACACACACACACACACACACACACACACACACACACACACACCAGGGTGGCTAAAACAATCTTGAAAATTCTGATACATAAAAGAACTCCTGGCATCAAGCAAGACCAGTCCTAGTTTCCAGGAGTGATACAAAGCTACAGTAATGAAAACAAGATGACATTGGCATAACACTCACACATTGAACAATGTCATCAAATTAAAGACCCACACATAAGCCGCACACCTCCAGACATCTGGTTGGGGGGACTTGTTTTTGTTTTGTTTTTGTTTTTGTTTTTGTTTTTTTGACAAAGCAGCCAGAAACACACACTGGAAAAGAGACAGCAACTACAATAAATGGCGTCCTGCCCAAACTGAATGGCTACCTGTAGAAGAATACAAACTGATACATATCTATTACCCTGTACAAAACTCAACTCCAGAGAGATGAGTGACTTCAACATAAGACAAGGTATGCTAAATCTGACAGAAGAGAAAGTGGGGAATAATCTTAAACTCATTGGCACAAGAAAAGAATTTCTGAAGAGAACACTGATAACACAGACATTAAGATCACTAATTGATAAGAAGAACCCCAAGAAGGTTGAAAGCTTCTGTAGGCAAAGGACACTGTCATTCAGGAAAAGTGACAGCATAAAGAATGGGAAAAGGTAGGTATTTACTAATTATACATACATCTGTAGAAGGTTAGCATCTAAAACACATAAAGAACTAAAATGGCCTCAATATAAAGAAATGAGTACAAAGATAAGAGAAACATCTCAAAAGATGAAACACAGGTGATAGAAAAAAACTTAAAGAAATGCTTAGCATCTTTACCCATCAGGAAAATACAGATTAAGACTACTATAAGATCTCATCTTACCCTGATCAGAATAACCAATGGAACTGTGGTATATTTACATAGTGGAATATTATTTAGATGTCAAAAAATGAGATTACAAAATTTGCAAATGAACCAACAGAGGTAGAAAAGTCATCTGAGTCATGTAACTCATACCCCAAAAGACAATGCATAGTTTCTCTTAAATTAATATGTTAACTTAGAGGCTTTCAATATGTGTTTTAAAATCTTAAGGACCACAGAGATTAGGTAATTAATAAGGGACCGCGGGAGGAGAGGATATTCCCAAAAAAGGGGAAATAGAATATGATATTGTGGAGAAATAAAGAAAAAACTAAAATAAGATGACCAAATGGGTAGCAGGATGGGAGGAAATGGTAAAGAGGGAAAAGGGAAAGGAAGAAGAAACATGAAGGGCCTTTGGAAAAAAAACTATATGAAGTCCTACTACTGTGGAACATTCCTAAAATGTTTTCATATATGGAACATCTATAAATAGAGTCACCATATAATGGGAATTAAAATGCCACAATTAGACATCTCATAAAACCAAGTAAAGCCTCCAGTTCCAAGAATGGATTACATGTTATTGAATCACTGGCCCAATGATCCCCATCTAAGTAAGATCCCTACCCCAACATCACAAGCCATTGCTAAGGCTACTGATTTCTCTTCACAATCTGATGGCAAGGCTCTGCTGCTAAAGACAGCCCTTACTCATGACATTGAACACGGACAAATCAAACCAGTGCCAAAGCAGACGCCTCACCCCCATTGACTAACATTTATGGTGCTGGAAGATACTTTGTATACTAACTACTAGAGACAAAAGGCAACCGCCAATATTACCCAGCTACAAACCTACAACTGTGACCTGCCTACACCAAAAACTGGTATAATTGTGGCCCAGACATTATGAAAATAACCAACTGATTAGATTTAAGGCATACTCCATGACATAGAACCCATAGTTGACAGTGCTAGAATAGCCAAGAACCTGAGACATGTGTCCGAAGAGAAAACCTACTACTATTATTGACATATGAACAAGCAATACAATGACTCCTATTGACCTTCTTTTACACCTATAGATCAGTGTCTCTCAACTCTCACCAGAGAAGTGTCTTCCTTCCTGCAGGAGATGGGAAATCACATAGGGACCCATTGCTAGAAAATATGCAGATACCGAGACTTTTGGATCACCTAACTTCATGGCTCAGGGCTCTATGCTGCAGAGGAAGCGGAAAGGAAGGTAAGAACCAGAAGCAGTGGAAGACTGGGGAAACAGTGTCTTCTAGCCACACCAGGACTGATGCACATATACTCACAGAGTCTGTGTCAGCGTGCACAAGACCTGTACAGCCTCAAGCACAAGGGGGTACTGGTACTGAGAGAGGGAACTGAACTTGGGTTCCCACCCATAAGCGAGAAGCTATTTGCTGCAAAACCTGCTGGCAAAGAGAAAATCATTTTTCTCCAATGGAGTGTCACTGGATACATCCACCAAGCTCCTCGGCCCGGGAGTAGCTTGCCAACACAAAACGAACTCCATGTTTTGTGGGCTTTTCTTTTGTTTTACTTTGCTTTGGCTTGTTTGTTTGTTTGTCTTATTGATCTTTTGTTTACTTGTTTTGATTTCATCTGGGGGGCTTATTTATTTAGGTTTTGAGAGAAAGAGAACATGAAGTTTTATGGGTAAGGAGGTGGGAGGATCTGGGAAGAATTTGGAGGGAGGGAACCACAAAGAAAATGTACTTTGTGAAGAAATGTAAAAAAGAACTTCACCCCTAGGCGAACTCTTTTGAGAAGTAACTTCAGTCCCATTATCTTCTGCCCTTTTCAGGACTTTTGTAAACCTTTAATTTTTGACATTTTTTCTACCTCCCTTTTCAACTGACAATTACCTTATTTTTCTAAAATTTATACAAATAATAATATACATAACATATAAATATATATAGGACAAAAATTTCCATAATTGCCCAAAAGTTATTGAAAAGTAACCTGTGTGTGTGTGTGTTTGTGTGTGTGTGTGTGTGTGTGTGACCACTATCAAAGATAAAGAGGCCATGAATTTGAAAGAGAGTGAGGGGCTACACTGGAGGATATAGAGAGAGGAAAGGGAATAGGAAACTGACATAATTGTATTTTAACCTCAACAAGCAAGTCCAAAAATAAAACTAAGTCATAAGCTATCTATCAGCTCATACATCTTGTTCATCCTGCCTTATTCCACTGGCCACACTGACTGTGAATGCACAGCTTCTGTCTGCACTGTGTTGTGGTCATCTGCCTTCCCTAAAGACAGTAGTTCGTATTGATGTTACTGTCCCAACTTATTGAGTTCGGGCTAAGAATTGTTGCACAGAACGCTTGGGGGAAAAAGGCACAGGCTTAGTTATGATCTGTCTGTTTACTCCTTGGTGATATTTGGAAACCTATCTCTATCTGCCCACATGCATGCCTATCCATTGGGGAAAAAATTCTTTATTTGCATTTACACAGAGAGACAGATTTTCAACTCCAACCACAAGTCTACAAGCTCAATAAAATTTCATATGTAAATTTCCTTGTCAAACTCTTGTGCTACTGATGAAAATTTTGTTCACTCATACACACACATACACACACATACACACACACACACACACACGATTTGAGTAAACTGGAGAATAAAGGAAGTTAACTGTTGCTAGTGGAAAAGAAATAAAGAAGAAATGTCAAAAGGCTGAAGTCTTTCAAGAAAGAAAAATCCATGAGAGGGGCAGATGAAGATAGGATCAAAATTCTCTCTGGAGAGTCCCTTCACCCTTTGTAGTGAGAAGAGAGAGTGTTTGAAGCAAAGCAAAAGTGACAGAGGGAACATGGGAGGACTGGCATTAGGAATGTGAGGGACATGTGTGGACCACTATCCAAGGATTAAATGAAAAGATACTGAGGATGAGCAGACAAACATGCTTAAATACAAAATATGCTTCTATTAATAACAGCTCACTTGCAATGCATATAGACAATTGCATAACCCTGTTTGAAACTGTGGGTGGGGGAGAAAGAGAGAGCAATTTCATTGTTTTGCTTTTGGGGAAATAAATAAGTTTTAAAGCCTTCCTCCATTGGACAACCATGCATATTATTTCCCTTAATCCTACTTTCCTTGGGAAAGCTTTAAGTTCCTTAATGTGGAATCATTCTGCCATGGAGGCCATCAAAAAGCTAAAGGTGGGGAGAAGCTCTTTCACATCTAGTTCTAAGTGGTGTCTTGTGTGGGAATAGAAAGGAATGACTGGAACACTGGCCTGGAGCGAGTCTCCATGCCCGTTGTATCTTCCTCCTGCTAACGTGTAATTAGAGCTGGCAGGCATGTGGCAGACGCTTTTTCAGTGTGTTATCTGCACACAATGCTCAAGACCGTTTCCAAATGGTAATTTCTGGTCCTTCCTCTTTGGCCCATTAGTGGTCTGTGTTGTGTGAGTGTGCTGTGTAATTGTGACCCCTAGTGGTCAAGAGGATGACACATCAATAGATGCATTCTATTCTATACCATTCTGATATATATATTTCTAAGTCTTACCTGAAGTCAGCTTTCTTTCCCTATTTAATGATGAAGTGTGCCCCTTACTTGGCCTTCCTTTCCACAGATCAGTAGAAAATCAAAAGGTGCATCTATTCCAGGCTGGTCATGATGGAAACATAATTTTTAATATATAAGAAGATACTGTAGATTTTACATACATCAGAAGTCATTTCTGTCCTTAACAGGCAGAGTAAGACGGGGGAATGATTTAGTCAGAAAAGTGCCTGTTATGCAAGCTTACAGAACTGAACAACCTCCAGTACCCATGTGCAAAGATGAGTGTGGTCATGATAACTAGGATCTCAGTACTACACAGGTGAAAAGAGGTGGGTTCTAGGGCTTACTGGTCAACCAACCTAGCCTACTTAGTGAGCTGCAGACCAATAAGAAACTGTGTCTCATAAACAAGGTAGAAAACATCCAAGGAACCAGATGTGAGGCTGATCTCTGCCCTCTATGTTCATGTGCACATATTTTCATCATACCTGCACATGTGGGTGTACACACACAAACACACACACACACACACAGAGACAGAGGCAGAGACAGAGACAGACAGACAGACAGACAGACAGACAGACAGACAGACAGACAGAGAAGATGCTGAAAATACAAACTGAGGAGTGGCATCACAGATCCTTGCATCAAATATGTTTCTCAAGATTTCCTGTTTCTGTCCCCAAAGAATTATTTTCCTTAGCTCTATTGTTATACTTACATTGTATACCTTGAAACCTTCAATCAAGATACAAACACTTAGTGTGTATTATGTAAATGAATACAATCAACTCTGAGTACTTTTAAATAGTTCATGAGGTACATGAAATAATTAATCCAGAAATTAAAGGATGACACATTGAGTGGGGTCATTAACCCCAAGATAGTCACAAAATTATAATCTGGAGTGTTGTAGAATATCTAATATTTACACATCCTATATACTGAGTGCATTTTCATATACACAAACAAAAGGTGCTTATTTCATTGGATCACTATAATTTTTATGTTAGGAAAAGCAAGGTTTGCAAGTATATAAACGAGTGCACAGGTGGGTAACTGACCTCATTTAGAATCACAATACTAGTTCACAACAGCTGACAATGAAGTCCTGCTTCATGATTTTATAATCAGCATCTGTTTTATGTTAACAGATGGGAAGGGCTCGTCTATGGGGTTCTTCAGCAACTACCTTATTCAGTTTGGAAGGCAGGAGAAGGAACAGGAAACTGGGAAGTGAAATGACATGAATAATGACGGAGCTGTGTCATCATTTATCTACGAGTTGGAAACTCAGACACATCACACTGAACTCAAAAGCAAATGGGGCAACTTCTGAGAGTTGGAACAACGAAGGCTGTGAACTAATGTGGTTCAGATTAAGAAGTAGAATTTTAGTCTATTTGAATTGTGTGTTAGTAAGCCATTGATTTCTTTATTAATCTAGACAATGTGCTCAGTAAATAGAAACAATAAAATGAGAATTCTCATTGAGATGTGGTTGCTTCAGTAAGTTACCTCGTATCACTTTTTGATGAACCTAAAAGGTAAATATTATTTATTTTGCATAAATGAAGTCTGAGGCATGGCAATGTCAATCAAATTGTCTGAGGCCTTTGACTTCAGCATAACTCACTTCATCCTCTGTTGCCAAGCATGTGTGTATATATATATATGTATATATATATATATATATACACATATATATGTGTGTATATATATACACACATATATACATATATGTATATATACATATGTATATATACATATACATATATGTGTATATACATATATATTCATATGTATATATATATACATATATGTATATACATATATACATATAAATGTATATGTATATATTCATTCCTATACATATATGTATAGGAATGAACAGAGGTTATTTTGCTCTATGGAAAAATAAGTAGGGGAAGGGGTTGAGGACAATAAAGACGAAACCACATAGATGTGGTGGCACAGACTTGGATTTCTAAAATCCAGGAAGCAGAGTATTTGGCCTCAGACAATTTGATCACAAAAATTGGAGGACAGAATGAGCTGTGTACAGAGGTTAGGACCAGCTTGAGTTACCACACAAGGTCTTACTTCAAAAAGCAAGGCCTGTGCCTAAAGCACTTGCCTGCCAGATATGATGTTCTGGGTTGAATCCACAGCGCTGACCAAAAGGTCCATGGTGATAGTCATAGGGCCTGAAGACTCACCATGAGTGTCTTCCTGGTCCTATAGAGACTATATGTAAGGACTGATGACCAAACAAACAGAAATCAGGATATAAAGCAGCCATCTTTGTCTAAGATTATGGTTGTGTGAATATTATAGTCACAGATATTTTACATTATGGTTATAGTTTTTTCTTGGGAGGCTGCTGTGTTGTCAAGATACAGGAATGGAATCAAAGAGAATTTTTCATCCTTAAACAGAACACACGACAGATTCTCCTTTCTTTGTGGTTTTGAATTTGGCCAAATTATCTGTTCTCTAAATAAGGAGTATCTTGTCTATAATAAGATTAGAGCATTAGGAAGCCCTTGAATGCCATTTACAGATACATAATAATACATCCCCTTGGTGGAGTGCTTCCCAAGCAGCACTGAAAGTCAAAGATGTAATCAAAATTAGATATTTAAATTAACTTAACATCTTGAACTTCATATTCATGATTCAAACTGAATAAGTTTCTTGATTACTCGGAGGCTTCATCTCCTCATTTGTTAACTGGAATGAGTTTCTTCAGGAAGGTCTGTATGAGGAATAAGTGAAATAAATGTGGAAAAAAAATCCCCAGAACTCAAATACTTGTTGATTCATCTATTATGCACAACACTTTTGTCTCCTTGGCTGGTCCTGAGCTGTGCAGTTCCACTTGCTCCACACTAACAGTCTTGTGCCAACTACAGGATTCTTGTTGCTTGCATTGAAATTGAAAGTAGGCTTTTATAATTTTTCCACATTCCTACCTCTATAGGAGTGATACACTTATTTGTCCGTTCAGTTTTCCCCTTTCCATTTATTCTACTCCTCTCTAATTTTGGACAAAATCACAAGACATAATATTGTCTGGGTTGCCACTGAACTATTGAAGCCTGCAAGAGGCTCGGGGTATCTGTAGGCTGCAGTGGCTAACTCTAGCGTTTTTTTACTCTTTCTATTTGTATTCAGTTTAGCTCATCGTTTTGTGGTATGTCTCACAGAAGCCCTCTACCACCAAGCAACACACTCAGTTAAACAAAATTTCTCTGGATTACAGTTGTACTAAGTATACAATATCTCAGGAAGGGTTTTATTTTATATTAAATTTTCGTTTTTCCTTCAACATTTTTGTGAGTGTGTTGTGTAAAGGTTTTAGGGAGGTGTTTTATGTTTCCTGACTCTCCAGTGCCAATAAGAACACATCTTGAATGTCTTAAATATCTAAATAGCTGAGCGAGTTGAAGCCAAAGATTGAGGTCTCTTTGCTCTTCGGACATGCCGTCCCCACACTTGTCCTGGATCAACTCAACTGGGCAGTTTTCCTGTCCTTCTCTATGCCCATAGTGGTACATTCCTAACTCAGCAATTCTGAAAAAAAAAAAAACCAATAAGAAAACCAATAGAAAACTATATGGTATAAAATTATGTGTCAAAACTATTCCCATAGTCTGCAAATATGTATCCTTGAAATGTCTGCTATTTAAGTATCAAGGGTCAGAAATTTTTGAATCATGCCATCTCAACTGAATATATCTTTGTTGCTTCCACAGAATATCTGCATTGCTACAAGCCTTTGACTACTTCCAACCTCAGGGCATCCTCCTCTCTGTAGATATTCTCTAATAAATTCTATCACAAGAGAAAATTTGTCAAATAGCATCTATTTAGGATAATGCACTGGATAAATTGTCAGAATAGTCTGTGAAATACAATATAAACTAAGTATTCTGCCTGTCAAAAATAGAGAACATTTTGAGATAAAAAAAAAAAAAAGGTTTTAGGAATGAATGTCAGATTGGTCATTTAAAGCTGGAAGGGGAAGTCACTCAGGCAAGCGCTCTGTAGGAACTTCCTAGTATCTGCAAGTTACTTCAGTAAACTCAAACAGAAACTTAGGAACAACATGCAATGTAACCAGGGTGAGGAGCCACTATGTGCAGTGCATCTCCCTCCCTCACCCCCTACTCTAGCCATAGCACATGACTGTGGAGCCTTGGAGGAAGTCAAAGTTCAAACTGCATAACAACTGATATCAAAACTGGTCAAAGAATATCAATATCGAGAAGGAACTATTTCTTTTTTCTGAAGAACTCTGAATATTCTCAGAACTGACTATGGTGTATCGCTATTAATACCAGCAGTATAAGGTGATGACAATATTTTTTTACACTTAAGATATGTTAGCCTGTTCTTGTGGCTATGGTAGTTCTGAGTATGATACCTGTCTCTAAGACAAGAGTGAAAATGACTGAGCAGAAGTAAGTGTCCATTTCCTTCTGGTCAGGTTGACAAAACAGCTGGCCAGAGGCGAGACATAGCATTCCAGCTGGGCAGATCAATTACTTGCTTAAGGACATGGGAAGCAGATTCACATTAAGCCAAGTGAAAGATAGAGAATAAAGGTATGGAATTGTTACCATTTTGATAAGATGAAGCACCTTTCCTTCCCAGAACTCCAGCCCTGGCACAGCATACAGCTTCATAAATCCTTGTACCTTTCTGAATTACTCAGAGAAACTTGATGCTTGGATTTTCTCTACCTTTTTCTGCTGAAGCACACATTCCCTGGGACTGTGGACTATTAACTCTTTCTCTACAGCTCCCCTCCTGCCTGTGTTTGCTAACCCTCTTGTAGCTGCCTAACCTCCTAGCCAGCTTCACTCCAGCAACAAGGCTTTTATTCCTTCAGTTCCACATTCTCCTCCACTAGGCAGCTGCTAAGATTTCAACTTTTCTGAGTTTTTTTGGGAGGGTTGCTTTTGTTTAGTTTGGAACTCTATGATAAAAATTGCATTGGAGCTGATGTTGGAATATGTTCTTAACTTTTTTATTGCTTATTTTATTTATTTACACTTCTTTTCTTCTTTCTTTCTTTTTCTTTTTTTACTTCTTAAGTTCTTTATATGTCTTGGATATTAGCTATCTGTTAGACATAGGGTTGGTGAAGATCTTTTCCAAAAATGTAGGTTGCTGTTTTGTCCTATTGACAGTGTCCTTTGCCTTACAGAAGCTTTTTAGTTTAGTAAGGTCCCATTTATCAATTGTTGATCTTAGAGCCTGAACCATTGGTGTTCTGTATTTACTTTGCAAATGGGGTCCTCTTCCCAGTTTCCCCTCCTCCACAAACACCCATCACATCCCCTTACCCTTTGCCTCTATGAGGGTGCTTCCCCACCCACTCACTCATTCGCACCTCAACACTCTAGTATCACCTTATGCTAGGGTATCAAGCTTCTACAGGACCAAGGGCCTCCCCTCCCATTGATGCAAATAAGGCAGTTCTCTGCTACATACGTCGCTGGAGCCAAGGGTCCCGACATGTGTACTCTTTGGTTGGTGATTTAAACCCTGGGAGCTCTGGGTGATCAGGTTAGTTGATGCTGTTGTTCTTCCTATGGGGATGTAGTTGCCTTCAGTTCCTTCAGTCCTTCTCCTCACTCTTCCATTGGGGGTCCTTGGCTCCATCCAATGGCTAGTTGTATCTGCATCTGTATTGGTCAGGTTCTGGCAGATCCTCTCAAGGGGCAGCTATACCAGGCTCCTGTCAGCAAGCACTTCTTGGCATCAGCAAAAGTGTCAGGATTTGGTTCTGCAGGTGGGATGAATCCTTAGGTAGGGCAGTCTCTGGATGACCTTTCCTTCCATCTCTGTTTCATTTTTTGTCTCTGCATTTCCTTTAGACAGGAACAATTTTGGGTTACTGATAAGTGGCTATTAGCCCCCAAACTCAGAATACGCATGATACAACTCACAGACAGTATGAACCTTAAGAAGAAGGAAGACCAAAGTGTGGAAGCTTCAATCCTACTTAGAATGTGGGGACAAAATAATAATGGGAGAGAGGTGGGGGACCTGCAAGGGAGAGAGGAGGGAGAGGGAAACGGGTGCAGGATCTGGAATGGGAAGAGACAAGAGAGAACAGAGGATTAGGAAATTGAACAGAAATATGTAGCAATGGGGGATGGAGAACTGGGGGTAGACATTAGAAAGTCCCAGGGAAGCAAGAGGTTCCCGGGACCCAGTGGAGATGACTTTAGCTGAAATACCCAACAAAGGGGAGAGAGAACCTGTAGAGACCATCTCCAGTAGATAGAAACAGCCCCCAATTGAGGGATAGGGACACCCACCTATCACAAAACTTTTAACCCAGAATTGTTCTTAAATTTTTTTATTAATAAGATTGAAATTCCTGAAGGAACTTGATTCCCCTCTTATCACTCAGTGAGCACAAAGAGACCCCCACAAAACTCTAGCTCCAAGGGGAATTGCAAATAGCAGTGTCCCCTCACCCCAGCAAAAGAGACATCAGTATTATGAGCTTTTATGGAATCCCTAACAAATGTTAGCTTGTATCACTACTGTTGTGTAGCTCAAATTATTCATCAGAGAAATGGGGGAATGTGTACTCTTTTGTTACTGGAGACACTTATACAGCACTGACTGAGCAAAGCAGGACTCTATACTCTAGGAACAAGGGGAAATTGCCATTCAGTGACTAGTTCTACCATTCCACCTGTAGCCACAAACCATCTCTCTCTATTGTTCCACGTTCTTCTTCAAATCATCTAATATTACCAGGAAATTGATAGTGAATCCCATAGCTGTATTCTCATTCTGGACTTTGATGACAGTGACAGCTAAATTGGACTACTCCAAGTGGAAGCACGTGAGAAGCATGTCAAATGTATGGAGGTGGTTTTCAAATTTCAGATGGGTCACGCCTGGGAGACCATTTAGGTTTTCAAGTTTCTTCTCAATCACATTCTTCTAGTCTACAGTCTGTTAATATTTAATATAAGACTTTAATATTCTCTCATTGTAAACATGTGGCCCAGTGAATACTTGTGTACTTACTTCAAATTTCTTGGTCATGAAGGGTTCATCCTTTAATGACTTTTTTAAATTTACTGATCTCAATACTGAAGTTAACAAAATTAAAGCGGTTTTATTAATATCTGACTTTTCCAAACTCAATTCCAGCTTGATATCCTAACGATTCAAGCATCATTTTGCACACTGCCTGCACTATTTGAAAGGTGACAGCAATCCATGGAACTCTTGTTGGATTGGAGTAGGTCAAGTAGATGTGGGAGGTGCAGGCTTTGGCATTGTCACCTGGGGATACAGGGTCCATTTTGCAAGTTCTGAATTTCATAAATAGATGAGTCTAAAAACAGACTCAGAAATCAACCGTAGGACAGTTCTTGAGGTGTTGGAGAGAAAGAAAAGCCGTGTAGGAAAGCCAAATATCTTTGCAGCTTCAGAGGAAAAGAGAAAGTTATACTTTCATAGTTACAAATCCAGAAATAAGAAGGCTCAGCAATGAACCACAGTTCAGTAGTTGTAAGGGAAAAGGGTAAACAAATGTTCAGAGAGTAGAGACAGACAGACAAGAGAAAAGATTCTTCTGGGGTGGATAAATCCATTAAGATAATGATGGTCCTCACATATTTTTTTAAAGATGCCTTTAATTGCATCATATTTCTTGAAGTATCTTCAGCAGACAGCTTTCCTGGGTGTGGTTACTTGTTCATGTGATTGACAGGCCTATTTGATTTAACTCTTAAGAGAGGGAATGGTCATATGTGTTGATGATCTTACAATAGTTAAAGCAGTTTAGAAGGCTGTATCTCTATCAAGGGACAAATCCAAGAGTTAAGTTCTACACTGTTGGTCAAATGCCATGGGAGTGCCAGGTCACCAGGCACCAGATCCTATACAACACAAATAAAAACACACATGGTCAAAACACTTGTACACAGAAAGTAAACACAACTAAAGACAAGCAAATAAATCTAAACCTTTCCAATTCTAAGAAGGCTAATTGTGGTACTTTCCCTTTCTTAATATATTATCATAGACACAGGATATTGGATCCAGAACTGATTATGAAGTAGAACTTAGATCCTCAATGACCTTCAAGCTTATTAACACCTCATTATTTCCCTGATGGCACACAATATGTTTTCACTAAGTGGTGACTATGGTATTAATCAACTTAAGATATACTAACAGGATAACAGACATTTAAACACTCTCAGATCCTCATTTCTAAATTCTAGCACACTAGAGTTGAAGTTTCAACATACGGATTTTGGTGGAACAAAAACTCTTAGCTCAGAACCAGAGGAACCAGGAATGTTAAGCACACAGGGTTGTCGCTTCAAATAGAGGGATGTATAACTTGTTTTCTACACAGAATACTAGAAGCAGATGTGGTTAATAGCCTGGTGGCCTTTGCCATATTCCATGCCTAGTAACACCCTGGGTCTTCCTCCAGACCCTTATCATGAGCTTGGAAAGCTGAAGACTCTATCTTTATGGTACGTGCTGCATGTGCTTTTACAAAGAGTGTTGTTGTTGCTATGTCTTAGCTTTATTGTGCACATAGGGTTGAGTTATTCATCATCAGGAAATTTTTCACAAAATTGTGCTGTGTTTAAATATAACTAAAATAAATTGCTTAGCATCAGACTCCAAACTTAGCACTAACACTGGCTAATGAGTTGTGTTGAACTGAACTACCTTCAAGATTCCCACTGATCATTACTCTGCTGGCCGTGGTAGTAGCTGAGAACTCCCCTGCCCCCACCACACACACTCATAGGTGGTAATCGTCACAATCAACTTTTCCTATTTCTGTGATGAAAGCATTCTTGATAAAACGACTTAAGGAAGAAAAGGATTGTTCTAGCTCTGAGTTTCTGGGTTCAGTCCACCATTGTAGTCAAGGCAGCAAGAGTTTGAAGTGACTTGTTATGTCACATGCCATTTCAGAAAGCACAGACACATAAACTCATGCAGCTTTACAGCTTCTTGTCTCCATCTACATCCTCAGGTTGCATGCAGGGATACCACTCACAAGTAGTGGATCTCCTCACTTAAATTAAGGAATCAATATTATCACTCACAGGCATGCCAAAGGTCCCAACCCAGATAATTATAGATCGTGTTGAATTGACAACTTATATTAACCATCACAGTGACCTTCTACTATCCTGGAATTCTATTTCTGTATGTCTTTTGAGAAAAAGCCATGTGTTGTTGATGTTACATATTGCTACTAGGGAAACCGGGGTTTTCTTTGGAGTTCTTAGTCTCATTAATAACAGAATTTATTAGAGTTTGGAAGAAAAACAGTGGAGCATGTAAGGTTTAAATATTGGCAAAGTGAAAAGAGATGGAAAAGAAAAATATAGTGTATTTTGAGTTAAAAGGTCCAAGGTAGCTGACATGTTCATCTTCATGGGACAATGGGGAGTAGTTATGAGAAAGAGTGAAGAAGTTCAAAACGTCAGAGAAAGCATGCCAAGGCCTTTGGTCTATATGAGAGAGAGGGAATCAGAGAGAGAGAGAGAGAGAGAGAGAGAGAGAGAGAGAGAAAGAGACAGAGACAGGGAGAGAGGGAGATACAGAGACAGAGAGAGAGGGAGAGAGAGAGGGAGAGAGAGAGACAGAGAGAGGGAGAGACAGAGAGAGGGAGAGAGACAGAGAGAGGGGGGAGAAAGAGAGAGGGAGAGGGGGAGAGAGAGACAGAGAGAGGGAGAGACAGAGAGACAGACAGAGAGACAGAGAGAGAGAAAGAGAGAGAGAGAGGAGTATTCATTGTGAGTTACAACTCAGAAAAGGGTGCTGGCCTGCCAGTGATACACACCAGAAGCTCTGTAGGCAGCTACATCGAGAAAGGGGCTTCTGGATAAGTACATTACATCAGCTAAGGAGCAGCTCTTCTACCTTTTTAGTATATCTTCTGGTGAATCCACCATAATGAACAGTGGTCTCCTGACCAGGTGATTTACAGGCTCAAGCCAGATAAGTCCTAAGGGAGGAGACAATGTTTTTAATCTTTGGAGCACATCAGAATGTCACATCTCCACTCAGGGCCAAAGACAGAACTCAGATTCCAGGTGTTTGACCAGGAGGAAGTAGCTTTAATTTAAGGAGACACAATGAAGACCTCATGGCACCACCATTTTCTCTATTACTTTAAATCCTAAAGAGGGAAAGCTGTGATGTTACCCCTTTTAGGATTGACAGGGACATAGGAGATGAAGCTGGTGGTGAGAGAGAAAACAATGCCAATGACATCTAAAGATCTGAATCCTTGTCTAGTTATGTGATAATATTCCGGTGACAAATTCTGCACTGACAGAAATGCGCATCTATTAAAACATATACTCAATTTATAAAGTCTGTTATCCTTCCAGACAATCTATTCTGTTTCCATGTTTTATTTTGTTAGTTGAAAAAAAAGTCCATGTATAAATTGATTCTGACTAAAATTATAACAGCTAATTGGTTTGGCACATGCTTTATTTAAATAGCGTATAGGAAGTAGTATATACTTATAAAATAAAATAAAAAAAAAGAAATGCCAACAGTAGAATTTCAGGTAATCAAAAAAAAAAAAAGAAAGAAAGAAAAGAAGGAAGGAAGAACAGAAAATGCAGGATGAAACAGATTAATGGGATTTGAATCCCTATTATCTAAATTTTATATGCTAACTATATATTCAAGTTTAGACAGCTCTTTAAATATTTTAAGTATATCATAAAAGAATGAAGTAGGAGCAAATAGAAGTAAGTAATTTCTAAAGCAAGATGGCTAGTAAATACTTATAAGCTGTTTTTTTTTGTTTTGTTTTATTTTTTGTTTTTTTTTTTTTAGCTGAATAAAAACAGAAGGTAATTTTTCAGAATTGAGACTTTGGTTTAATAATACTAAGAACACAGATGTACTTTATTCAGCGCAAGCATCAGTCTTTTCAAAGCTCCCCATTCTCCTGCCTAGCCTCTTCTTAACCTCTATCAACAAGGGTTTTTGTGAGAAAGAAGAGGTCAAGGCAAGGGCATCAGAAGCCCTCAGGCATTACTTCTACAGTGAAGAGTCCTGGTAAGGAAAATCTGATTTTCTCTTCAACAAAAATCAAACTATACACCAGATAATAGTTGCTAGAAGAGGCCAGCATTTTTGCAATATTTAAACTTGGTTCAACTAAGCAATGCCTCCAAATCCCCAAAGCGTTGTCCTTCAACTCTCCTTGGGATTAGCCTGAAGAGAAAGATCCACAAGATGAGACTATAGGGATAAAGGCTGTGTGCATTCTTTAAGTCTCATGTAGGCTAGGACCTGTTGCAGTCTTACATACTTTACAGCTGTGTTGAGGACAGCAGCAGAACCCAGGTCTCCTGTTCTCTCATTGAAGTCTTCCAGCTTATACACATCTGTACCCACTAGTTTATGTCAACTTGACACCAGCTAGAGTCATCACAGAGTAAAGGAGTCTCGATTGAGAAAATGTCACCATGCAATAGGGCTGTGTGAAAGCCTGTGGGATGTTTACTTAATTAATAATTCATGGTATGGCACCCAGTGTAGGTGGCGCCACTCCTGGGTTGTTAGTCTTGGGCTCTATAAGAACACAGGTGGAGCAAGCCATGGAAACCAAACCAGTAAGCAGCACGGGCTGAGACCTCTGTGGTCTCTTCATCTGCTCCGGCCCCCAGGCTCCTGTTCTGTTAGAATTCCTGTCTTTACTCTTGATGATCAGCTATTATTTGGAACTGTTAGTGAGATAAACTGTTTTCCTCTCTAAGTTTTTGGTCGTGGTGTTTCATCACAGAAATGATAACATCAGAGGCATGGTGTGACTAAGTACCCTTACAAAGGCACCATTTTTCTTCAGATCCTCTTGGTAAGAAAGTTGGATACCTGGACTCAGGGAGTGTCCTCCGTGAATGCTGGAAAGAAATACAGGTAGATTCCATTTATCCCATCTGCCCTTTGTTTCATGTTTATCTTTCTTACTTGTCAGCTCTGTGACTGTATGTGCAAAGCCAGATGAAGAAGTAGAAGAGCTGGGGCCATGACACTGTACTAGCTCTCACAGTTGAGTAAAGCCAGCTCTCTCTAACCAATGCCTAATTTGAACCTTCTGTAATGCTGCTGTTTCTCAGCATGCACTCATGATCGGTGCTGTTAATGGCTTTTCTCCAATACGGTAACTGGTGAGAGTAGTTCAAAGCCTTCCCTGGTCAGTCCAGTCTCCTTTAGACTGAGCTATATTCCATGTTTCTTCTCTTCTACAGCTTTTGTGTGTCCAAGGGGTGATGCTCTGTGTTTAGGCAGACTTTGTATTTTCAACTAGCCTGGCTTCTCCATTTTCTCCCATATTTCTCATTTTGAGAAATATTTACCATTCTACCTTCCCACTTCCATTCTCAGAGAGTTTCAAGATAACTGCAAGATTAGCAGAAATTCACAGGTTTGCGAGCTCAATTGCCATGGAACATGGATGCTCCTGTTATCTGAAGCTACAGTATATCCTGATTTCTAGTTTCTAAGGGCTGTTAAGTCCTTATGTAACTTCTGAAGGTCAAGAATAAATTATTGAGGGTATTGTTATTTGTATGTTGCTTTCAGACATATGGACAGTCTGGATTTTTTTTGCATTGACTTATGCTTCCAAATCTAAATAGATAGAAGAGGAAAGGAGTCAAGCTGCAAGGGAAAAGCTAGAAAATGTTTGTCCTCACATATGCTAGCCTGGGAGGTGAACAATGAATTCCAAATTGTAACAAGCAGCTGTGGTGCCATCTGATAAAGGTTCTTGTATTTACCCAAACATAAGTGGATGGTGGAAGGTAATAAGACATGTTAAGCACAAATGGCAGAAGGGAGAACTGTTATGGTACAGGGAGGAAATTTTAATCATTATTTATGCTATAGTAAAATATCCATTATGGTTTAAACAAAGGCCATGTGGTGTCTTATCATATTTTTTCAATGTTATTGCATTATTTTTCATCCCAAGAAGCACTCCAAGAAATATCTTCCAGGATCCCCTCTGACATTGTTTTGTCACTGCTCCTATGGACTTTTCTCATTGAGTTCCATCATTTCTCATGCTACCATAAATTATTTTTTCAGTTAGTATTGATATTGGCAGTTATCAAGATCCAGTGGGCACTTAATATGATTCCAGTTCTTGTCTTCCAGAAGAAGAAATTGGACTATGAATTATGTACTTTTCTGTTGCTGTGATAAAACCCCGTGACTGGGATGGTTTGAATGAGAACAACCCTATAGGCTCATATGTTTTAATACTTAGTCCCCAGCTGGTAGACCTATTTGGGAAGGATTAGATATGAGGTTTCAAAAGCCCACAGCATTCCCGGTTAGCTTTCTCTGCCTTGTGGTTGTGTCTTAAGATGTAAGCTCTCAGCTATTGCTCTAGCACTAGGTCTGCATGTCTGCTGCATGTCTCCCTCCACTCTACACTCTGGAACCTTGAGCCCCAAATTAAATGCTTTGTTTAATAAGTTTCTTCATGGTGTTTTGTCACAGCAATAAAAACAACACAATGACCAAGGCAACTTACAGAAGAACACACTTTATTTTGGCTTAAACTTCCAGAGGATGAGAGTCCATAATGGCTGGTTATGAGCTGGCACCAGGCACAGGCATGGGGACAGGAGCAGTAAGCTGAGATCTCACACTCTTAATGGAATGGCAAGCAGAAAATAGAGAAAGTAAAATGGAGGTAGGACAGACCATTTAATTTTCAAACACCGTTCCTGGTGACAGACTCCTTCTTCCAAGGCCAAATTACTTCACCTTCCACAGAGAGCTCAACCAACTGGGGACTAAATGCCCAATTCTACAGAGGACTTTGCTTATGCAAACCATTACTGACAAGAACATGCAGATAGTAGCAGAAACAGAAACTGTTTATTGATTAAGAGAAGAAGAACTTTCAAGGGAAGAAGTGGACCACAGCTGAGGGGAAGGTTAGCAACTTCATATCCCATTCCCAAAGGACTAATAGTTTTTAAGGATCATGTGCATAGTCATCATACCCTTGGGCATGTTTTCTCTATTACATGACAGCTATGGCTGATGGTTCTCATTCTTCCTTTCAACCAAATCTTTTTGCTTTATATGTTGCTTTTGTAGTCTTTCATACCTCACTGTCGATCTTAATGATGACTGTATTATGTGAATTACAGTGGAAACAACAAGCAATGTTGGATGTATATCATGACTCACAGTGCTACTTTCTGGTACTGAGCTGAAAGAGCCTGTGTCTAAACACAATGAAGGCTGGAACCACAACATTTAACCAAACTTTCTTCACTGCATTTGGTAACCCTTACACTTCTATCTGAATCTCAACTAATTTCCAGTTTCCACACATGATATGTTCAATTTCCAAAGACCAGCATCTCTCTCTTTTAAGTTTTTGTAATGTTTAACAAATAGTACTAGTCTCTACCCTATGACTACTCATGTAGTCTTGAATAGTTGACTCTCTCACTTTGCCCTTACCTGTTGTACATAAAATAAGTGTTTCTAGATATTTCATTCACCTTTCTCCATCTTCCTGACCTCAACCTTCTATTTGCTAATATACCATTCTGTCTGAAGTCTCAGATTTTCTTATTGCATTTGAACACAATAATTGGGAGAGGAATTACAAAGAATATACAAGTCTTGTTGTGCTTAAAACTATTTATACCTTCCTTTGTATTACTCGAAAATAAATACCTAGACAGGGTGTGGGAGATGACCACTGGATGGTCATGAGCTCTCTCCCAGCAGATTTCCTTGTGAGCTGTTTCTGGCACAAATTCTTTCAAGTCTTGGAATATGTCTTTTTCTCTGGCCTACAATCTATAGTTATTTTTATTGATTGTGACAAGACTTTCTCAGTCTTCCTTTCTTCTTGCTCACTTCCAACTCCAAGCCTTCAGGAACACATTCCCATAATTGGTTCTACATACTATGTTTTGATTCAAATCAAAGAGTAACCATAAAATGATTGTGCGGTGGTGATGACTGATCGCTGAATATTTTTAAAGGAATAAACAATCTCCTTGTTTTATTTAAGCTCTTCAGAACTGTGTGTCGCCCTCAGTTTTTACATTAGAAATGAAGCAAACGTGAACTGTAAATATACCTCTTATTAGTCTACTTTAGCACTAGACTAGTCCTTGGAACCTTCCTGGCTTCGATCCAGGGTTTGTTGCTGTTTGTTATCGTTTTACCATTACATGATGATAGTTTACTGAATAGCTTCACTTGAGACACAGTCCCCTGGGAAGGGCAGAGCAAACAACCAAATGGTGGGCTTTACAATCTTAGTGTAGAAAATATATTTGTATTCATGGCAATGGACACTGAAGTCTATTGAGAACAGAGATATAAAATTGGAAGAGAGAAGAGGAGGGGACAAAAGCAGCACCCTAGAGCTTCAGGCATGGTGGAGAATGACAAACACATCTCTGCTGAGGTAAATGCTGGCAGGGTTTCTATTTTCAATGTTCTCCAACAGCATCTATGTCGGTAAATACCAAACAATGATGGGTTACTTCCCTGGCAAAAACATAGTTATTCATTTAATCGGCTTATTGGTTTGTTCCCTTTTTCAGAGATCTTTGTTTCACAAATGAGACCCTGCATTCCCCAACTTCTATATCCCTATTATGCTTGCCAATAGGTGAATCTAAACAATTCTCTAGAAAAAGCTATCCATAATTCTTCAGGATGTTAACTTGTGACACACTGAAAGACTAAGTTTAGTCAAATCAAGTTCAACTCTTCTCTTCATAAAGGCGAGGGGAAAGCACGTTCTGTGAGAATTGGATAACTACATATGTTCTTATGCTGATGGGGAAGAATGATATGAAAGCCATCCTTTTATTTTCTCTTTTAAATGGAGACAAAATGTCATTACTCAATTGGGGGGAAACACCTACCCGGATGAACTGGTAATTTCTTAGATTGCTGCATGAACTATTGCAACCCACATGACTAGCCTAACTCCAAATTCCTACAGGTAACAAAAAAAGAAGAAAATAAACAATTAGTGAAGACCTCTTTGTGGTATAGCTACTTTCTTTAAGTACAACGTGACACTCAGTTGGCATCTCGGGCTGGGATTGCTATGGGAAACCCACCCAAGACCATTGCTCATGGCAATAGAATAAGTGAAACTATGTATGATAATGGAATTGTTAACAGTCCTTCACAGAAGATTAAGAGATAAGCAGATACTTGTCTGAGGTTCTGTTTATAACTACAGTCATATTTTGATAATGTTAGGATAAATGTAGAGATATATTAACAATCCTCCAAAAGCAAGCCAGTAGACACTTTCCTGCATGGCCTGGGATTCCTTCAAAGACAGACTGTAACAAATAGTGAAAGCTGATATACACCTTCCTTCCAACAGTGGTTTTGGTCAGTGTTTTATTGAAGCAACAGAGAACCAAAGGAGACCTCATGCTTTATGGAAAATATGCTAATAAAAACAAGATTTTATCTTCTTAAATTAATATATAGATGCCAAGATGCTATCCAATCCAGATAAATAACCCTGACAGGGCTTTTCTTTTAGTGAAAGAAAAGTATCAAATAGATAATTGTTACTTGAAAATGTAATAAGTAGATATATATTTACTCAGAATTCTTTGATTTCCAGCAGATTAAATTTTTTTAATAATAAAATGTTAGAAAAATATTTTAAAAGGATCATTAAAAACCTAAAGGAGAAAATAGAGATATTGCATATTAAAATTAGAACAGCAATAAAAAGCAAAGTTGATCCAAATGAAAGAAATCCTCACAGAGAACTAAAAATCAGGCCAGACTGGGAATTCATAATGGAAAGTTACAAAACAAATACCTCTAAGCACATAATAATTGAATTTATACATCAAAGGTACAATCTCATCTTCAAAAATATTTGCACCCCCAAGACACACTTTATTAAATTCTTTACATATTCCAGAATAAAATCCATCAACATGTCATCTACAAAATTATCTTTCTTTATAACGCCTACAAAGCTACAAAACAATACACCTATATTTATAGTCAAAATTACTATAGATCAAAATATGCAAATGTCTCCAATATAAAAATATTGAATTTAATGCCTGTCATAGTTTTTGACAACTTGACACAGACATACCTTGGAAAAGAAGATCTCACCTGAGCAATTTCCTCCATCAGATTGGCCTGTGGGCAAGTCTTTGGCATTGTTTTGATTGGATGACTGACTGACTGATGATTGATTGATTGATTGATTGATTGATTAATGTGAAAGGGTCTAGGCCACTATGGGCAGAACTATCTCTGGGCAGATGGAGTCATGTATGTATAAGAAAGGTAGATGGGCAATTCAGGGAAAGCAACCCAGTGAAATTTCCTGTGTGGTCTTTGATTCCTTCAAAGACAGACTAAAATATGGTCATATAAGCTGATGTACACACCTTCCTTCCAATGTTGGTTTTGGTCAGTGTTTCATCATAGCAGCAGAGAAGCAAAGCAGAAACAATGTTTATGGAAAACATGCTGATGAAGACCAACAATAAAATGAATCAATAGAGAATAAGTCAGCTTGCGTGTGAAGAAAATGTGGATGCATACTACAATGTCAAAGGTAGCATGCCTGGAAAAGAGAATGAGAGTTGATGAGTCATATCAAGGAGATAGAAAATATTTGAACAGCTAATTCTGTCGATTGATACTATCAAAATACAACATGAAATTCAAAACAAAGAGTAGTTCTTGTAGTTCTAAGTAAAACAGTAACGTAAGTAAGAGCTGCAAGTATAGGGAGTCTTAAAGCTTTGCCAGCTTCAGAAAGAGAAATGTTTTCTGAAGCTAATGCTTGCCTTCTTGCAGTCACTTGACCACATTCCCCTATGTTGGCTTCAGTCCCAAGGTTCTCATTACAGGCCAGTCATGATGGTGTGCTCTAAGAAAAACAATAGCAGCAACTACTGACTATTATGAAGAAATGGATACTTTTTTACTTCTTTATGATTCTACTAATTTCCTACTATTGTTAGCTTCAAATAAATGAATTCATAAGAATTAATTTCTGCTGAGAGCTTAAAATTGAGGTCTTGATTCAAGTACCACTTTTCAATGTTTATTAATTTAAAAGTGTGTGTGTCTGTGTGAGAGTGTATATACACAACAGATTTGTATGCAGATACCTGAAGAGGCAGGAAGAGGAGATGGGATCCCTTGGAATTGGAGATAGAGGCATTTGTGAGCCCCGAGGGGGGTTCTGGGAACTGAACTTATGGCCTCAAGATAGAGCAGCAAGCATTTTTGTCTGCTGAGCCATCTCTCAAACCCATTACAAATTTTTATTAGAGAGAAAATACATCCCCAAATAGGAAATGGGTAAAACATCAAATTTTATTTTATTATGGATAAATACTCTTTTTCCTCTTGTAGAATAGTAAATGATTAGCTAACCACAGAGATACTTGGACATCCATGCAGATAGCTTCATGGTTCATAATAGTCAGGAAATGGAAACAGCTTAGTGTCTAGGACAGATATATGGATTAAAAAAATGTTGTACATATACTCAGTGGGATTCTGTGCAACCAAAAAAATGAACTAATCTGATTAGTTTCCAATAGGCTAATATGACCAGCTTTTAAAAGCATTAAGAAACAATATACCTACTTATTATTATTTATTTCCCTATTATTTCCCTATACACTTTAGAGTTAAAGACTCCTAATTTCCTTCACCCATAATTAGTTTCCATGAATAAAAAATATTTTATAAATTTTAACTGAATTTAAGAGTAAGAAAACCACAACATACTAGTGTTTAATTTTCTCTATATATCTTCTAAGTAGTACTCCCTTTGGTAGGCATATCACACACTGTTTATTTCCTCTGTTAGTATACATTTGCATAATTTAAACTTTGGCTACTAATAAAGTTTTTGAGAATAATCATGTTCAAATCTTTATGGAAACATTCAATTTCTTGGAATTAATATTTTGGAATCAAGTTTTGGGGTCACATGATAATACATCTTCATTGCATATGAGTGGGTGATTTATGTGTGTGTCAGTGTGAGTGTGTGTGTGTCTGTGAATGTGTGTGTGTGTGTATGTGTTTGGAAAAGGACATAAATTGTAAAGTTGGTAGAAAAGGTATTCTGTGATCTCAGATCAATTTGATCAATAGTGTTTTATGGTCATCATAAACATTTTCCCATAAGATCAATATTAATTTTATCTTTAGAAATTTTAAAATGTACTGTTATACTGTTTATTTGTGTGTGTGCTTATATACAGGCATAAATATGTACATATATGGTGTGTCTCACGTTTTTTCAGAATACTTGTTTTGAGACTAATTTATATTGTGTGTAGCAACGTTTCACCTCTCACACTGGAGACTAATATTCCATTAAACTGCTCTTTATTTGCTCACTGGTGGACATTTAGAATATTTTCAGGATTCAGCTGTTATTGTTGCCCTAAACATACTTGTGTAGTAACTATGGACTCTATACAGAATCATGAGCATTCATTTCTCTTGATCCATTAACAAGGATTCCAATGGGAGACAATTTGACATGACTTTATTAACTTTATTTTTAATGACCATCAAACTCTTTCCAAAATAAACATAGCATTTTCCTTTTGCACCAGCAGTACATTATCCATGCCACATGTCGGATTGTCTTTTATCTTAGTGATCTAGTATAGAGAGTTTTTGAATGACAGCTTTAAATTTTAACTCTATAATGACTAATGACATTAAGTTATTGTGAGGTTGCTTATTTCACATAACTTTGCTTACTTTTATTTATTAGTATGTAGTTCAAATGGTATATTTTTCCTAATTTTTTGGAAGTTATTTATATATTTGGGATGTGGCTTTGTCATATGTGGGATTTAGAATATTATCTTCCTGTTTTAAAGTGTGATCTTTGGCTCTAAAAGCCATCTTTTGACCAGAAGAACTTTTACATTTTGTTGAATTGTGTTAATCAAAGTGGATTTTCATGAGGGATGCTATGGCCATTTGTCCAAAACAATTTTGTAAAATCCAAATTCATAGACACTATTCTTGTTTTCTTCCCCAAGTTTTATGGTTTGGGGTTTTGTTCAACACTATATAGCCCAGAATAATCTTTTATATATCATACACAAGAAAAGTATAATTTTTACATATATTTATTGTTTAGTACTATTTAGAATTATTTCCTACAATTTTAATGAGGAGGGCAGCTTTTCTAAAACACAAAGGGTCCATATCATGAGGTGTCTGTCTGTCTCTTAAATAATTTTCTGTGATGTTTCTTTTATGTTCCTGTCCACTATTACACCATCAATGGCACCTCGCTCATGATTACATCTTAAAGGTTTCTTAGTCCTTTAGTAGGTTTTTATCTAACTATTTTGTTATTATGTTAAAATTTCCTTCCCAATCTTTTGTGCATTTGGTGTTTTGATTATTATGTGAATGAGACGGGAAGAATTTCTTTTATGATCCAATCTATTTGGAGTTCTGTAGGTTTCTTGTATGTTTGTGGGCATCTCTTTAAGTTAGGGAAGTTTTCTTCTATAATTTTGTTGAAGATATTTACTGGCCCTTTAAGTTGGAAGTCTTCACTCTCTTCTATACCTATTATCCTTAGGTTTGGTCTTCTCATTGTGTCCTGGATTTCCTGGATGTTTTGGGTTAGGAGTCTTTTACATTTGCATTTTCTTTGACTGTTGTGTCAATGTTTTCTATGGTGTCTTCTGCCCCTGAGATTCTCTCTTCTTTAGTGATGCTTGCATCTATGACTCCTGATCTCTTCCCTAGGTTTTCTATCTCCAAAGTTGTCTCCCTTTGTGATTTCTTCATTGTTTCTATTTCCAGTTTTAGATCTTGGATGGTTTTGTTCAATTCTTTTACCTGTTGGTTGTGCTTTCTGTAATTCTTTAAGGGAATTTTGTGTTTCCTCTTTAAGGGCTTCTAGTTGTTTACCTGTGTTCTCCTGTATTTCTTTAAGGAAATTATTTATGTCCTTCTTAAAATCCTCTATCATCATCATGAGATGTGATTTTAAATCCAAATCTTGCTTTTCTGGTGTCTCCAGGACTTGCTAAGGTGGGAGAACTGGGTTCTGATGATTCCAAGTAGCCTTGGTTTCTGTTGCCTATGTTCTTGCACTTGCCTCCTGCCATCTGGTTATCTCTAGTGCTACCTGCCTTGCTGTCTCTGACTGGAGCCTGTCCCTTCTATGATCCTGTTTGTGTCAGAACTCCTCAGAGTCCAGCTGTCTCTGTGATCCTGTGATTCTGGGATCCTGAAATCCTGGTGTGACCAAGCTCCTGAGATCCTGTGGTGTCAGAGCTCCTGGGAGTCAAGCTGTCTCTGGGTGTTGCAGTTGTAGGTAGGGATCCAGAGCTCTGGTTTGCTCTGGGCACAGGTACAAGCTAGAAGGAATTGTGCCACTGGCTGGGCAGGGGTTTGTGTTTCTCTGGTTCCTGGGGGGGGGTCCCAGTTATGCTGGGTGCTGGTAAAAATATTGTGGCTTCAACTCTGATCTTGAGTGTTTCGGAGCTCCAGTGCTCCTGGGTGTGTCCAATCTCCTGAGAGTAAAGCTTCCTTTGTGATCCTGTGATCCTGGGTGTTTCAGAGCATGTGGGAGTCGGGCTCCTTCTGGGTGTTATGGTACTGGGTACAGAGCCAGGTTCAGACTAGAAGCAGTTTATCAATTTCTAAGATGAAATTACTAGTATTTTGCATGAGATTCGATTTAGGAAGAACTATTTCAAGATACTTAGTGCTATAAAACACAACTTAATCTTTACTGTACATGGGCTCTTTTTTCTTAACCTTGTCAAATTTCTCCCTAACTCTGTCATATTTTAATTTATGCAAACAGACCAAAAAAAATCCCCAAATCCTTATGTTTGCATACTAAGTACAAAATATTCATTCAATATTTTATGCTGAAGTATGATATGATTTCTTAGGTTTAATTTATTAAGTATTAATAACACTGAAGAATATTACTATAGCATTTCATATTGTCCTGAGGCAGAACTCTTTACATGTAAATTTAAATTATTTGAAATTAAATTAAATAATTAAAAATTCCATTCCTTACAGTCACAATGCAGCTGCAGGACTTGTAGCACATTTTTAAATTTTTCTTGATGATTGGCTTCTTTGTTCTTTGTATATTCTAGACACTGATTCTCTATCATATGTAAGGCTGGCAGAATCTCTTCCATTTTGCGAACTTCCTCATCATTTTTAGACACTTCCCTTTGTTGAACAGAAACTTCTTATATTCATGAGATTCCATTTGTCAAATGTTGGTTTTATTTCCTGCACTAATAAGAGTCCCATCAGAAAGTTCTCACCTGTGCCTGTAAGTTGATTTGTAGTCCCTATCTTTTCATCTAGCCATTCCAAGGTATTAGGCCTCATCATATTGAGGTATTTGGTCCATCTGGAGTTGAATTTTGTTCAAAGTAAGAGATAAGGATTGAGTTCTATTTTTGCATGTAGATATCCCGCACTGTTTGCCTAATAAACTGCCCTTTCTCTAGTATTTGTCAAAAAAATTTTTAGCTGTAGTTTCATGAATATCTATATATACTTCTTTGGTCTCTGTGTCTGTTTCCATGCTAGTACCATGCTGTTTTTAATGATTTGGCTTTGTAGGATAACTTGAAACCAGCTGTGCTGAGTCTCCTGCAGTATTCTTTCTGCACTGGCTATCCTTGTTCTCTTCAGCTTCCATATAAATTTAATCATTGCTTCTTTTTTTTTTTCCTATGCCTGTGAAGGCTGTCCCTAGGATCTTGACTGAGGTTGCTCTGAATCCGTGGATTGCCTTTGGCAGGGTGGCCATTTTCACAATATTGATTTTCTGATCTGTGAGCATCAGAGTTCTTTTCATCTAGTGCCTTCAATTTCTTTCTTGTCTTAATGCCTCTATTTTAGAGGTCTTTAATTTAGATTTATTCCATGGTATTTGGACAAGGATAGCAACTGTGAATGGGATTGTTTCTCTGATTTCTTTTCTGTATGCTTGTCACTGTACAGGAAGAACTGTACTGACCTTTTTTGTGTTGGTTTTATATCCCACCATGCTACTCAAAGTGTTTCCTAGCTCTAAGAGCTTTGGGTGGGGTCTACAGGATCTCTTATGTACAGAACAATATAATCTGTTAGTAGTGATACTTGCCTTCTTGTTTCCCTGCTTATCTGCCTTTCGTTTCTATCTCATCAATGATGGAATGATGTCAGCTTGAATATGATGAGTGACCTTGGATTAATTTTGTTAGTATTTATTGAAAATGTTTGCATCAACTAAAACAAGCCTGAGATTCCACCTCACACCAGTCAGAATGGATAAGATCAAAAAATCAGGTGATAGCAGATGCTGAAGAGGTTGTGGAGAAAGAGGAACTCTCCTTCATTGCTGGTGGAATTGCAAGCTGGTACAACCACTCTGGAAATCAGTTTGGCGGTTCCTCAGGAAATTGGACACAGTACTACCAGAGGACCCAGCTATACCACTCCTGGGCATATACCCAGAAGATGCTCCAACATGTAATAAGGACATATGCTCCACTATGTTCATAGCAGTCTTATTTATATTAGCCATAAACTGGAACAACCCGAATGTCCCTCAACAGAGGAATGGATACAGAAAATGTGGTACATCTACAAAATGGAGTACTACTCAGTTATTAAAAACAATAAATTTATGAAATTCTTGGGAAATGGATGGATCTGGAGAATATCATCCTGAGTGAGGTAACCCAATCACAAAAGAACACACATGCATGCACTCTCTGATGAGTGGATATTAGCAGAGAAGCTCAGAATACCCAAAATATAACCCACAAACCACAAGAAACTCAAGAAGAAGGAAGACCAAAGTGTGGAAGCTTCGTTCCTTCTTAGAAGGGGAACAAAATACCCATGGAAGGAGTTGCAGAGACAAACTATAGAGCAGAGCCTGAAAGAAGGACAATCCAGAGACTGTTCCACCTGGGAATCCTTTCCATATTTAACCATCAAACCCAGACACTATTGAAGATGTCAGCAAGTGCTGGTTGACAGAAACCTGATATAGCTGTCTCCTGAGAGGCTCTGACAGTGCCCAACTAATACAGAAGTAGAGACTCAGAGCCATCCTTTGGACTGAGCATAAGGTCCCCAATGAAGGAGTTAGAGAAAGGACCCAAGAAGCTGAAGGGTTTGCAGCCTCTTAGGACGAACAACAATATGAACTAACTAGTACCCTCAGAGCTCCCAGGGACTAAACCACCAACCAAAAGCCACACATGGTGGGACTCATGGCTCCAGCAGCATGTGTATAGCTGAGGATGGCCTAGTCAGTCATCAATGGGAAGAGAGGTCCTTGGTCCTGTGAAAGTTTATGCCCCAGTGAAGGGAAGGTTTATTCCCATCTAGGGGAATGCCAGGGCCAGTAAGTGGGAGAGGGCAGACAGGGGGAAGGAGGAGGAAACAGGGTTTGTTTTGTTGTTGTTTTTGTTGCTGTTGTTTTGTTTTATATATTTTTGGAGGGGTAATCAAGAGAGGAAATATCATTTGAAATGTAAATAATGAAAATATCTAATAAAAAAAAAGGAGGAAAAAAATGTATGGCCTTGTTGAAGGAAGTATGTCACTGGGGGTGGGCCTTAAGGCTTCAGAAACCCAAGCCAGGCCCAGTGGCTTACTTGTCTTCCTGCCTGTGGATTTGGATATAGAACTCTCGAATTCTCCAGTTCCATATCTGCTTGCATTCCACCATGTTCTCTACCATGATGATAATGGACTGAACTTCTGAAAATGTAAGCAAACTCCAATTAAACTCTTTCTTTTATAAGAAAAAAAAGAAAGAAAGAAAATGTTTACATCTAAGTTCACTGGGGAGTTCAGTCTGTGGTTGTCTTTTATTGTTCAGTCTTTATCTGTCTCTAGCATCACTATAATACTTTCTTCATAAACAGAATGCAGGACTATTTTACTTGTTTTTATTTTATGGGGAAAGTGAATAATATTTGTGTTAGCTGTGCTAAATTTCTGCAATGAGTCCTTCTAGTCCTGGGCTTAATTTAGTTGACATTTTTATAATTATTTCAATCTCTTTACTAGTTATGGATATCTTTAAAGTATTTACTTCATATTAGCTTAATTTTGGTATTTCTTTGGTATCTAAAATTTGTGTATTTCCTTTACACTTTCCAATTAAATAGAATTTTAAATTTTTAAGTTGTGGCCTTGTGTTTTCTGAACTGCATTGCTCTCTGTCATAATACCTCCCTTTTGATTTCTAGTTTTACTAATTTAGGTCTTTGGTCTATTACTTTTGCATAGTTTAGCCATTTTTTTTTTCAAATTTGTTGAATATTTTCAAATAGCCAACTCTTCACTTAATTGACACTCTTATATTTTGTTTATATTTCATTAATTTTTACCCTGATTTTAATTATTTTCCCAGTATAAGCATTGAGGTTTGGTGTGTTCTTATTGTTCCAAAGCCAGAGCGTGCATAATTACAGTTTTCACTTGACATCTCTCCAGTTGTTTTATATAGAAGCTTAGGAGTGTACACTTTTCTCTTAAACTGCCTCCATTTAATTCCATAGATTTAATTGTGTTGTGCTTTTATTTCCACTCAATTCTGGGAATGTTTTCATTTCCTTCTTAGTTTCTTATTTTACAATTTTTACCTTAAAATGCATATTTTACTAGATTCATGTAACAGTCCTAATGTTAGTACATTTTTTTAAAGTACTAAGGAGAAAGCTATAATATGTACTCAGAAGACTGGGTAAAGACCCATGTAGGCCTGCGCCTGCTACTTCAACCTCTGCGATTGTATGAGACTGGGTAAAGACCCATGTAGTCCTGTGCCTGCTGCTTCAACCTCTGCGATTGTATGAGACTGGGTAAAGACCCATGTAGTCCTGTGCCTGCTGCTTCAACCTCTGTGATTGTATGAGACTGGGTAAAGACCCATGTAGGCCTGCGCCTGCTGCTTCAATCTCTGTGGTTGTATGAGACTGGGTAAAGACCCATGTAGGCCTGCGCCTGCTGCTTCAACCTCTGCGATTGTATGAGACTGGGTAAAGATCCATGTAGGCCTGTGCCTGCTGCTTCAACCTCTGCGATTGTATGAGCTTTTGTTCAATTGATTTGGAGAGTCTTGTTCTGCCGGTGTCCTCCATTTCCTGTGGCTCTCACATTCCTTCCTCCTCCTCTTCCACAGGGTTCCCTGAGCTCAGAGGGGAATGATTTGATCATGACAACTTACTTAGGGCTATGAGAAGCAAAGTCTTTCATTCTGAGTAATGTCTGACTGTGGGTCTTGGTACTTGTCCCCATCTGCTGCAGGAGGGAGCTTCTCTGATGAGAAGCTGAACAGGCATCAATGATGATGGCTGAACAAGGCATCAATTAATAAATACAGCAAAATATCAATAGAGGTCATTTTATTGTAACTTTTCACTTCTTTAGACCAGTAATATTTGATTTTACTGTAGGTCCCTGGGATATCAAGTCTCTGGCCCAAACAGTGTCAGATATGGATTCCATTTCACAGAGGAGGCCTTAAAATCAAATCAGATATTAGTTGGTTACTGCCACAAGCTCTGTGCCACCATTATCCTAGCATTTATTGATACAAAACTTAACACATCAATCCATAACATTTAATTGGAGATCTGGACATAAATCCACACAGACACACACATGAATGCCTGATTTTTGATAAAGTAAGAGATACATACTGGAAAGAGAGCATCTTCAACAAATGGTGCTGACTAAAATGAATGGCTGCATGTAAAATACTGCAAATATATCCAAACCTGTCACCCTGCACCAAACTCAACTCCAAATGTATAAATGATCTCAATATGAAACTGAATATGCTAAACTCGATAGAAAAGAAAGTAGGAAATAGCTGTGAACTCATTGGGAGAGGAAAAGACTTTCTGAACAGCGTAGTGCAGCAGGCACTAAGATCAGCAATCTTAATAAATGCAACCTCATGAAAATCATCTGTAAGGCAAAGGACATTGTCACACTGTCATTCATACACAACTGACAGAATGGTTTTTTTTTTTTCAGAAACTCCCCTTCCAGTAGAGGACTAATATCCAAGAAACTATATCATGAAATTCATAGGCAAATCAACCTAAATGAGGTAACTCAGACCCAGAAAGAGAAACATGGTCAGTGTCTTGTTCAGCCATCATCAGAGAAGCTTCCTCCTGCAGTAGATGGGAACAAACACAGAGACCCATATGTCTTAGTCAGGGTTTGTATTCCTGCCCAAAACATCATGACTAAGAAGCAAATTAGAGAGGAAGGGTTTATTCAGCTTATACTTCCACATTGCTGTTCATCACCAAAGGAAGTCAGGACAGGAACTCACACAGGGCAGAAACTTGGAGGCAGGAGCTGATACAGAGGCCATGGAGGGATGCTGCTTACTGGCTTGCTTCGTCTGGCTTGCTCAGCCTGCTTTCTTATAAACCAGAACTACCAGCCCAGGGATGGCACCACCCCTAATGGGCTGGGTCCTTCCACCTTGATCACTAATTGAGAAAATGTCTTACAGCTGGGTCTCATGGAGGCATTTCCTCAAGGGAGTCTCCTTTCTCTGTGATAACTCCAAGTTGTGTAAAGTTTGACACACAAAACCAGCCAGTATACCATAGATAGCTACATAATGTGCAGAGAATGAGAAATGGTCTTATTCCTATGGTATGTCACCATCAAATCCCTCTCCTTGGGACTCAGAAGAGGAGAAGAGGAACCCTATGGTGAAGAAGAACCAGAAAGAGTATAAGAGCCAGAGGGTATGGAGGACATCAAGGAAATAAATCTCTGTAAGTCAACAAGACCATGCACATATGAATTTTGAGACTGAGAGAACATTAAGAAGGCCTGCATTAGATGAGGTTCTAGACCTGAGAGAAGTGGACACATGCCTCCATCCTGAAACCAGAAGCTATCTCCAATTGACTCCCACTCTCAAATGAAAATTTAGGTTTTTTCAAGAGAGTTTCATTGGGGTAACAAACTACTTTTAAGAATAGGCTGCATGTCAGCATTAGATGGCCAACAGAAAACAAACTTATGGGTGTAAAGGTTTAGATTTTTCTAAACCTACTTTTAAAAAGAGTTCTTAAATGTTTCAACCTCCCTTCTAGTCCATTGTTCAAAGGCAGTGGAGAAAAGTTTGTAAATAGGACAAGGGGATATGGATTGGCTTAGAAGTA
This sequence comes from Mastomys coucha, assembly GCF_008632895.1. NCBI lineage: Eukaryota > Metazoa > Chordata > Mammalia > Rodentia > Muridae > Mastomys > Mastomys coucha. The sequence continues at coordinate 75,391,374 of NW_022196895.1, forward strand.
GTTCTTGGATGTAATTCCAATATCCATTTGACAGTATACCAGCAGTCCAATTCAGTAGTGTTAGGGATAGAAAACATGAATCAGCAGTGGTAGCACAATCCAGCAAAAAGAGCCAGGCCTCCGAGGAATCAGCATGAGTCAGCAAGAGTGACCAGACCCAGCGGGACATCAGAAGTTCTCAGTCATGCCTATCTCAACCAAGGGAAGATCAGCAGAGATATAAGACCAACAGAGCATTGCAAGGTTAGCTCTGCAAGTGCATCCCTGTCCACTTAGTCCTGTTTGTACTCTCTCCAAATATCACAGGTCCTCTTATGGAACTTGCCTCAGCAAGACACCACATGAGTCTGTATCACATGACACAACCAGAAACTTCCACTTCATTAGGGCATTTTCAGAGGTTCCTTACCTCCTAATGTCATGCCAGGACTTCATTTTTTTTTTATTTCTTTCTTGTATTTTTCATTTTTACTTTTTCTTTTGTAACCCTAGAGGTCATTTGCAAATATATGGCTTCCAGTTTAGGGTTTTTTACGGAATTTCTGAATGACTGAATGAGTGGGTCTCTGGGTCTTTGTTTCTTGTGCCTCTTCGTGCGCTCTTTTTCTTCCATTTGTTTTTCTGATGTGCTAGATTTTGGTTTATCATATTTGCTTTATTTTATTTTTTTATCATTCCTTTGAATGATGTTTCTTTTCTTGCTGAGAGACAAAATGTGTATAGATGTGAATAGGGAAGAAGTGGAAGAGAACTGGGAGGGGAAGAGGAATCAGGACATAGTTTGTGGGAAAGGAATCTATTTCCAATAAAAGAAAAAAAACAAAAGGAAACGAATAATAAAAGGATCATTGTGACATAGCAGTGACTTCACTGACTGTGCTACTAAAGCCCTGCACTTTATTCTCCATTCAATTTTTGGTGCATCATTATTGCCTGTACTTTGTTATCTTCTACCTACAGTCTCAATAAATGCTCTGCCAATGTATGTATCCCATATCCAAAAAAAAAAAAAAAAAAAAAAAAAAAAAAAGGATACATCGTGAAAGAATTTCCAAAGTTAAACAAAAGACTTTTTTCATCAAAATTCAGCTGTTGTCTGGATGGCCTGGCTTTCATATGACTTATTACTCTCTTTCACAGCTTTCAAAACACTTTCTCTGTTCTGTGTTTTTAGTGTTTTAACTGTAACATGTATGTCATGGGAGTTCCCTCCCCATGCATTTGGTATTTTGTGGGCCTCTTCTGGATCTCTCTTTTTCTAGATTTCAGAAATTTTCTTCGATGAATATTTCATTAAGCATTACCTTTTCTTTGGAGTTCTTTCCCTCCTTCTGTGCCCATAGTTCATAGATTTAGGATGCCTGTGTGGGCCTGTGTACCAAAAGTTGTCCCAGGAGACCTCTGGCAGGGCCAGGTAGGATGGTTCAAGCAAAAGGAAAAGATCATGAACAGGGAGGGGGAATTGTGGACTGAGCCTCCAGAGAGCTGGCTAGCCAGGGAGGGGAGTGCAGGGTGAGGTGAGGAGAGTGCAGGGAGCTACTGGTGAGGAAAGTTTCCAGAGAGCCATTCTCTTCCCTGGTGTGTTACAGCTCTTATGACAGAGAAGTTCTCATATACCTCTATTCCTTCTAGATAGGATCTTATATACAGTTTTGGTGTGGGTTGGGGTCTGACAGTAGCTGCTTCCTATTGGCTTGGTCTGAGATATTAGGGATGCCTCATCGACATGTGGAAGGGCTTGGGACTTTGCCCCTGTGTGACTGATGGCTGCAAATCTCTCTACAGGAGCTGCGGCTATGGGCTACCTGACAGGACCCTAGTGCCAGAAGCAGCCAAAGTCCCTCCTGTCTCCTCAGGGTCCCTTGGGCTTCTAGCCTTAGCTCGACTTTACCAGGCTTCCATTCACAGCACATTGCCCTGCACCTATGTGTGTCCCAAAACTCCTCCATACTCTGCTTACATTTTTAATTATTTTCTTTGATTGGGCGATCTAGTTTTTTTTTACTTTGTCTTCAATCCCTGGTATTGTATCTTCTACACCATCGACTTTGCTGGTGAGCCTTTCTCCTGAGCTCTTTGCTACACTTTACCTGCTTCATCTCTGGGTTTCTCTCTCTTATTTTATTGGATTTTCATATCTTGAGTTGTCCTTATTATTTCAACCTTATTTTTATTCTTGGGCTTCACTCATTTTATTCCCATGCTCTTTGATTTAGGGGTTTGTATGCTTGTTTGATGCTCTAAACTCACTGAATATGTTTATGATAGTTCTTTTGAGTTCTGTGTCTTTCATTTGGTGTAGATATCCTAGAGGAATATTACAGACCTGGTGATGTTTGGAGTGGACACATTGTCTTTGTCTTTCATAATTTTTGTGATGTTGTAATTGATTTTGACACCTGAATTTATGATATTTGCTTTCTTCCAATACAACTTTTTAGCACCCCAGACAGAACCCCAAAGCTAACTGGTGTCTGCTGGCTTGAGGGAGTCTACACTGGCAGAATTGGTCAGGTTTTATGTTTTGAGGCCAGGCCATGCACACTTCAAGGAGTAAATGTGATGCTGGTCCATAGTTGGAGAGGCATTGGGAAATATGGTGGGGTCTCCGGTTAGGAATAGAGAATATATATGGAGAGATTGAATCTGGTCTGGAAGTGGCCCAGGCCAGGATACAGGATGGGTGGTTTCTATTCCTATTGCTTTAGTCAGATTTTCATAACTACCATGTTGATTATGGCAGGTGGGTCTGGAGGCACAGAGCACCAGCTCACTCATCAGGGCCTGAGCCCAAGGGACTGCATTGAGCTACTGTGGAGCATCAGAACAAAGGCATAGTCAGATGGAGTTCTAAGCAGCATAGTCAGATGGAGTTCTAAGCAGCATAATCAGATGGAGTTCTAAGCAGCATAGTCAGATGGAGTTCTAAGCAGCATAGTCAGATGGAGTTCTAAGCAGTGTCAGGGTCACTTACTAGAATCTGCATGGAGTAGCTGTGGCAGGTGAGTCCAAAGAAAGAGCAGGCCCAGGGCCATGGCAGCGTCAGGGCTCCTTGACTAGAGCCTCAGCTGGAGGTTCCATGTGAAATGGTTCTGAAATTGGAGTAGGCAGAGTTCACAGGTACGGGGCATGGTTCTTTAACCTGAATCAGAGCCTTAAGGCCTGGTGGAGCAGCTGTGGTGGGCAGGAGAGGCCCCTGACTGTTGTGATGTGAAAATAGGACATAAGAAAATAATGAAGCCATATCGTATCTGTCTCGACTTGATTTGAGTCTGTTTTCTATTAATTATTGAAAAAGGAATGTTAAATATACAAGTATGATTGTGAATTTTGGGGATCTTATTAGTTCTGTTAGTTTTGTTTCATAAATTTCAACTCAGTTATTTGGTATATATGTATGCATGTGTGCCTGTTTGTGATAGGAAACATATATATATATATATATATGTAGAGAGAGAGAGAGAGAGAGAGAGAGAAATATATATGTAATATATATATGAAAGATACATGATTTCAATTTATCTGAATTTGTTAACATTTAAAAATATTTTTTAAGTAAATAGAATTGCATCACATTCTTGTTTCCTTTTTGTACATACGTTTATATATACATATACATATATACATATATACATATACATATATATATGGAGAGAGAGAGGGGGGTATTTTATTCTTGCATGTACGTGTATACCATGTAAGACCCTCTAGGAATGGAGTTACAAACAGTTAAGAGTTGCTGTGGGTGCTGGGAACTGAACCCAGGTGGTTTGTAAGAGCAGCAAGTGCTCTTAACCGCTAAGCCAATTCTCCAGTCCTGTGATTGGAATATTTTATAATGAGAATTCCCATCTTTAGTTAGGAAATATTATATTCATAACTTACCCCAAAGTCTACTTTGGCTGATGTGAATATAACGATACCAAGCAAATGATCAATGGGTCATAATAAAAGATAAAACTCACAGTAAAGTGTTATGGACCAGTCATCTCCAAATACATCATGTATGGTATGGCATTTTTATAAAAGTAGAAATAGCTAAAGTAAGCATAAGCTATACATTTGTTGAAATAAATTATAAACTGCTAAATGGAATGATAATATGAAAGAGTATTGTCTATAAGGAAGAAAGAAAGAAACCCAGTGCTGAAGGAGGAGGATAGAATGTGTCTACAGTTGTCCAGATAATATGTAGTTTAAATAGTAAGATAACATTATCTAAATTGGTATTTATTACATTATACTAAATAGCCAAGTTAACAAACTACAAAGCACAGGTCTCTCTGGGCTAGTGTCCTGAGCAGACCTTGGGTGCAGGCTCTGCAGCCAGTCCCACAACACTCAGAGGAAGCTCCACTCCCTGGCATTCTGACACTCTCAGGATCAGAGGTAAGGAGGACAGAACATCTGTCTCAACACCGGGAGTAACTGGGATCAGCGGGACCAGGCACATTATGATGAGAAAAGATACATGATTTCAATTTATCTGAATTTGTTAACATTTAAAAATATTTTTTAAGTAAATAGAATTGCATCACATTCTTGTTTCCTTTTTGTACCCCTGCTTCTCCCAGAGACCCCCTCTTCAATACCTACAATACCTTTTTTGTCATATTCTTTAAAATTTATAAAATATTATAACAATAAAAATAAGTATTATAAAAGTTGTTTGATATAAAACAGCAATCAATTTAACAGTCTTATGTAGATGCTTGTCTACAGCAATACTGAAAGTACATACATTTTTCTCAATATAAATTTTAAATAACTCCAAACATATTAACTGTATATTTTAAAATAATACATCGCTACTAGTATTTTTTAATGAATATAAAATATAAAGTCTTTTTGTTTGTATGTTTGTTTTGTATTTAGTAGAGCTTAAAATCTTGGCTCTTACTGTGGTACAAGCTCAAAATAAGAACAATTTTTAGACATTGGGTTTCATTGTAATAAGGCTGTACTTCAATGACACTTACATCACAAAAAGATTTTACCTCCATCATAGCTAAGCTGAGAGTTGACAGTTCTACTGCGCCGAGGAATGAATTGTAGGCACGATTTTTGGATACAGACTTCCTGCTATGGTTAAAGCTATTTGACTTGAGTGAGTGTCTTTATTCTCAGCCCACAAAGAACAGGTTACATTCATTTAAGAAATGGTGTGTTTATTAAGATGGTCTATCCATAAAGTCATTCACCAACTGTTTCAGTGAACAATGGTTCTGCTTGGAGGGTGGCACAGACATTAGATGAGAATAAGAAACTGGTTCATTGGCTGTGATAATTTGGAAAACATTCATCTCAGAGAAAGAGTAACTTATAAAGTCCTCTTCTTCAAACTTGATACAATACTTACAAACCGCAAGCAAAGCACTCAGTCTCACTCTTTGTTGTTCTCTACAAGACAACTCCCAAGTTAAATGTCTAAGTTGCTTTTGGCTGTATAAATACTTTTGAAATATGTAAGCTGTTCTGAAAACCATAGTATAGTGTAAAAACATGAAATAAACAGTATTACTAATAGAGAGGCTGAAATAGGAGAAGCATGATTTCAAGACCATTATGTGGTACACAACAAGAAACTTTCATGTACAAACAGGCAGAAAGTGTCTATGGATTGTACAATTTTGGACCTATTTCTCCAATTACCAAATTAGAGAGACCATTGGATGACAGTCAACAAATTTTTAATTCC
>NW_022196895.1:75398125-75416901 GCF_008632895.1 Mastomys coucha
TCTTTGTTTAGTGCGTTTGGTGTTTTTATTATTATGTGATGGGAGGAATTTCTTTTCTGGTCCAGTCTATTTGAAATTCTGTAGGCTTCTTGTATGTTCATGGTCATCTCTTTCTTTAGATTAGGGAAGTTTTCTTCTATAATCTTGTTGAAGATATTTATTGGCCCTTTAAGTTGAGAGTCTTCACTCTCTTCTATACCTATTATCCTTAGGTTTGGTCTTCTCATTGTGTCCTGGATTTCCTGGATGTTTTGTGTTAGGAGCTTTTTGCTGTTTGCATTTTCTTTGACTGTTGTGTCAATGTTTTCTATGGTGTCTTCTGCCCCTGAGATTCTCTCTTCTATTTCTTGTATTCTGTTGGTGATGCTTTCATCTATGACTTCTGATTTCTTTCCTAGGTTTTCTATCTCCAGGGTTGTCTCTCTTTCTGTTTTCTTTATTGTTTCTATTTCCATTTTTAGATTCTGGATGGTTTTGTTCATTTCCTTCACCTGTTTGATTGTGTTTTCCTGTAGTTCTTTAAGGGATTTTTGTGTTTCCTCTTTAAGGACATCTAGCTGTTTGCCTGTGTTCTCCTGTATTTCTTTGAGGATGCTATTTATGTCTTTCTTAAAGTCTTTTATCATCATCATGAGAAGTGATTTTAGATCTGAATCTTGCTTTTCTAGTGCGATGGTATGTCTAGGACTTGCTATGGTGGGAGAATTGAGTTCTGATGATGCCAAGTAACCTTGGTCTGTGTTGCTTATTTTCTTACACTTACCCCTGCCATCTGGTTATCTCTAGTGCTACCTGCTGCCCTGGCTAAATCTGACTGGAGCCTGTCCTTCCTGTGATCCTGGTTGTGTCAGAACTCCTCAGAGTCAAGCTGTCTGTGTGATCCTGTGATTCTGGGGTCCTGTGATCCTGGGTTTGTTAGAGCACCTGGGAGTGGAACTTTCTCTGGGTGTTGTGGGACTGGTTGCGGAGTTTGTGCCCAAAGTCTGCTCAGGGCACAGGCCCAGACAGACCAGAAGTTTGTGTCACTGGTCTGGTGGAGTTCTTGTACCTGGGTCCTCGCAGTGTTGGGACAGATGTTTCCTCCTCACCTCTGATCCTGGGCTTGTTACAGCGCCTGAAAGTGGAGCTTCCTCTGGGTATTGTGAGATTGGCTGCAGAGTTTGCACCCAAGCAGCTTTTATTATTTTTTTTTAACATTTAGACTTTATAGTGTGTCAATGTATGTTATTGAAAATAGTTTTTTATACAATATATTCTGGTTATGGTTTTCCTCCCCCACCTCCTCCAAGATCCTCTGCACCACCCCACCCATCCAAATATACACCACTTTTGGTCTCTCTCATTAAAAAAATCAACAGGCATCTTTTCAAAAGGAAAATATAGTGACCAAATAAAAACAAACAATAGGTCAAAACAAATTATCATAAAAAAGAAAAGAGATAAAGAAAAAGCATGAAAAGCACATATAGACACAGAGACACACATTGATACACACAGAAATCCTATAAAGACACAAAATCAGAAACCATCATATAAAAGCAAAAGACCTAAAGGGCTAGAAAAACATGTTCAGACAAAAAAAAAATTATTAGATAAAAATTTCAACAGACACATTACTCTATGGAATGGAATGGAAGACCCATTCTTTTCTTTAAGAAGACTTGTTATTGTAAATGGAATCTTGACTCACATTAATTTAATGAGTAATAAGTATTGGTGTTTACATTATGTGGACCTTCAGGAATGAAAAGCAGGTGTTTGATGACTCCTAGTCTATCATGGTGTAACTAGGATACAGGAATTTGACATTTAAACCACTGTCTGTGCTTGCTTGCTTTGTGAACTTAGAGATCTGGAAATAATAAAAACCTGCTCTTCATTTTACATTATCAAGCAATTATACACTTCAAATGTGTTTTATTTATCTGAGTCCCAGAGGATAGTTTCTCCCAGTTGGCCCTTATTTTTTCTCAGTAGGTCATCAGTAATTGAATGTAAGGAGTATTTCAAAATCCTAAGATCATATTTTACTACTGCAGTCTTTAACTGTATCAATATGTCTCCTGTCAGTAGCACACATGTAGCAGAAGCATGGTGTCAGTATTCTGATAGATGAGTTTCTGATTTAGCATCATCACAGCTACCTGTGCTGTATGAGGATCAAAGGTATGCTATGCTGAGAAAATCTATTGGAAGTGTTTCTCTAAAACTCAGATGGACATTAGTGCTTTTAGCAAAAAAAAAAAAAGGATTTTCACATTAATATATCCACATTGTTGTCTGATCATAGTTTTTTTTTTTTTTTGCATCTTCCTAGACTACTGCAGAATATAAATAAATACACCTTTATATGCACTGGGAAAAGAAATGAGTCAAGGAGGAAACTAATATCACTATAAATTATTTTTTTCTTTTACAGGTTTTAAATCAAATCCATATATTATGTATGAGTTAATCTTTTCAAAAAAAATCTATCCTGCACCTGATAGAGCTCTAATTTGAGGAATTAGCAAAACTTGCCACCTGTCTAACACACAGCACAGCGAGACTGAAGCTTGAATTTCTGACCTCCTAGTCGTGACACTGCTTGGTCTGTTTCAGGGTCATATTTCTCCTGCCCACGTCTGCCCACAGCCACCTGTGCCCTGGATTGCAGCCCTGGGGTTTGAGCACAGCAGGCACGTGATCTTTTCAATGAAGACTGTGTTTGTCTATCACTTTTCAGACCCCTCTCTTCAGCTACTATTTTCTTGCTTCTATCAATCACAGCTGGGAGCAACCACAGCTATCCACTTGATGAAATCTGAACATATGAAGTGATTTCTTTTCTACAAGAGCAGACCATTATGAGTAATTTAGACTTTGAGTTGGGCAGAGAAGAACATTAGGCTGTGAGGAATTTAATCTCCTCTCAAATCTTCAGACCAGGGCAGAGTCATAGAGTTCAAAAAGAGTTGAAAAAAATCTTCCTAGCAATATGATTTCAAGGCTTCAGAGAAAGCCCTTCTATAGACAAATTCTCATCATTCATATATATATGTCATACATATAACATATACACACACACACACATACACACACACATATATATATATACATATATATATATGGTAGAAATAGCTAAAGTAAGCATAAGCTATACATTTATTGAAATGAATTATAAACTGCTAAAAGAAATGATAACATGAAAGAGTGTCATCTATAAGGAAGAAAGAATATATATATGTATATTTATATGAAATATTTTTAAGGGACCACAGACCCTTTCTTTTACAAGAGAGAAACGTGACAATCTATGTAAGTCTCTCTGGGTAAAATAATCTGACCATCTGTGTGTGTGTGTGTGTGTGTGTGTGTGTGTGTGTGTGTGTGTGTGTACACATATATATGGTGTTTTGAAAATTTGTGGATTATTCATTACCCAGATTCTCTTTTATTATTATTACCATTATTGTTGTTGTTGTTGTTTCTATTTTTCTCAGCAGCTCTCTGGAGTATGTTTTATTATTTTCCTCATGTTACAGAAGAAGAAACAAAATGGAGAAACGCTTGAGTGGCTTGTCCTGTGTCATTTCACCAGACGGTGCATGAACTGAGATTCAAATGTAAGCAATATTTATTCTGCTTTCTTGACTAACAGTATACGTATTGGCTTTATAGAACAGGATGAGAGAAAAAGAAAAAGAAAAGAAAAGAAATATGATTCCTGATCTCATGAAAATATGAGCTCCAGAGGAGAAAAAGAAATTGGTAACAATATTTAACGGCAGTGGAGAAGTACAAGGATACATGTACTATAGAATGGGCATAGGATTTCTGGGGAGATAGTTTACATGGTCACATCAGCTGGGAATCACAATTCTCAGGAGGAGATGGTAGATTAAGTGGGAATATTTAGTAGCTGGTTATGGAGGATGAATTCTTATAATGAGAGGAATAAGTTAGAGTAGTGTTTGTCTTTAAATGACTCCAAATTCCAGTTCTCCTTTCTAAATACAATTCAAAATGAATATTAGTTCTTGGAGCATTCTTAGGTTCACAGTGAAATCAGACAGAAAGAATATGTACCTTCCATGTTTCCCATTCAACTTCCCCCAGAATGAACATTCTACAATACACTGCAATATTAGTTAATATCAGTAAACCTGCACTGATACCTCATTGTCACCCCCACCCCCAGTTCACTTTTGGCCTGTATGGTTTGGAAAATGTATGCTGATGTCTACCAGCCATTAATGTTACCACACAGGGGAGTTTCCTACCCTCAAATGCTCCTGTGCTCCATCTACACATCCTTCCCCAGTTCTGTAACCCTTGGAAACCTACCATTTGCACAGCTGTGCCTTTGTTCCAGAATGTCAAATAGTTTGAATCACACAGTGCCTTTTCCAGATTGGCTCATTTTACTTTGCTGTATGCTTTTAAAGTTCTTTCATGTCTTTTCATAGCTTGCTATTGCATTTTCTTTCAGCACTAAGTACTGTCTGTATGTGTCCCAGGTTATACATGAACCTAGAGAAAAATGTCTTCATTGCTTCCAAGTATAGGCAATTATGAATAATGCTATAATAAATATATAGGTAAACTTATAGGTGAACTTTTAAAATCCCACTGTGTGTTGCATACACGTGTGTGTGTGTGTGTGTGTGTGTGTGTGTGTGTGTGTATGTGTGTGTGTGTGTGCATTCATTTGCCACAGTGCATGTGCAGAGGTCACAGAACAACTTCAGATGTTAATCTGCCTTGCTTGAAGCAGGATCTTCCTTCTATTGATCACTGTTCCATGCTGCAGGCTTGCGACCAAAAAGCATCCAGGGATTCTCACTATCAGAGTGCAATAATTACAGATGTGTGCAATTGCCACTAGTATTCTGTGTGTTCTGCAGGGTCCACAGTCAGGTTCTCACATATATGCAGCAAGTGCTTTATCAACTGAGCCATAACCCAGCTCCCTGTGTGTAAAGTCCTGTGTGCCATGTAACTTTTAAAACCACTTGTATAATGGCCAAGCAGGTTGATTTCTGGATCAATGGCAGTCATAAGTTTAGTTTTGTTAAGAAAGGACCACACAGAGACTTCCAAGATAGCTAGCTATACCATTTCACAGTTACTCAAACAATGAAAGAAACAAGGCTATTGTTTCATGTCTTCACCAGCATTTCCTATTGCGTTTTGGATTGTTGGTGATTCTGATACATCTGTCTCCTCCTGTCCTGTTTGAATTTCCATAATGCTGTAGAATGTTGAAAATAATTCATGGTTATATTTTTATTTGTCTTCAATCGCAGATTCTCTGGTAAAGACTTTTCTTCTTTATATTGGACTTTTTTGTTTCCTACTGTTGAGCTATATGATGTGTTTTTGTATTTAGAAGGGTACTTACTACCCATGAGTTTTAGGATTTTTTCTCTCTTATTCTGTTATCATGTTTGACATTATCTTTGTCAGAGTGGAAAATCTGACATTTTAATAGATCCCATTTATCAACTCTTCCTCTAACAGATTGAGCTTTTGATAATAAATGAAAATAAGTTTTCACCACATCCAAAGAATTCTGAACTGCATCTTCTGTATCATTTTGGAGTTGTGTGATTTTGATGTGATGTATTTTGATGTATATGATGTAAGAAACAAAAGTTCTATGAGTCATTCATCTGAAGGTAGGAGTGTTAGTGTCCACCTATCTGAAGGTAGAAGTGTTAGTGTCCCTAGAGTTATTCATCTGAAGGTAGAAGTGTTAGTGTCCACCTATCTGAAGGTAGAAGTGTTAGTGTCCACCTATCTGAAGGTAGAAGTGTTAGTGTCCACCTATCTGAAGGTAGGAGTGTTAGTGTCCACCTATCTGAAGGTAGGAGTGTTAGTGTCCCTAGAGTCATTCATCTGAAGGTAGAAGTGTTAGTGTCCACCTATCTGAAGGTAGGAGTGTTGGTGTCTACCTATCTGAAGGTAGGAGTGTTAGTGTCCACCTATCTGAAGGTAGGAGTGTTAGTGTCCACCTATCTGAAGGTAGGAGTGTTAGTGTCCACCTATCTGAAGGTAGGAGTGTTAGTGTCCACCTACTCTCCTACCAGGTGTTTGCATCTGGGTTTGTCGGTTTGGGGGCTCCTTACTCTGAATGACTGATGTATCTCTCTACCCCTGTGTCCGTGCTATCAGCTTCTTCATGTCTACAGCTTATTTTACGTATGAAGGCTCCCTAGTGTCAGTCCTCCCACTTTGACATCTTTCAGTTTCACTTTTAATACTCCACATCTTCTGCTTCCCACTGTAAAGATGCAGATTACATCATGGAGAACCAAAATCTTGTCAAGCAAGTTGAATCTTTCTACCGTTCATGAACATTCAATATACCTCATTTATCTAAAGTTCTTTGATTTCTTCTGTCATATTTTAGCGGTTCTCCTAGTTGACTCCATTCAAATTTTGATATGTTTATTCATGAGTCTTTAATTTGGGTGATTTTTATTGCTGTGCTGTCATTGCTGTTCAGAGATCTGTGCTACAATTCTGCATGTCATGTTGGAGTTGATGCCTGATACTACTAAGAGTAAATTCTCAGTCATTGTCCTTCAAATGCTTCTGCTCCCCCACCTCTCTTTCCTCGGTGATGTCATTACAGATATGTCAATCCACTAACACTCTACAGTTGTCCCACAGCTCCGAAATTCCTGAATACTTAATCCACTGTTTTCAAGTTCTTTCTATCTGCTTTGGAAGTCTCTGTTCATATAACCAAAGCTCACTTCTTCTTTTTGCGGCTGATTTACCTGCTAATAAGCCAATCAAAAGTATTCTATGTTTTTGCCGTTTTATGTTGACTTTTCTTAATTATTAGAAATTTCCGTATATGCAGAAACAAAACATTACCATGTCAGCCCATTTTCCCCCTGCAAGTCTCCCCGCAACATGGTCCCCTACCAATGTTTAAAAATAACATCTTTATTAAAATATAATTAGATCTTCCCCCTTTCCCTTTTCTTCCTCTAACCATTCTCATATACCTCAACACTCTTCCCCTTGCTGCCTCTCAAAAATCATACTATCTTTTTTATTGTTATTCTCTCTTTTTTGATAACTCACTAAGTCTAATTAGTATTCTATATTTTTGTTAGAGTAGTGTTTATCTCTAAGCCTTCTCTCTTCTTCTCTCTTGGACTTTTTGTATCTGATTCTAATGCCTACAGTATAGTCCCTGGAACACTAATTATTTTTCAATCTGTAGTGTAATAACTCTAACATGACTATCACATTTGAATATGGACTCCATGTTTACTATATTAACATAATTTATGGATATTGTGTTTATTTGGTGTAGGACATTTCTTTCTGTTTGCTGAGACGAGTCTTACTCTGTAGCAAAATAGACTTAAAGCTCTCTACTGAGCCAAAGGCGGCCTGGAACCCGGAACAATACTTCTGCTTCAGCTTTTCAAATGCGTGACAGCTCATCGGTTATATATGTTTACATAAAATCAGTGTATAGTGTGTGTGCCTGTGTGTATGTCTGTGTGTGTCTGATTCTGTGACTGTCTGTCTGCTCTTTTGTATGTCTTGAAGTATTTTGTGAGAAGCCAATACATTGTATAAAAGGAAGTTCAGTAAACTGGTCTCTGAGTAATGATGTAGAAACATGAAGTAGAGAAGTGTAGTCCTGTGACTAGGTCATATTTTTAGTGAGCTTTTTTCTAGAGTATAAACTCTGTATATGTTCCTTCTTTTTACTCCTTAGTTGGAATGTGGTTGTCTTAGTTAGAGTTTCTATTCCTACACAAAACACAATGACCAAGAAGCAAGTTGGGGAGGAAAGGGTTTATTCAGCTTACACTTCCACACTGCTGTTCATCACCAAAGGAAGTCATGTCAGGAGCTCAAGGAGGGCAGGAACTTGGAGGCAAGAGTTGATGCAGAGGCCATGGAGGGGTACTGCTTACTGAATTGCTTCCCCTAGCTTGCTCAGCTTGCTTTCTTATAGAACACAGGACTACCAGCCCAGGGATGCCATCACCCACAGTGGCCTGGGCCCTCCCTCTCGATCACTAACAGAGAAAATGCCCCACAGCTGGATCTCATTGAGGCATTTCCTCAGGGAGGCTCCTTTCTCTGTGATAACTCCAAGTTGTGTAAAGTTGACACACAAAACCAGCCAGTACAAGGGTAGAAGATGGTTTGAGGACTTTTCTTCTACATAGAAGAATAGAGAAAGCTTGTCTTGGATAATTCTTTTCCCAGGCCACTTTGATTCTGATAAAGCTCAAAATACATTAGACACTTCAATTGGTTTCTCTAAAAAGTCTCTCTTATTAACAACAGAATGAACTGAAAATATTTCAAATTAGTTCATTTGTTCTCCTCACTATGATCTTAGGACATTTTTCCTTAATGTAAACTACAAGACCTTGGAAGAGTTACTGGGATTAAAGTTCAGAAAAGCATTGGAAGGATTCCTTAAAATTGCAACACAGAAATAATGGCAAAAAGATTGTAAGAGCAAAAAGATCAAGGAATTCACTGCAAGATTATGTCTCCTAGTAACATCAAAAGTCATGCCCATAAAGTTTCACCAAAATGACCACCCAGATGTGAGCTGATCAAAAAGGATACCACTGAACATGCCAACTCAGACCAGGAAAAACCCATGGAGCCTCAACCCTACACAAAGAACTATAGGCAACTAAAAGAAGCTGAAAGTAGGAGAGATGGTCTTCCCCAGGAAAGAGCACTCCAATTGTTTATCCAGTGCCAACTGGTCAACCATGAGAACACATATACAAGTAACATTATTACAACAACCTAGTTATATTTAGGGAAATATTTAAATATGTTTTAATTGTTTTATTTATTTATATTGTAAATGTTGAACACCCCCCTTCCCTGTTCTCCCTCCAAGAGTTCTTCATCCCCTTTGCCTCTAAGAGGGTGCTTCCCCTAACCCCCCCCACCTCCCCACCCCACCACCAACCCACTCCCCTCACCCGTCCACCCACATCTCTCTTCCCTGGGGGCATCAAGTCTCTACAGGATTAGGTGCTTCCTCTCCCACTCAGGCCAGGCAAGGCAGTCCTGCTCCACATGTGCCAGGGGCCATGGACCACACTCTGTATGCTGCTTGGAGGGATATGTTTATATACACAAACGTGCATTTACTGAAGAGAGGAGTAGATATGCGAGAAGGAGCAGGTGTACATGGGGAGGTTTGGAAGGAAGAAGGCTAGGGAAACATTGTAATGAACAATGTCAAAAATATAAAATAAAAATAAGCTACAAAATCTACATTTCATAGCACAGGCGTCTGCACTGAGCCCACAAGAGTTTGTCATGTAAAATTCTAGTTTTCCTCTCTGCATACTGCTTCCATTGGAACCTTGTATGTGGTCTATATTTTGTCATATTTGGCCTCCTATATATGTTTCTATCACTTTGTGAGTGGCCATTTTCCTTATGACCTCCCTTCCCCAATAGTTCTGTTTTAATTATTGGAAGGACAAATAATTTTATTATGTGTACTGAAATACCTAGAAACCCTCTCGTCAATGATTCTGTCCACCATATCCAGATCAGAGAGCTCTGTGAAAGCAGTAGGACACTGTTGGGACCGAGGTTGTCATATTCTGAGATGAGAAAACAAGTGAATGAGTTTCTTTTGATGGATCACAGACTCTCTCCACACAGAATCATATAAATCACGATGACAAATGGACTCTGAGGCTCATTTCATAAATCCAGGTCCAGTTTCCAAAGGTGGCGTCTTGAAATCTCAAAATATGTGCTCAGTGTTTCAAATGCAAACTCGCAATCCAACTCCTGCAGGAGTTAATGTGTGTTAGCATTTTAACAAATTGAACCACTTCAGTAGCCTATTTATCAGTTCAAGCTATTTGAAAATGTTGCAACCATATGTCGTCCATTGAAATGAATACTAAACACTGCATTTATAAATAGTAATTTATGACTCATAAATGCCTTTGCCATTAAAATCATTCTGCCACTTTGAATAGAATTGATAGCAGGTTCTGAGCTCTGTGGTATGTGCATGTTATTTCTTTCCTCCTTTTTAGGAAAGTTATACACATAGCTTTAGTGCTTCATGAAAATGCTATTTTTAAAAAAGCTGTGTGTATCAAAAAGATTGCATTTTTTTCTATATTTTCATATTCATAAATTTGACAGGCAGGTTAAATGTGTGTGTGTGTGTGTGTATGTGTGTGTGTGTGTGTGTGTAGATGCAGCAGTGGGCCATTATATGTTTCTATGGGCAAAGATTATAGATTTACTCTAAAATGCAATGTCTTACTTTATTATCCATCCAGAACTTGGGTTTACTCATGTAATTGAAGCTGCTTGTTGTCTCCATTAATATCTACTCACTCCCCCTTTCTTAAGTGATAGAATGCCTGCCTTTGCACTGGAGGCATGACACCCTGGGATAAAGATCATGTTATTTACTTCCCTTTCACTAGGATAGCAAAAATGGCTGGTCAAGGAAAGCAGAGAGACTTTGGAAAACCTTCTTAAAAACTTCATAAAATTTTAGGTGATGGGACTCTGGCCAGCTTGAGCAAACGGGGCTCTGACAGGCCTCGTCCTTTTCCCCCATCCTCTTTCCCTTACACACACACACACACACACACACACACACACACACACACACACACACATGTCATACTACTAAAGCTAGCCCTGACAGTCTACTCTCTTATTTAGTCATTTCCTCCTCCTAAGGCTGACTAGCAAAGTCCCAGCTATCAAAATATTAAAGTCCAACAATCAAAAACCCCTTGGCTCACCTAATTAACATGCCCGATCAAAATGAAAATATACCATCCTAACATGGGTTTTCTCTTTTATTTTTATAAACCTCCATTTTCCTGTGGACCAAGTCTCTCTCCTTTCTATCCAGAGACAGTCCTTTGTCCCACCCTTTCAGGACAACTATTCCGTCCCCATCTTCTTTGTTCTCTTCCCAGCCTCCCTTGTCTCGTATCTCCTTCCTTTGTCTCTCTGAGGTAAATAAATCTTTGTGCTGAGAACTTGGTTTGGGGGCTCCTGAGCTGATAGTGATAGCTTCAATAGCAAGATGAATATACATGTTTGTCTTGTTAATCTGCTCTTGTGTAAAAGAAGATGTGATGGTGGTCCTTAAATGACCATTCAGAGCTTAGAACTGTGGACTGATTACATTACACTTGCAATAAGCCTGCATCCTTGACAAACCCATGAAGCCATATTTTAGCCCTAGAAAATTTAACTAAGACTACTTTATGTGGGAAGAAAACTCACCTGCTGACATAGTCATGGGTACTTTCATAGAGGAACACAATCATGGCTTAACTGATACTATGGCAGGATATATTAATTTACATGTATAGTATCATAGACTTTGTTGTGTGACAAGGCTTTTCCTGGGTAGACACAACACACATATCCTCCTACCCCAAATTGTGATCCCATGATGAATCAGAGTACTGATATTACCGAAGTCAAACTTGGTGGGCCAATGAGTTTTATTGGGGTTACTTACAAAAATATGGGTGAGGAGTTATTAATAGGAGGATAAATCATTCAAAGAAAATTATATCACCAAAGCCCACCTCAGCATATGTGATATCTCACAGAAGCTGGGAACATGGAGCACACTGCGAGCAGCACAGCAGATTGGAGAGTGTCCTTTCCTGGTGCCTCAGGCAATCTAACCTTCCTCCAGGCCACTCAGTGGCTTTCTGCTTCCTTCAGGCTACTGGTATCTGGTTTCAGTCTTTGTAGATTGGCTTGTCTGGGAGTGACTCTTCAAAGGTGTTGATTGTTTATAAGGAGAATGTGAAGTTGGTCAGTTTCAGGGACTTCCTGAAGCTATTTTGAGTTGATTTACTACTGGCTTAGAGGGCTTCCCTGGGAGATGGAATGCTTCAATCTTGGAGGAAACTGCTACAAACAAACCTCCATTTGACTTGAGCAAATTTCTAGAATCCAGGTCTTGGAGACTTGGTTAATGGTTCTGGTTGTTTGTACCATGTCTTCAATATTTAATGGAGCATCGTACTTTAGAATAGCTTGTGGGATTTTAATTATGTAAACATGGCCACCCAGCAAATGGAAGGAAATACCTACCTTATGGGTAATGTTGTGGTATCTTGAATACAAATTTACATTAGACAACAGTAGGTCCAACAGCTCACTGTAAATTAACATGCACCTTACATGCTTGAAAATTCATGCTGTATTTATTAATACCTGACTATTTCTCATTCATCAATAATACGATAGATATTTGTAGGTATTAAGTTTATGTTTTATTTCTGTGTTGTACATATGACATTTAGAACCTACTCCACAGTGACAGTGCTAGTATGAAGTTCTGACTATTTTAGAAATCTGTAACTAACTAATATTTAGTTAGTTCAGGCCATGAAATTTCTTTCCAGGGAGAATCTCCAGCATTTGAGATTCCAGTACATCAATGAGGTAACACAAGAAGCAAATAGATTCATTTATTGAGCCTCTAGAACCGACAAAGTAATTACTCATTGCTGAAAGCATATGAAAAATTATAACCTTGAGAGCAGATGATTTCAAGCATGAGAATGAGAAGAGGGCTTCCCATTGACTTGGGGGAACAGAGTTTATCATTCACTCTCTGCTCCCCTCCTACTTCACGAACGAGTCTAAGGCGTCCTCTTACCTGAAGTGAGGGAGATTTTATAGCATTAAATGAATTCAATTTAATTTAAAAGTACCTGCTATTAGCATATTACCATTTTAAACTATGTGAGTCACAAAACATTAACTTCTTTAAAATGTTATAATTTATGGGCAATGAAGGAATAAAAAAAAAAACCCACAAATTAAAAATTGACCATGGTACTATAGTAAGACATGGTTCGTACAGTGCCAAGCACAAGGACCTAGATTAGATTCCTCAAAACTCATATTATTAAAAAAAAAGTCTTAATGTTCAATATCATTATGTGTGCTCTGAATCCCAGCACTGGTGAAGTGGAAAGGGGCAGGTCCTCAAGATTTCAATATGCATGCAACTGTACACTCACGCTTGCCTGTACATGTGGACATACACACACGCACACGTTAATTATGCGTAACATAAACAAAGCACAGTTTTTTCCACCTACACTTGAGCACAAGAATGATATAAATTCAACTTACTGATCCTTGTAGTTTTATTTTATCAATGATTTATTTTGAGACAGAGTCTCATCATGTAGCCATGGACAGTCTGGAAGTCACTGACCTTCAGATGTTTGTCAAATGACTTTCTACACTTCTCCTCTTCTTTAGTTTCATACCTTGATTAGTGGAAATGTGTACAAGTTACACAAACTAATATATATGTGATTCCCCGGAATTGTTGCATGAACCGTGGTGGTATAAGACACATGGGAGAACAGAGAGGCCACAATGAAAAAGAAAATAATGAAAATGTTAGAAAGTGCTTATCTAAAAAGACTGGTTTGAAACAAAACTTGGAGATGAATCAATTTCTTTTCATTCAATTGGAAAAACCATACAAACATAGAAAGAATGATATGATATATACCCATGTGCTAAATATCAAATAAAATTGAATATATTATACTTACTATATTATATTTTTATGTTCCTTGGAGTTTTGCCTGTATGTGTCTGTGTGTCACAATCCCTGGAACTGGAGTTACAGAAATGGGCACTGCCATGTGGGTGCTGGAAATTGAACCAGGGTCCTTAGGAAGAAAATCCAGTGCTCTTTACCCACTGTGCTGTCTCTGCAGCCTCCAACATTTGAGTTTTAATTGATTATTTTCTTTAGCTTCTTGAAGAAAGAGAACACTTCATGGAGACTGGAAGACAAACTATGACTCTTAGAATGAACGTGTGCTCTTCCCTCCATTTCTGGAATAAACATTATTAGTGGCATTGACAATCACTGTTGCATGGTATTGGCAGAATTGAAGGGTTCCAGTATTTCCAGGCCTTGGTGCACATACACTGCTATAGTCTTGCAGTCAAATACTAATGTAGAAGGTGTTGGGATTGACTTTGACAATGTCATTGAGATTCCAAATCAGCTGACCTTACGACAGCAAACAAACTCAAAAACTGTGACCTAACAGCAAGCCAGTGAAAGCTGAGTCCCAGAGAGGACTCTTTCCACTGTGGGAGATTCTATTTCCGCAGGATTTTCCATTTTGCTTTTGAAGATTGACAGGGGCTCATGGCAAGGAATCCCTCTAGAGAATCCTACACAGCTTATAATTGCTGTGTGCTTACAGCTAAGCAGCAGGGAAGAGACCTTCCCCCTCCAACGTAAAACTATGAGAGACTGAATTCGCTTGGATGAGAACTCCTTGCCTTTGATACCATTCTAACCTGATCTGTCCTAATCTACAAGAACTGGACAAAACACAATTTCTGTGAAAATTATAGTGAATTTTATAGCATTTTAGGCACCTTAAGCTCTTCTGTTTGTGATAATTTTTCAATTCAGAAACTGAAAAACTGACATTTTGTGGTGTTTTAAGTAGGAGTGGCCCCTGTAGACTTAGGTGTTTGAATGCTTGAATATAAAGAGTGGCACTATTACAAGAAGGTATGGCCTTGTCAGAGGAAGTGTGGCCTTGTTGGAGGAAGTGTGTCACTGTAGAGCTGGGCTTTGAGGTCTCCTATGTTCAATCTCCACCCAGTGTAGAGCATTTAGTCTCCTCCTTGTTGCCTGCAGATCAAGATGTAGAACTCTCCGCTCCTCCTCCAGTACCATGTCTGCCTGCATGCTGCCATGCTTCCCACCATGACGATAATGAGCAAAACTGTAATCCAGCTCCAAGTAAGTATTTGCCTTTATAAGAGATGCCCTGGTCATGGTGTCACCTCACAGCAATGAAACTCTAACTAAGGCACATTTGTTTTCCACATTTAAACCACATGTATGTATATTCTTTTAAATATTCTTACTTATAAATATTATGTGGTTTTCTCTAGGAATATTAAGATTTAACCATGCTATTATATACAGTTTCACTTTGATTTTACTTTTTATGGGTAAAATAAATAAATAAATCATTGGACTTACTATAGTAACAACCCAATTTACAAAAAGAGGCAAAGGGCCTACTTTGGACAATGGTTGGTGGTTTGTGTCTTCAGAGTTAATAGTGTCTATGGTAAAATTTACTTCCTCATTTCTTAACTGCATTTGCTTCTTGGTTTTATTTTTCTATCATTTTCATAAACCTTGACATTGTTCTAACGTACTGTACTGGCTAGTTCTATGTCAATGTGATTTTGGAAGAGGGAATTACATTTGCTTCCATAATGGCCTACAGAAGAGCCAGTGGGAGATTTTCTTAATTGGTGATTGCTGTGGGAGGTCCCAATCTATTGTTGGTAGTCCTATCTCTGGGCAGAAGGTCCTGGGTGTTAAAAGAAAGCAGGTTGAGCAAGCCATGAAGAACAAGTCAGTAAGCAGTCTCCTGCATGGAAGCACTCAGCTTCATGTCCTGCCTTCAGGTTCTTGTCCCGAGTTTCTTCCCCAGGCTCCTGAGATGACAGACTGTGGAGCAGAACTGAAATCTGGAATAAGCATTTTCCTCCACAGTTCCTAGGCCTAACGCACTTGTTTAAATGTGACTGAATTTCTTCATTACAGTGTTGCTGATATTGAGGGCATGATTAATGCAATTTTAAAAGTGATAATTTCTCTTTATCCTGGCTGGCTTCCAAATGGCGCAATAGCTGAGCAGTTATTAATCTATTCCAATCCTCTGAGCTAATCTGGCTACCTCCTAGCCAAAATCCCCCAGATACTTACATTTTAGTATTTGTCTGGCTCTCTCTCCTCTAGATGTGTTCTCATGAGGATGAGTGCTCCTGGACACTTTCCTCATGGTGAATTCTCTCTCTCTCTCTCTTTCTCTCTCTCTCTCTCTCTCTCTCTCTCTCTCTCTCTCTCTCTCTCTCTCTCTCTCTCTCTCTCTCTCTCTCTCTTTCTCTCTTTCTCTTTCCCTGTCCCTTGGCAGATCCACTTTTATTGACAAATCAGAAAATAAATACGGAGCAATGCTTTCACAACATTCAGGCAGGAGATGCTTAGAACAAGTATTACAATGCCATGTCTGGATTGCAATCAGATATGGAGGCAGAGAAAGGAGCATTTGAATAATATGAGGATAATCTTTATAAAATGCACAGTAACATTATGCCTGCAGGATACAGTGCAACAAGCATACACATAAGTGCTATGTATGCAAAACTATGCAAGATGACACAGCACTCATATAAAACTGACATTCACAAGGAATCCTCCTGTTACTATCACATATCCCGACTTTATTATTTCCTTTCTCAGTCCTTTTTGAGGGAAGAGAGGTATTCTCCACCATTGTAGAATAACAAATGAATCAATTCAAAACTTTGATAATAATCCCTTGATGTTATGCCTAGAAGAGATATTTTTGATTGCAGTATGCTAATATTATATTTTGCCATATGTTAAGTTTTTCTCATAAAGTTCTCTCCAACACTTAATAAAATTTTATTATTCCTGTACCCATACAATTATTTCTTTTTACTTTTAAAGTTAAGAGTGCTTTTGATAAAAGCTGCATAAATAATCAGAGATTCCCATATGTCCCTCTCTAATGTCTTTTAATGATCACAAATAACTTAAAACCAAGAACAACCCTGTCCTGTAACACACTTTGATTTGAATTAGACTAGTCATCTAGTGTTCTTTATTCACTTCTAGAATTCCACTAAGGACTCCAGACATATTTACCTGTGATTTTCCCCTGGAATCTTCAAGTCTGTAATGTTTCCTCATTGTTTTACTTTCTTCTCCAATCAGTTTCTGCTGGATGCTATGAAGGCCTGATTTGATGTTATCTCTGTTCCTATTTCTTCTTTGATTGAAAGACTTACAAGAAGGGACATGCTGCTCTGCCTGGGACCTTCTCTATCAGGAACTCCAACTGACAGCCCTCCCAAGGCTTCGTTAGCCTATTACTGCTAGATGTTCAGAACACCCAAATGGATGATGTTTTACTGTATACTTAGTAAAATCACTCAGGTAAAGTCAAAAGAATGGCTATGGTAAATCATTCTCTATATTATACAAAAAAAATCGCACAGACACATTTTTAAAAGAAATCTTTTAAAAGCTTTTTGTCACATATGAGAAATTAGTATATATGTCAGCCAAGTGTTTTACCTTCCTGATTTTTCCAGTATCAGTGTGTACATGAATTGTTGTGTTAGTACATATACATGTGTGTGCACATATATGTGGATATGGATGCTGGGGGTAGATACTGAGTGTGTGTCTTTACTTTATACTCCTTTAAAAAAATTCTTTATATACTGTGCCATCTCTCCAGCCTTCTCATTTTTCCAGTTCTTGATGGCACTTCCTAGTGTCACTAGCAATGTGTATTATCTAATTCTATTTTCTTTTAGTACTGAAAATTGACCATAGGTACTTTTTTTATATATATGTGAAGTACAAGTGTTCTACCAGTGTGTTTATATCCCTCATCCTTCTCTTGGTAAACCTGATTTCATTACAGAATTTTGTAAAATTAACCAGGGAGGCCTTAGATTTACACTCTCCACTTCAGCCTCCTGGGCATCTGGGATTAAAAGTGTGTGCCACTGTTCCTAGCTTAATTTCAGCCTATATATCTTAGCTAAGTTTCCCTTTTCTACTCTGTAGAACTATTTCTGTTGGAAATATTTTAAATCAGTTGTTTGGTTTCTACAAGAAATTTCATGCTCATTCAATATGTGTCAGATTTATAGTTTACTAAACTTTGTTTTATTTAGAGTAACCATGGATCTATTTGCATTCTTATACATGCAGACATCTAGCACCGTTTGCTGAAGATGCTTTCTTTTATCCATTGTATGGTTTTGACTTTGTCAAAAATCATGTGTCCTTATGTGTGTATGTTTCTTTCAGAGTCTTCAACTTGGTTCTATTGATCAACCTGTCTGTTTCTATACCAAATTCTAACTAGAACAATACGACACCTAAAGGAGGTGATATATGATAATATACCATACTATTTGCTATTCCCAGATGTTAATTATAGTGTGTGTGTGTTTTACCAAAAATTCTACCAGAGAATTCCTACAGCTGATAAACACCTTCAGCAAAGTAGCTGAATAAAAAAAGAGCAGTAGCCCCCCTTCATACAAACAATAAATAGGCTGAGCAAAATATCAGGGAAATATAAAAGCAGACTCCATTTTGATGGAAGAAGACAATGTCCATGAGCATGTAGCATATTCAGGATATAGTATCATTTCTACCAATATTTTGAAGATTGGTTAATTGAATACTTCTTGTTTTACCGATGAGTAGTATGGGGCCTTGTATTAGTTACCTTTCCATTGCTATGACAGAATGACATGACCAAGGCGAAGGAGGAGTTATTTGGGTTTAGAATTCCAGAGGGGTAAGAATGAGTTGTAGCTGAGAAGAATGGCAGTAAATGACAAGAGTGGCAGCAGGACCTGGATGTGGAGAGTGTCCATCTTAACCACAAGAGGACAAAGCACAGAGAGCAAACTTGAGTCTTTAAAGTCCCAGACCTTACCGCTCGTGGCATACTTCCTCCAACAAGTGCATCTCCTAAATCTCCCCACAGTCCCACCAACAAGAGACCAAGGGTGCAAATATGGCAATCTATTCGGGGACAGTTCCATTTAAAGGACCATAAACCCTGAGAAAATTCATAACTGATGAAAGATGATTTCATGATAGCAGCTCATTTTTTTCTGATTCTCTTTTT
>NW_022196895.1:75416911-75423095 GCF_008632895.1 Mastomys coucha
GGATTAAAGGCGTGCGCCACCACCGCCCGGACTTTTTTCTGATTCTTAATCTGTGGATATACTCTCTATTCTCCTCTACAAGTCTGTTTCTTTTGCATTGTAATGTATGAAAATTTGTCATGACATTCCAGACAAAACAGACCATGAAAATGAAAGGTTTTTTTCATATAGTTGAGTGTGATATGAACTACTTTTTTATGATCATTCCATACAGTCCCACAACAATAAGAAAAAGAAAGCTTTATAAAGTATTTGGGTCCAAAATATTATGAGCAATAAGTAACTATTTTCAATTTCCATATAGAAAGAGTCAAGGTATCAACTTATAGACTTGAATACTAGGAAAAAATGACAGTGATAAATGAAGTCAGTCAATTGGGTGGAAAGAAAATCATGTAAGAACTCTGTGGAGCAGACCTGAATCTACCAATAAAATAAGAACCAACACAGATGGTATTTCCAGCTTAGAAATGACACAAATGTAAGTCCATAAATAGCACACTGTATTAGTTAATTAAAACAATTACCTAGGCCAGCCCAGTGACTAGGGTTCCTTCCGGTCTGTCTGGGCTAGTGTCCTGAGCAGACCTTGGGCACAAGCTCTGCAGCCAGTCCCACAACACCAAGAGGAAGCCCCACTCCCAGGTGCTCTAACAAGCTCAGGATCACAGGATGCCAGAATCACAGGATCACAGAGACAGCTTGACTCTTAGGAGTTCTGACACAGCCAGGATCACAGGAAGGACAGGCTCCAGTCAGATTTAACAAGGGCAGGTAGCACTAGAGATAACCAGATGGTGGGGGGCAAGCATAAGAAAATAAACAACACAAACCAAGGTCATTTGGCACCATCAGAACCCAATTCTCCCACCATAGCAGGTAAGTCCTAGACACACCATTACACCAGAAAAGCAAGATTCAGATATAAAATCACTTTTATGGTGATGATACATGACTTTAAGAAAGACATAAATAGCACCCTCAAAGAAATACAGGAGAACACAGGTAAACAGCTAGAAGCCCTTAAAGAGGAAACACAAAAATCTCTTAAAGAACTACAGGAAAACACAATCAGAGGGGTGAAGGAAAGAGCAAAACCATCCAGAATCTAAAAATGGAAATAGAAACAATAAAGAAATCAGAAAGAGAGACAACCTTGGCGATACAAACCCAAGGAAAGAAATCAGGAGTCATAGATGCAAACATCACCAACAGAATACAAGATATAGAAGAGAGAATCTCAGGGGCAGAAGACACCATAGAAAACATTGACACAACAGTCAAAGAAAATGCAAAAAGCAAAAAGCTCCTAACCCAAAACATCCAGGAAGTCCAGGACACAATGAGACTAAACTGAAGATCCCCAATGTAATGGGCCAGTAAATATCTTCAACAAAATTATAGAAGAAAACTTCCCTAACCTAAAGAAAGAGATGCCCATGATCATACAAGAAGTCTATAGAACTCCAAATGGACTGGACCAGAAAAAGAAATTCTTCCTGTCACATAATAATCAAAACACCAAATGCACTAAACAAAGAAAGAATTTTAAAAGCAGTAAAAGAAAATGGTTAAGTAACATATAAAGGCAGGCCTATCAGAATTACACCAGACTTCTCACCAGAGACTATGAAAGCTAGAAGATCCTGAGCAGATGCCATACAGATCTTACAAGAACACTAGTGCCAGCCCAGGCTACTATACCCAGCAAAACTCTCAATTACCATAGATGGAGAAACCAAGATATTCTATGACAAAACAAAATTTACACAATATCTTTCCACAAATCCAGCCCTACAAATGATAATAGATGGAAAACACCAACATAAGGAGCAAAACTACAACCTAGAAGAAGCAAGAAAGTAATCTTTCAACATATCTACACAAACCTAATTCCACCTCTTACAACAAAAACAACAGGAAGTAACAATTACTTTTTCTTAATATCTTAATATGAAAATTAATATTACCAATATATCCTAATTGATTGAAATCCAATAATATGACGAATTAGAAATTTGTTGATTGTCATCCAGTGGTCTCTCTGATTTGGTAATTGGAGAAATAGGTCTACCATTGTACAATCTATATAGACTTTCAGCTTGTTTGTTCATGACAATGTCTTGTTGTTTACAACATAATGGTCTTGAGATCTTGCTTCTCCTATCTTAGTCTCTCTATTAGTAGTATTCTTTATTTCATGTCTTTACACTATACTATGGTTTTCAGAACAGCTTATATATTTCAAAAGTATTTATACACCCAAAAGAAACATAGACGATTAACTAGGGAGGTTGCTTGTAAGAGAACAACTAAGAGTGAGACTGAATGCTTTGCTTGACATTTGTAACTCTTGTATCAAGTTTGAAGAAGAGAAGTTTATAAGTTACTCTTTCTCTGAGACGAATGCTTTTCCAAATTATCACAGCTAATGAATCAAATTCTTACCCTCACCCAATGTCTGTGCCACCCTCCAAGCAGAACCATTGTTCATTGAAACAGTTGGTGAATGAGTTTATGGATAGACCATCTTAATACATACATCATTTCCTATATGAATCTAACCTGTTCTCTGTGGGCTGAGAATAAAGTCACTCACTCAAGTCAAATAGCTTTGACCATAGCATGAAGTCTGTATCTAAAAATCGAGCCTACAATTCATTTCTTGGTGCAGCAGAACTGTCAACTCTCAGCTTAGCTACGATGGAGGTAAAATCTTTTGGTGATGTGAGGGTCATTGAAGTACAGTATTATTACAATGAAATCTAATGTCTAAAAATTGTTCTTATTTTGGGCTTATACCATAATAAGAGCCAAGATTTTAATCTCTACTAAATACAAAACAAAAAAAAAAGAAAGACTTTATATATTTATGTTCATTTAAGAAAATACTAGTAGTGATGTATTATTTTGAAATATAATTAATTAATATAATATGTTTGGAGTTATTTAAATTTATATTGAGAAAAAGTTAATATGTTTGGAGTTATTTAGAATTTATATTGAGAAAATGTATTTTCACTATTGCTGTAGACAAGCGTCTACATAAGACTGTTAAATTGATTGTTGTTTTATATCAAGCAAATTCTATAATACTTATTTTTATTTTTATAATTTATAAATTTCAAGAAATATGACAAAAAATATTGTAGGTATTAAGAAGGGGTATCTGGGAGGAGTTGGGGTACAAAAGGGAAATAAGAATGTGATTTAATTCTATTTACTTAAAATATGTTTTTAAATGGTAACAAATTCAGATAAATTGAAATCACGTAACTTTTCTCATCATAATGCAATAAAAGTTAAAAAATAATTAAAAAAACAATTGACTAATAATTAGCTAATTCAAACAGTCATGATTGTTTGAATTCTGAGTGTCTGATCTACATTTTTTGTCACTACAGACAAGATCTGTTCATTTAAATAAAAGTTTCACAGATGTCAAAGATGGACAATTACCTGAACATATTTACTAATAGGGCTTCCATTCCTGCAGAAAAAGCCATATAATAATTTGGTATTTCAAGTAGAAGTATAGATATTATACTATATCCCCTTTACTTGGGGGGAACTCTTTCCTTCTTTATAATAAAGGGGAATGTTTGTAATAAAAGCTAGTTCCTTATAATCAGTCTTCATAAATTGATACCTACTTCACTGCCACTAGAAATAAATTTGCTTTCATTTCTCTTATGAAGACATTGATGGTTTTCTGTGTTCACAATAAACCTGGTATACACTATAGTTGATGAAAGTAATCAATTGATTAATTGTATCAACAGATATTCAATTGGAAGATTCTTGATTCTACTAAATTATACTTATATTCAATTAGTGATGTCTATCATAATAAATCCCTTCAGGCTTATTAATAAACTCTGTAATGCTGCTTTTAAAAAATTATCTGATGAATAATATATTCCCTGTGATAGTTAAAGAACAAATTTAGGCAAAAGGAAAATAGACAAAGGAAAACTGCAATGTTTAACCAAAAATACCCAAGAGAGTTAAATTGAATATTTACTAGATGAATGTAACAGGCATAGAAAAATTAAAATGTAAAATCATGCCTATAAAAATCTATGACAAAAATAAAAACTCATTCTTAGAAAAGAATAGAGAAGGGCTGGCTCACAGCGTAGCCTGGCAAAGGAACTCCATTCATAGCCCGGGTTACACATGCTCTTTTCTACGAGAACTCAGAGCAAATAACTTGAATCCTCTTGAATTGCATTTTTTACTGAACTAACAACTGGTGTTGTGTTGTTGCATGCACTTAAACCTTCATGCATGTTATAGGAGCATGAAATTTCACCAGCCAGAAATAACTCCAATACACAATAAAACTTTTTCTTGTCCTCCATGCAAATGGAGCAATAAATGTTGGTGTCTCTTCACTCAGATATCTAAGTCATAAAAAACTATTTTATGCCTTCATGGAAACAACAGAAAAGAATTTATTAAGTGACCACAATACAAAATTAGAGTAGGAAAAAATCTGAATTACACACCTTCCCAAATAACAAATGGGTGAACATGTTCTTTATGTACAGTTGTTTTTCTCTTTCACATATAAAGGAAAACTAAATTTTTTATAAGGAATATGATAAAACTGTAACTGAGACACAATACCTGGAACCTAGGTGTAGGAAAAGATATGTCCTAAGTGGGCATCCCTCCCTAGAAGACAGATGTAGGAAAAGTGTAGAAATGAGTTATGGTATTCATGCTGGGGACAAGCTATGACTCCTTTTCCTCTATTTCCTCCCTCAGGGTATTCAAACACTGCTGCACACTGGGCTGGAAGGATGAAGTGGAATCTAGAATGGGGGCAGTCTGAAGGATCCAGGTTTAGCTGGGGGCAGGGTAGATGGGGGAATACTTCTCATGTTTATTCATGATAAACAAAGGCTGTATATGAACCCTGAAAAGTGGAAAGGAGTTTTCAGAATGAATATAAATTATTGGCTGGAGTTTAAAGTGCTGTGAATGCCTCATCTGTATGAACAGGCATTACAAGAATCCCAGGTACTTGCTGGACAGGTTCTTATCCAGAAAATGGGAGATAACTTACAGGTTTCCCAAGGACTACATGACCTTCCTCAAGTAGTAGATTGGGTCTCCCAGACATGATCAAAGAAGGGGAAAGTCCTGCTGGACAAATGGAGTACTCCAATTTGCACTGAGCTCAGAGGACCTATCTAGACATTGTGAACATGGTAGACTTTGACCTTAAGTATCAGGATTCCCAAACAATTAGCATAGAAAATCCCCTTCTTCACAGTATTCCCAAGTGGCATTAGAGCACTGGCCATAGATGAAACTATACCTGGACATGTGTAATAAAATTTAGTAAGGCAGAGAAGACAAGTAACCCTTCAAAAAGTATATGCTGTGGCAGGTTGAAATTCATGGGACCTCTTCTGGTGAAAAAAAAGGGGGCCTGGGGGAGCAGAGTAGAGAGGGATGGACAGCAAGAAGAGGAGGGAGGGGAGCTCTGATCAGGATAGAAAGGAAATTAATTAATTAATTAATAAAGAAGAAGAAGAAGCATCTAGATCAGGAACCAGAGTTTTCTCCTGGAATACTTGGCTGCCAGTCAAGAGAGAACAAAGGCTGTTTCTGGCTTCTGCGCATGGATAGCAACTAGAGCTGTTTGCTTTTGAGGTCCTTGCCTCAACACTGCCTGAATCCTGCCCAGTTTCTGCTGTCACCACCATGACTTTTAGAACAGTACTAAGGGTGTCTAGTGACAGAAATCACGGCAGTAAATTTTCCACAAGACTCAGAGAATTACATATTTAATTACTAGTTTCAATGAGATAAAATATGTGCATGAGTTTTTACCTTAAATAAAATATGCATTTAGGAGTAGAGTTTTCAGAATTTCAGTTTCTTAAATTTTTTATTAGATATTTTCTTTATTTACATGTAAATTTCTCCTTTCCCAGTTTCCCCTCCAAAACAAAAAGAAACAAACAATAACAACAAAAACAAACCCCTGTTGCCTCCCACCTCCCCATGCCTGCCACCCCACCCTCTCCCACTTATTGGCCCTGGCATTCCCGTACACTGGGGCATGGAACATTCACAGGGCCGAGGTCCTCTCCTCCTACTGATGATCGAATTTGCAATCCTCTATTATACACATGCTGCCAGAACAATCAGACCCCTCCATGTGCAG